>NC_135374.1:88844640-89194640 GCF_049243985.1 Paroedura picta
AAAGTACACTGATTGAAAAAAGCTCAATGAATGAGCACAGTAAGTGGACAATGGAAAGGCAAATGAATTTCAATGTATGAAAGTGTAAATGAGAGCACAGTGGCACAAAAACTCCCAGCTTTACACATACAATTATGGTTTCTGAATTGGTGATGACAAAAAAAATCTTGCACTGTTTGGCAAAAATTTCGGGATTTTTAGGAAAGGGATTTGACATCAAACTGCAATAAAGCTCTCTTATAAATGTATGGCGCGACCATTGTTGAAAAATGTTTAGACCGCTTCCGCATGCAGGGTAAAACGCAAATGGCCTCCTGCTTGCAAACGTGGGATAGTAAACCTCGCATTTGCAGCTCTCCTCACGGGAGACCCCTCCCATGTTTTCCCTCTGCCCCATTGTGATTTTTTGCTTCCTGATGAGGCTGCAAGGGAAAACAAGCTGAACTTTTCCTCCCACTCCTTGGCTTGTCAGTCACAGCAAGCCACCAATCACAGCACAGCAGTTATCTCTTGGACTGAAAGTTTCTTTCCCCAAGCCTTGAAATTAATTTTTTAAAGGCACTTCTTCATTGCTATGTTGTAATGCCACAACACAGATGCATTTTTAATAAAAATCAACACTGCTGCATTGCTATGGAGAATGATACCACATCCACCCCCCTTTGGTATTCATGTTCTTTAGGACTTCATATATGTCTGGGTGGGATACTGAACATGGTTCCAAAAAGTTATTTTTGTGTAAATGGTTGGCTTAAAAACAAAGTGTTCAGATCCCCGTATGATCAGGAGAAGGCTGCTTGATCACTTGCCCACCCTCCCTTCCCAGCTCATTTCCCACCTCCAGAAAACAAAAATAGGGCTGTGTTTTTCCTGCCTGATCTAAAACAAACAAACAAACAAAAAACAAAACAAAAACCCATGGACACTTTGCAGAAGATTTTATTTTACCCTTGACAATGTAGCTTTGTGGTCATGCTACAATGCGGATCACACCATTAAAAAAATTATTCAGAGCAGGAAATGGAGAAGGGATGACGGGTGTGAGGGTGGGACAATGCTGCAGAGACTATTGTACATTTCCCCCTCCATACGGGTTTACCTCTGGTTGCTCACTGATGGGGTGTGAGATAAAAAGTGGCAAATCCACTTTTTGCAATTTCCCTCATCCTGAGGCAAATCTGGGCAAAACGTGAGCCAGTCCCTTTACAGCCTCGGGATGCAGGTGACGTCATGTGGAGGGGGCTCTAAAATCTGCCAGCAACCGGGCAGATTCCTTATGTGGAAATGGTCTTAGTTTTGTTTTTGCCATCTCAAAAATGCATATGGAAAAGTTACAGGAAAGACAATCAAAATGATTAAGAGTTTGCAAAGCTTCCTGTTTGGAGTGACATAGTTTAGAAAAATGATACCTATGGACATATATGTTAGCTATTTATAACATTATGCATGGCTTGAAGAAAGTGAATAGAAAGATCTCCCCCCCACCCCAATAATACAAATCTAAATGGACAATAGATTCAGGACAGATAACACCGAATTTATTTCATGGAATTTGCCGTCACAAGAAGTTACAATAGTTATTGCTTTGACAGCTTGAACAATAGACAAAACAAATTCATGTTGGATAGTTCTATCAATACCTTTTATCCATGTGGCTAAGTGAAATCTTGGTGTCCTGAGACAGTACGAACATTGTGGAAGATCTATTTCCCTTTTGGCTTACTTATGGACATGCGATAGGCAGAGCTCTTAACTATGTTCTGCAGAATATAGGCAAGTTGGCTTCTTGATGTTTGTTTTTGATAGTCAAGTGCCTGTCAGTGTTAGAAATCTGAAGGTGCAACTAATTGCATCTTTGAATTTCTGACTGATTACATTAACAATTGATAGAGTTAAATTTCATACTTCCCAAGATATTTTGTAACTAGCACAATGGAATGTTAGGAATGGAAGTGGCAGAAAATCATAAATTCTGGTCTTTGTTACATCTCAAAAAAGTTATATATGCCCATGAAGTTTCAGTGTCTTATTTGCATTTGGTCTAGCATACTATTGTTAGCAATGACTGGAAGCAGTTCTATAAGGTCATAGACAGCAAGATCCTTTGAATTGAAGATGGCAGGGACAGACTTTGGGACCTTCTGCCTCTGAGGTATAACCTCTGCCAGTGAAAAGAACACAAAACAACATGAGAAGGCAAAGGAGCAACCAGGTGAACATCTACAATACAGTTGCCATGTGAGTAGTTTCAGACGACTCTAGCAAAGTAGTGACACTGATTATTACCTTTAGCCTTGGCAGAATCTGGCATAGGCAGACCTGAGTTTGGTTTTTTTCTTTTCTGGTGCAATGGAGAAGATATCATGGCTGCTCCTTTGCAGCATCATGAAGCGGTGGTATCATTTAGAGTGGGTGATATATGAAAATGTAACTATATTAAAAAATACACAGGACTGGATGGGAAGGCATAATCTTAAATATACATTCCTTGAACCTGGCAAAGGATTGGTCCACACTAAAACATTGTCTATCTGAAATGGTGCTTTGCTATGAGGCAAAAACTGTAAATCTTTCCATCTGGTGAACTGATAATAATAAATCATTAAGAATTTTCTATCTTGCTTTTTCTTTGCTTTTCACCAAAAAAATATGAAAATAAAGCCCCAACAATCCAGTAAGAAAGAAATTGCCTTCCTTACCTTTGTCAGGAGCGGTTCCACAAAGCAGGTGCAGCCTCAGAAAACAGTCTGGTCCTTCTCAGTAGAAATTTAACCCATCATGCCCTGTCCTCCAATGCAGTTTGTGAATGATTACTGGGAGCTCCATCAAATTTTAGTTCCATTTGTTAGAGGGAACGTATATATCAGCTGCTGAAAATCTTTCATGCTCAGGTAGCTGGAGGTGAAGGAAAAGGTGAAGCATACTAGGAAAATTATACAGAAAAAACATAGCACTAATAGAATAGGAAAGAGCTTTCTTCACACTTTCTATACTTTCCCTTTTCCTTCTGCCTCACATGGTTTCTGAGATAGAAAACATTCTTGTCTTGCTTAAGGGAAAAATGTAACACAACCTTTATAAACAGTGTTATGCGCAACTATAATTAGCTATTGAATGCCAGCAGATAACTGTTCAGAAATCAATCTGCAAGGAAAAGAGAGAAAAATGCTACAGATTAGTGTTTACAGTGGGGGAGGAGAGGAAAAAAAATTCTCACACCAATTATTCATTGTGAATGGTTTGTTCTTTTTCCAGTCTCAATAGTGGTGGCTCTCTAGCTTTACTGTTTTGATTCTGACTCTGTCAAGAAAAAGTTTGGAAGGGTTCTACAGAGACACTCAGCTAGAGACAGACTAGCCATTATGGTTGCCAGGAAACTTGACAATGGGTCAGAGACTTGGGGGCCAACCTCTCTTGAGCCCCCTCAGGTCCAATTAGTTCAAGTCTATGTCACTCTTCAGCAATTATGTCAACTGCCTTCATAGGGCTGTACGGGGAAGAAAAAGGTTATTTTTATACCCCACTTCTCACAGTAGCTTATAATCACCTTCTGTTCCTCTTCCCACAACAGATACCCTGTAAGGTGGGGGGGGGGGTGAGAGAGCCTTTACAGGATTGCTCTGAGAACAGCACTATCAGTGCTATGGTGAGCCGAAGGTCACCCAGCTGGCTACATGTGGAGGAGCAGGGAATCAAACCCAACTCAACAGATTAGAAGCCGCTGTTCTTAACCACTACACCATGCTGGCCCACAAGAAGAATGGGTCCACAAGAGAGAAACCACAACAAAGCTCTCTTCCTGCAATGGGCTGGTGAGCCTCCCAATTAGCCAAACTGTTTGCTCTTGGTTGATGTGGGGTCTACTGAAATACTTTGAAGGAAGGAAAGAATGCAAACTTTTCAGCTCTGGTACATGTAACGCCAGTCTTCCATTTAAAAGATGAAACTGAGGTGGTTGCCAGAGCAACCTTTCCCTCAGCTGGCTCTTGGGTCTTGCATCAAGTGAAAGGGTGGAAGGGGATGGCTAAAGAGAGGGGCAGGACCCTTTTCAAAACCACTGTGGCCTCTCAGAGTTCCCAACACTGCCTAGGCAAATGCCAGGAGATTTTAGGGTGGGGTGGGAAAGACCATGAATAATAGAGGAAATTCTAAGAGTTTTATTATGCAAGCCACTGTTTTCTCTCCCGCTCCTCAATTTCCTGAGGGCAGGAGACTGAGGCAGAGAGAATGTGAATCCCTGCTGGACCTTGGTGATTGGGACTCCTACCAATCCCAATCTACCCCTGCAATTGAAAATCCTTAAGGAGCATTTGTTTCCAGCCATCATGACTTCTTTTGGCAATAAAAGTATTAAAAACTAGGTCACAGAATTATTATTTATTCCCTTGTTATGTGCGGAGTCGTGTCCGACCCATCGCGACCCCATGGACAATGATCCTCCAGGCCTTCCTGTCCTCTACCATTCCCCGGAGTCCATTTAAGTTTGCACCTACTGCTTCAGTGACTCCATCCAGCCACCTCATTCTCTGTCGTCCCCTTCTTCTTTTGCCCTCGATCGCTCCCAGCATTAGGCTCTTCTCCAGGGAGTCTTTCCTTCTCATGAGGTGGCCAAAGTATTTGAGTTTCATCTTCAGGATCTGGCCTTCTAAGGAGCAGTCAGGGTTGATCTCCTCTAGGACTGACCGGTTTGTTCGCCTTGCAGTCCAAGGGACTCGCAAGAGTCTTCTCCAGCACCAGAGTTCAAAAGCCTCAATTCTTTGACGCTCGGCCTTCCTTATGGTCCAACTTTCGCAGCCATACATTGCAACTGGGAATACCATAGCCTTGACTAAACGCACTTTTGTTGGCAGGGTGATGTCTCTGCTTTTTAGGATGCTGTCTAGATTTGCCATAGCTTTCCTCCCCAGGAGCAAGCGTCTTTTAATTTCTTTGCTGCAGTCCCCATCTGCAGTGATCTTGGAGCCCAGGAAAATAAAATCTGTCACTATCTCCATTTCTTCCCCATCTATTTGCCAGGAATTGAGAGGGCCGGATGCCATGATCTTTGTTTTCTTGATGTTGAGTTTCAAGCCAACTTTTGCACTCTCCTCCTTCACCCGCATCAACAGGCTCTTTAGTTCCTCTTCACTTTCTGCCATTAGAGTGGTATCATCTAGTCTGGAAATATTATTTTCCAAATTATAAATCAATATACCTAAAATCACACTCATAGTCCACTCTAGAAATGTCAGATTAATTATATAGTTCGAATACTTTTAGTTGCTGTTTTTCTAGTTAGTGGTTTTATTGAACAACTTTTCTATTTTTGTCATTACGCAAACTCGTTCTGTTTCCTCCGCCCCCCCCCCACTTCTGCTGGGCACTCCCCTCTCCTCCTTTTGTGCTGCCAAATTAAATTGATCTTATCTTGAACAGAATCTTAAATGGAATGTTAGCATGCATTAATTACATTTACGGTACAGGAGACCCATCGGATGGACATGTGAACGCCTGTTGCCAGAAGAGCCACAAGCAGCGAGCGAGCTGCTACGTGCCTCTTGCTTGATTGTTATATTGTATAGTAAAATATAATTAATTAAAAAATCAAATTACATTACAGAAACCCACTAAGAATCTTAATCTGCCTGATAATTAGACATGGGGATCAGGGGATCAATGAGTTGAACCTTCATTTTAGTCCACTCTTCACATTTACCACTTTAGCAGCAACATTTCCTTTCCACTAGGCATACACTTTGCAATGGAAGCAACACAGTAAATCCAGTCTCAGATCTGAAAACTCTCCCTAACAATGTTTTACCCACTGGGGGTCACCTCAGTCATAGAATAGCCAGAAAACAACAAGCTCCCCTAATAGTCCCCATTCCTCCCTCCAAAAAGTGTCAAGAGTTTAATTCCTTTTGTTTGCTACTTATTTTCATATCATTCCATCATTGCCTTCAGCTTTTGTTTCGGAATATGGATTAAGAAGACTGTCTGAGATGTAAATGAGACTGCCATGAATATCTTGGATTGTTTAAATCTGGTGCCTATATTTTAGGGGACGAATGAACAACACGAGCTCTGTCTTTTGATAACAATGTCGCTGGCAGGTAAAGAAATATTTGATTCTGTGAGCTGCCAGGAAATGGATGTCTAGACATTAAAGAGGTCCAGTGTTTTGCTTTAAAACAAAAAACTCTCACCTGGATATCTGTAGGACATTTTAGGACACTTTTTTTTTAAAAGGTTGCAGTATTCAAATTACTCAGTTTGGCGTGATGTACCTAGACTTGGAGGTTATTATAATAGTAAAAGATTTGAGAACGTTAGACATAAACCTTCTTGTACAGGGAGCATCATACAAAGAATAAATGTGTGCTAGGGAGAGATGCTATTTTGGAGGCATTTTAAGAGATGCCTGAAGAGGATGCTAATTTTATACCTTTTGTAACCTCAGACAAACAGCTAAGCCAGGTTGACAGTGAATCCCTGGGCAGGAATGGTATGCCGTTCTGAGCTGGATGTTGCTTTAATAGACATATCCTACAAGAATGAAACTTCAGGAACAACAAATCCCCACACATTCAGCAGCATTGTTTCTTTCACTTTTGGGACTTGGTATATTGGTTCACTTGAATATTTCCCAAACAGTTTGCAGAAAACAACTATTAATTCATGTGACTGGGATCAAAAACCATTGTAAAAGCAGGCTCTTAGAGGGGTGGCAGGCAAGAGGGCTTCTGCAGAGTGTGGTGGCCCAGTTATGGGTGCTGGGGCCAGTGCTAGGCCAACAGTTGAGTGTGGCTGGCTTCCTCCCTCCCTCCCCAGACTATAACCCCCAGCCATGGGAGCTGAACTGCCTGGGCTGGTACAGTGCCACAGAGCATGGCCAACCTCCTCCGTCCCTGGCTTGCCTTCTACTGGCTATTCCTCCTCCCAAGTACCTGCAAGCTGCATGAAGGAGAATGAGGTGGAGAAAGAGGAGGATAGGGTGGGGAAGACTGATGATTGGCCCTCAGTGAGGGAGTGCCCTCTCTCTGTTGAATGCATGTCCCCCAATGAGGGTCAATGGGGGGCATTTACTGTCTGTGTGAGTATGTTGTCTGCACACAAACCTAGCATTATACTACAGATATCTGATTCTGTTTTGTGAACATTTTATTTATTTATTGGACTTTTTACCCACCACTCTTGAAATTGTCTCGCAGTTGATTACAATTTAAAGTAGAAACTGCCAGGGTTAATCTTTAGGGCCATTCTGTGCAAGGACCAATGTTGGTAAATGTTTGCAGAAATGCTATATTTAATAGTGAAATTTCGTCATTCCACATACCTTCAATTCTAGCGGAATATTGAAGTCCCAGTAGCGGTCCATTCATTCCCCACAGGTTTCTGGTCTGGCCGGAATTGCAACAAAGGAGGTGATATTTTTCCACGCTTCTTCCCGCCCCTGGCCATCAGTCAAACAGAAAAGCCAATGAACTGTTGTGCTTGTACTCCTGAAAAGCCCCTTTCCCTTTAAAAACTGTTTTTTAAAAACCCGAAAACACCAGTAGCAATGAATATTTGTTCATTCATTGTCTCAGAAAGACCTTTTTTGCTAGCGTAGGAGCTGGCGCTTAATCGTTTACACGCTTTTCAAGTAAAAAAAAATCCCCCCGGTGCAATTTCTGTCTGAAATTATGGGCAGTGTCGAGCAGGGGGCTGTATTGTGTTCGGAAACTTTAAAGACATTTGCAGAAGGGAGCTTTGTTTTACTGTTAAGCACTTCTGTGGAGGGACTTCAGCCAAAGAAGCTTCGTTTAATCATTGCTTTTGCCAGTTTAAGGGGGGGAAAATGGCAATTGCATCTCTGGAAGCTCGGGTGCGAGAGCTAAGGAGGGACATTCTTTTTACCACTATTTTGATAACGCACATGTCTTTCGCTGATGTGTTGCAGCTTGTGCTCAGAAGTGTAGCGTTTTTTTTTCGGGGGAATCCACTTTTTTGGATTTCCCCCTAAGCGCTATAAAATTCCGATTGTTACTGGAGTTTGGTGGGAGTTTTTGCGGTTTGTTTACGACGTCATGCGGAATGTTAAATTAATAGTGTTTACAAAAGGTAAGACTTCGGCTACATTTAAGTTGTGTGGAATGGCCCCTAGAGTTAGTAAAGATATTTCCACTGACTGGAAAACATCTTCAGCTTTATAGGTAGGATTCTCTGAGGCAGCTGGAACTACCCTCAAGCATGAAATTCTGATTGACCAGGTACATGTGTGGGCAGTTTTGGTGGCTAAACAGATAGTTGTTCATGTAGAGACAACTGGATGAAATAAACAAATTCAGACTTGAGCGTTGCTAGGTCCTTATGGGATCTTTACTGGCTTTCTGTCAGAAAAAAAATGTAGTTCTTGAAACAGTACAGAGCTACTTGTCTTTATAATAGTCCATTAGGCTGTGTCTTTTGTTTTAAATAACAGGGCCTGGCCCAAGTTGAGTTGCTGATGCCAACTACATCAGCAAGTTTAATAGTGAAGTTGTGAGGTGAAAAGATTGAGTGCAATATGAGAGATTCCCCCCCCCCCTAACTAAACTGGACCAAAGATTGAAGGAGCACAACATTTTTCTTCCAACAGAAATGAGCAAAGGTTTTTGGAAGTTTACAGCATGGCATAATGGCAGCAATTCGTTCCTTGCACCAGTAGAGAACTCCAGAATTACCATGTTTCAGAGAAGTTTTATTAATTCCTGTGTACTCAGTTTGTTCCCTAAACTCAACAAAAGACTTTCCATCTTTTTAGGAATTAGGAGCCTGTTTCTGGATCAGACACGTATTTGAAGAGAGGCGAGACTGGAAGAAGATTAAAAAGAGTAAAAAGGAGAATCAGAGGACTCAATGGCTAGATCTAGAAAAAATGAATTTTGGAAAAAGAAACATCCATCCTCATAACAATGCTATGCACTTGGAGATTCTCTTGAAGGTTCAGAAGAGGCCATTTTGTTATTGGCCAATGCTGACATCTGTAGTACAACCAGCAAATCTCTAGCACAGCTAGTAAGAGAAGAGTATGAGCAATGGAGAAACTGTGACACTACAGAAATGATTGTCCTAATGTGACAGCATAAACAGGGAACACCATCCTCCTTTGTGAATGGCCACCCTATTTATCACCTTCTCGCCTCTCCTCCCTGGTGGGTGTTCTAACCCTGCTGCCCAACCTTTTCTCTCCATTAACCATTTTGAGCTAAGCACATGCCAGTTTCCTTTTGTGCCTATTGATCAGACCCTGTCATCTCCGCTGCCCTTATCTGCAATTGAACCCTCCATACCCCAAGACTTTCTCTCCCTCCTGCGGCGCATCCTCTCCCCTCTTTAACCTGGCCTGTCAGTATAATGAAGGCTTGATTTCAATGCGACTCCCTCATTTCTCTGTTCACTGCTCTGCAGGTTAATGCAGATTCCAAACTTCAACAAGCAGCTGTTAAACATGTCATTAACACTGCTCTGGCTGCAAATGAAACTCTGCTACTGGGATTATTCGGGGGAGCTACAGTTTTGTGATGAGCTTTGTCAATCACAGCTGACCTGCTGTGTACAGAATGAAACTCAGATTATCTTCTTTCTTCCTCAGACTCTTGTCATTTTTCCCCCCACAAAGAATTACTATTCTACTCCCAGAAAGATTGATTACTTGCACAAATAAGAGAGTCGGAGACATTAATACAAAATTCCACAGGCTTTTCTTTATCTCAAACCTGCAACTCCCTCTACATTTCCCTCCTGGTAATTATATTAGAATTGTGTACACTAGGAATTGCCATCTGATTATTATGAAACTAGTTTTGTCATGACAAAAATGAGCTTAAGTCTTGTTTTTTTGGAAAATGATCAGTACAGTGCACTGGATGAGAGAGAAGGAGATTAAATCCAACTTGCTTTCATCCATGAATGCTTTCATCTCTTTTTCAAACACAGGAAATGATTACCACTGCTATAAGCTGTGGTTCATATGAGTGAAAAAAAGGATATGAAAATATTGAAAATTCTGTAACCTGCAGCAGGACATAATATAGGTCCCTAGGACCCACTGAGAGACATGTGCTTTATTTTTCTGTACTGCCAATGTCAGAGGTTTCTCATTTGAAGAGCTGCCTCACAATGAGATACCATTTTGTGTGGGGAAATATGTTAACTAGCTTGTAATTTTACTAGGTTTGCAAATGATTGAAGAGAAATATTATTAAAGAAATTCTCCAGTGTGACTTTTCTCTGTCACCTGCACAACACTCCATACTTTTATTTAAAGAAATTGGTAGGAGAGCCAAACATTCAGTGTGCGGAAATTAACTTTTGGCGTGGTCACCATGTTTAGAGCTGAGTAGCCACAGGATTCTTTTAAGTTGATGCTGCTGGACTGAATACGTGAAGCATTATTTCTAAGTATGTAGTTTTGATGGTAATATTCAGAAATATTTAGATTTAAATTACAAAATACTTTTTTTCTAGGAAAACTGCTTTTGCATCTGGCAACTGGCTTGGTTCTAGATTGTCAACCACTGGCACCCGCTCTAGCTTCCTGTCTGCTTTGTCAACTTCCTTCTGCCTCTACCTGACATCATCCTTCTGGCTCTTAATACTCAGGCTGCTTGATCCTTCTCTGCTGGCACAAGGGTTGCTTCTTCCTGCCCTTAATCATCACATTGCCCCATTCCTTTGCCAGATACCCAGTCCCACAAATGTACTCAGGAGGGTGGCAGATTTGCTTCCAGACTGAGGGCTGTGTATGTGATAAGTGTCCAGAGCTGTATGACAGGATAGGTCTGTGCTAGTTTAGGACAGCTGTCCCCAACCCCGGGTCCGGAGACCGGTACCATCCGTGGATCAGTCGGTACCGGGTCGCGGCTCCTCCTTGTCCTCCTCCCGGGCTGCTGCCTCAGGGGCTGCCTTGCCACTCTTCCGCTGGCTCACCTTTGGTGCTCTCCAGTGGCCCCCATGGCTGGGGCTTCCCCTCGGCGTGGCACTGTGCAGCTGCTGCTGGCAGCACCCCCAGTGGTTGGCAGGAAGTCAGGGGTGCTGGCGGGAAAGCAAGCAGAACAGGGGCTCAGGCGGTGGCAACATCCCTTGGCAAAAGACTACCCCCCCAGGCCTCAGTAAAATTGTCAAGCATTGACTGGTCACCAGTGATAAAAAGGTTAGGGACCACTGGTTTAGGCAATGTGGGATGCAAGGAAATCACTTTTTCAACAGGAAACTTCCATGAATAGCCTTCCAGATATTTTCATGAGCCAGCCTGGAAAGAAACTTGCACAAGTAGAAGGGTATCAGCTTAATCTCTTCTATGTTCAAGGATCTGAAACAGTGCAGAGTTCTGGGCTGCAAACTTCAGGTTTGTGTTCCTGGATTTGTGTGAACAGTATGAATCACAGGCTGCTGGGCATTATGGAAGCAAAGGAAGCTAGGTGGGGTGATTGGAGGACCAGGATATGGAAAGCCCTGATCAGCTCACTCACTTGCTGGTCTTGGGCCAATAACCAGCCTAAACTCACACTGTTGTTATGAGGATAAAAATGGAGGAGGTGTGTGTGTATGTGTGTGTGGGGGGGGTAATGTTGTAAGCTGCTTTGGTTCCCACTGCAGAGAAAAGTGAGATCTACATATCTAAATAAATAAATATGCACAAGTTCATTCCTGTCCCAGGAACATGGATCATCACTCACCTGAGGATTTATTGTGATATAACTATATGTAGATAATGGTACTCAGCAAAAAAAAAAAAAAAAAAAAAAGGACTTGGTAAGGATTTTTGTATGCAGTCACTTGGGTGTTGGTGGTGAGAATGGGTACGTTGTTTTTCTTCAGTGGCTGTTTGGCACTCAGAAAGGCCTATGACTTGAAGACATGTGAACTTCCTGTGAGAACCTCTCCCCCATTCATGGGCTAGGTAACAGTCCAGTGCAGGGAGTATCCTCAGTCACAGCCCCAGGCTGGGTTAGCTACAGGCTGGAGGTTCCAATGGGGCCCAAAAGTAATTCATAATATCATTTTTCTTCCCCTCTATTTGATCATCACAGCAACTCTGTGAGGAAGCTTATGTTGACAGAAAGAGTGACTTGTTGGCAGAGCCTGAATATGCAAGAGAGGCAGAGGACTGGGTTGCTTAAAATAATAAAACAGTTTTATTGTGAAGAGAAACAAACTTTGTGAGTGAGAGGAACGAGAGTCTTAGCAGTTTAACTGTTCCGCATGTCCATGGACTACAATTCCCATGATCCTGGCAGGGCTTCATGGGAATTTTAGTCCATGGACATCTGGATAGCCACAGTTTGGCCACCTCTGGTCTCTCAACAGTCAACATAATGCACTATTGGTACCCATAATGTTAAAATGGGCTAAACAGGTCCTCAGCTAGTATTCACATTAATGAAGGGGCTCTCATGTTGCCGCTTCTCCAAAACTCCCTTCGAAGTATGTGTGATTAATGCCTGCAGGGATTTCAGTAGTGCCAGGAAAGCCCACTCCATCCAGTGTCACTATCATCGATAAGTCTCCTCTTCAACGGTGGTTTCCTTCCAAAAAGAGTCTTCCGTTCAGCACAGAAGCCTATTAAGGAGGGAAAGAATAGCGACTAGACAGAGAACAGACCGGATGATAAACTACTCACCAAACAGAAACCTCCCAACTATTAAAAATTGAATGTTTCATATTTTGATTCATTCAAGCTTTGTGCGCCCCAAATAGCACTTTTACATATTCAATTTTTTTCTCCATTGACTTTAATTAAGCTTGCCCCAGGCTGGCAATCCTGATGAACGTGGTGACTGTTTTGCTAAAGAAGCAGGCTTCCTACCTAGGCATACTTCTCCCCGCCTTTCTTGAGCTCATCCAGCTGTTATTGAAACCCAATTACTTATTATGTCATCAAGTTAAAGCCTTTGAAATATAAAATACTAATGTATTTAACTGCCGCACCATAAATATTTTCCACCTGGTGACTGTGAAAATTATGATACTATTCCCTGATTCAGATATGGCTGAATATGCTAATATCAGTGATAAGTGACTGTAGAGTAGACACTTTGTATAAGGGCTGGCATTTGATACTGTGATAGAGTACACCAGTAAATTGCATGTTACATGCAAATGTGCGTAACAAAGGCTCAATATTATTTGCCAGTCATATCTACTCTCCCTACCACCAGCCACTGTTTACCTGAAAATGTCTGACAGCTGTATGGATCCCTGCAGGGGGGGAAAAAGAACAGTTTGTGGTGTGTTATGTCCCTGGGATACGCTGAGGTCTCCTTGCTTTGCTTCTCTTACCCCAGAACCCAAAGGGAAATTGGATTAAAACAGAACCCTAAGGAAAATTTGATTAAAATGGGGGTGAGATTACTTTAACTTTATCATTAGGACCAAATCCACCAAAACGTATAAAATAAGTAGTTGCTACTCTTTAGTGACTAAAGAGTAGTAGAATCCAATAAAATGGGAGGGTGGAGATGCTTCCTTAGAAATCTGGCCAAAAGGGATGAGAAGAAATTAGGTTCAACTCTTCCATCCTCACATCAGAAAGCATCAGTTTATTTTAACAATACCGAAGATTTATTGAGAAAACACAGAGGACTGTGAAACAAAGAAGAAGGAAATATTGCACAATATGCAGGAAGATAGCACCTTATAAGGATAAAGAGTTCCACCAGAAACATCAGTAGAAGATGTACCATGGAATCTAGAAAGCATAATTCCATTGATTCAAACTCAAGAACCTTAAAAGGAATTTAATATGTTTTAAAAAATTCAAAACTTGGGCATAATTTTAATTTTGAATGGGGAAACATTGCCTTTAAGAAAGGGTGATGTTCCTCTTTTGTCATTCCACTTAAAACAAAGCTCTCCAGGGCAGTTTTATATTTAAAAAGCCCCAGGCTTGCATACATGTGAGATAGTTTGCCTGCCAATAAACCGGTTCCCACAATGTATTCTTCCATTTATTCTTAGCGGATGAACCAATTAGTAAGGCCAAAATTTATTTTACAGGTTGAGGAATATTTGGTAGTGGGTGGCATGTGACCTCAAAACTTGGTCCCAAATCCTAGTGGATATACAGTTTACTTGCCCCTGACTGACCTGTGATTTTATTAGTTTGAGAATGGAGGAGAAATCCTCAAGGGCTTGAGTTCAGAATGGGAGACTGAAATGGAAATCAGATTCAGACAAAGAACCAAGATCCTAGTAAATACAAATTGTTATCTCTTCACACATTGGGGATCCTTTTCCTGAAGGTTTCTTCATGATGAGGAACCCAATTTATCTCTTATATCCCTAAGAAGCTTCTGAGAAACCTGCTTAATCATTCTCTTCAAGGAAAGGGGTACTATTGTGGGTGCACATTTTGGTGTCCACACAACCATCCTTTGCATTGGTTTAAATGGCATTGGTTTCAAGACATTAAGACTTGTGTAACAAGCCAAATGTCCTCCTGAAGCCTGTCTGGGCTAAGTTTAAAAAAAAATAAATCAAGTAATTTTTTGTTAATTGTATTACTCTCCATGGCAAATATTTTGGAATTATATTGCAACCCCCTCCCCTTCCTGAAAGATTTAGAAAGGAGAATCTCTGTGCAGGAATTTCATGGCAACAAGGTTAGCAGACCAAATCTACTTGGACTTGAACAAAAGTAGGGAGTAGCTCATACATGCACTTGAATGCAGACCTTTCTATGGAACAATTGCAAAATTATTAAGATGGGAAATAAACTGAGTCCTTGGAATCAACCATAGTTTAATTTATTTTGTCTATTACAGCTTATTCCAGAGATGCCTTTCTATAATTCAAGGTTTCAAGTTTTGATCCACAGATTAATAAACCTTTAGTAGAGGGCAATTTAACTCAGCAGGTTTATGAGATAAAGGATGCATTTGCTTGTTTTTAGATGCCTTTGTTGTTGTTCTTCGTGAGTTTTACTGTAATAGGGAATGAAAGGAGAAAATATTAAAAATGGCCTTTCGTTGTAACACTGAATGGTAGTTTATATTGATTAAACTCTATGTCATCTCCTACTTGCCTCAGTATCTCACAAGGCACCTTGTTTATATTTTGCCAATATGCATAAACAGTGAAATTTCTGCCTCAGGATTTTATTGGCTAGTTTTAACAGTTGCTAATTTACATTATTTTATGCTTTATGATTTTATCTTTTATGTTGTAATCCACCTGGAGGAGTTCTCCAAAGAGGCAGCACATAAATGTTATAAATAAATGAACAAATAGATAAAGAGTGATGATTAATGAAATAAAAATTGCTACAATCCTGTTCTCATTTATGCTTATGGTCCAGTCCCTACATCTACCTGTAGGGTTTCTTATGCAGCATGTTTGCACTAAAACAGAAATGGGACGGATTCTAAGAAGCTTTTCTCACTTCTAGATGACACATTGCACCTGGTGAAATCCTGTCAAGGTAATGGAGAGGAATCTTCCTTTACACCAGATCACTATGTTGAGCAAAAGTTTCGCTTTGCCATTTAACAAAGCAAACAGAGGAGTGATGACCATTTTACAGAAATTGGAAAGAAATGATGAAGGCAAGACACACTCATTTGAATGAACATGGGAAACAGTCTACACCATAGTGGCCTATTGGTTGCCATCTATGCTAATAACTCTAATCATGCCAAAATGGTTCCATACCAGCCTCTTTGACCACGTTCTTTATCAAATGGCAACTCGCCTTGAAAGCAAGTCACAGACAATTCTTTTCCTGTAAAGGTTAGGGATTCTCAATGCACATTCAGAGCCATACACCCAAGTGCAAATAAGTCAACTACCACAGCTATTTAATCAGGAGCGTTTGTTGATTTGAGCAGAGCCCCTATGCTGTGAAATGAAAAAAGAAAACCAAATTTTCTTGAGCAATCTTGCTGTTCTTGCTTCAGGTGCTAGGCCATTTCACTAAAGCAGCTCAGACGAGAATGTCATTAGTTCTTAAGCCCCAGGTGAATTTGCCACTGTTCCACATGATTAAGCCAGATAATTGTGTGTTGATAGCGAATGTGGTTGGTAAAATACAATTTCTGGGACCTTCCTAAACAAACACAATGTAGAAGGGAGTCAAAGTGCTGTCATTTCAGTCCTTTGTCACAGGCTTTGCACCTGCAGACATCTCTGGCGAGGACCGGTGAGGAATTCGATGGCACATCGCACTTCTCTTAAAGGTGACCTGGCTTAGAATGTGGATTGTGTATTTTTGGGAGCATTCAGCTTCTGTGAAGAAACAAAAAAAATTGCCATCTCATTAAAGTGTTTGTGCAATGGAGCTGTGCTGCTTTTAGCCTGTCTTAGACAATAAATGTAAGTGCACCTTTTAAGTTTGCCTGGCAAAACAGTTGTGATTGCAGCTGATACTTTAAAAAAAAAGGGAGAAGGAGAAAGAGACAAATAGTCATTAATAAACTTAAACAGTATGTGCCAAGGAGCAAAATGTACAATGCATGTAAGAGGCATTTGAAATGTTGAATATGTAGTAGAATTCTAGTTTGGGGATGAAACATAGTTTAATGCTGTGGTAGAATTTAAATATGGTGGGAAAGGAATTCCATTCTAGGATTCCAATTACCAGTATCCCAGTCCTGAAATTGTATAGAACTATAGTAAAATATGGCCCTCTCCTAACGAACAGTTCTCATGTCAAAATGCAGCGGAGTGCCCAGCACATGGTATCTCTGTCCCAGGTTCAATCACAACTCATGCAGAAGTGGGTTAAATTAGCACTTTAAAAAAACCAGAGAGTAAAATTATGTAGAAGTAGGTGGGAACAAGGGGGAGAGGGAGAAAACAGAACTGAACAAGAAAAATGGACAGATACAATAAAAAAAGACATTGGATCCTATTTTGCCAGCTTTGTTTAAAGACTGTCTTTGAAAGCTGCAATGTTGCTTCGAGACAGAATACAGTTGAGGGTGTGTACCTTGCCTGAAGCCCCTACCCAATGAAGGGTGACTTGAACTCATGTCTCCATATCTAATTTTCTGTCCAACAATGACCATCCTGTGGCTTGTACTTTTTTTTTTTTATAATGATTTTTTTTTATTTTCATAAAGATAGAAATATAAACATCATTTGAGAATATACGACCCCACATTGACTCCACAGTGATATAAACTTTTGCCCAAAACTCTAAGAGCCATGAGTCTAAGAGCCATCCACATTTCCACTACATTAAAAAAAAAAGCCTGTTTAGATATACAAAAGAAAAGTTATTATTAATCAACTTACTTGAGAGATCGTAGACCTCACATTAACTGCTTGATACAATCTGAGAGCTATCCTAGCAGATATTTCTAGGTTTGAGTTAGATGCTTAACATTAAACATTTCTTATAGCACAGTATAAGTTTTGGCCCTGTATCAATACCCTGATAAAGGGAGAGGAAAGTAGGGCTTTGCCTTAAAGATGTGCAAAGAAAAAAATTACAAAAGGATTTCATAGTTTCTCCTTATCCTTAATACAGATACATCTACAAACCATTTATACTTGGCCCATTCTAAGAGCCATCCTGACAGGTATAAGTTGAGAGCTTTGCATTTTCTACAGATCAATATGAGCTTTGGCCCTATAACAATACACCAATAAAAAAATAATAAGAGGGGAAAGCCCCATTTTATATTTCCAACGCTAACGATTATATTACCTATATGCCTACTAAGAAAAAGAAACAAGAGAGAAAAAAAGGCACTGCTTCCCCTTTTTCATAAAAATAGCAATGTAGGATACAGTATATGTTGTTAATACAGAGAATAATAAGATTTCCAGGTTTAGATTAAATGCTTAACATTAAACATAGAACAATATAAGCTTTCAGTCTTCTATAGCTTCTCCTTATCCTTGGTTCTAATACCTCTACAAAACAATTTATGCTTGACCCATTCTAAGAACCATCCTGACAGATATATTTTCAGATTTAAGTTGAAAGCTTAACATTAAACATTTTCTACAAGTCAGTGTAGGCTTTAGTCCTAGGACAATACACTAATAGAAGAAAGAAAAAATAAGGGGGGAGAACCCCATTTTACATTTTCAGCACTAATGATTATATTACCTATATGCCTATAAAAGAAAAGAGACAAAAAAAAAAACAAGAGAGAAAGAGACACTGCTTCCCCTTTTTCATAAAAATGGAAATATAGAATACAGTATAACATTAAACATAAAACAATATGAGCTTTCGGTCTTCTTAAGGGGGTCTCATCTCGAGGCTTGCTACATCTTGTCGTTCCCGTAAAATTATATTCTGTCCCATTGGCCTTTGGCGTAGAAAGTGCAGTTGTACTCTTTCCCGCAGAATATGCATCGATAAATCTTGAGGCCGTTGCACCTCCTGGACTCCAGTATCAATACAATTTTTTCCCCAGAGAGATCCTTTAAATCGGTTACTTTCACTGCAGATCCATATTTCTTTTGATTGATTTTTGTACACTGTTGCTTTGAGATGGCTGTATGTCTTTTTAAAAAGGGTGTCCTTATCTGGGCTGCAGAACTCCGGCATCCCATTTTCCGTCTCCAGAATTTCAGATTTCTCTTCTACTGTTGGTTTTCCACCTTGTTTAGAGCTGTCATCAGCCACTGTTATTGATCCATTATTCCTGTTAAAGACGTCTTCCTTGGCATCTTGGATCTCCTTGAAGATATGAATTTCAGATTTCTCTTCTGCTGTTGGTTTTCCACCTTGTTTAAAGCTGTCATCAGTCACTGTTATTGATCCATCATTCCTATTGAAGACTTCTTCCTTGCCATCTTGGATCTCCTTGGAGATATTTTTGATCAATCCATCTAAAAATACTTTGTAATCTTGGGTTTGTATCTCTATTAGATGAGCCAATCTTTTTAACATAGACATGATTTTGACTTTAAAAAAACCCGGCCCCAAACAATTTTACAAGTGGCCAGTAGAGGTCCTCTGTTTTATCCTCTAATGTTCCGGCACAGGCATGTGACGTATTGAAGCCGGTTAAGGCAGGGATTCTCGTACTGGCACAAAGTTCTCGTGAGATTTTCCCATTCACTGCTCTTATCTCTATCTCCGAAAACCAAAACAATTACAATAAGAGCTTTTGCCAATTAATTCGAGTTGATTTGAGTCCTTCTTCTGCTTAGTTAGGAGAATTAGCCTGCCTCTTAACGAGGTGGCTTCAGGCAGAGCAGAGTAAGAGGAGGGGGGAAACAAAGGGCTTTGATGCAGGAAGAGAGACGGAGAAAAAAAAAGCGAGAGATACTTGCAGTAAATGATGTTTTGGAACTCAGCCGAAGTCCTCCCCTCAGTTCAAAGCATTCATTTGTGGTAAATCATCATGTAGGGTTGAAGCAGATACTTTAAGATTAAAGAAAGAAAAGAAAGTCCGAGGTAGAAAATGGCAGTCGTCCTCTGGACCTGGAACGCTGACAGCCTATAATCCAGGGAGATATACTCCCTAAAGGATTGGAGACGGCCCCAAGAACTTCCTGGGTAGAAAGGTGAGGTGGGGTTTGCGTACCCCTCCTCTTTTCTGCCAATTGCTTGCACAATTGACCCCTGTCAGGCTTCAGAGATAGCAGAGCAGATGCCCTGCCACCCTCTCAGGACGACATCTTTAGCCACACCCCCTGTGGCTTGTACTTTTCATGTAGATTTTGTGGATGTGGCTTTTCATAGAATGCTCTTCAGGATTATTGATCTTTTTATTCCAAGGCTTGAATGGGAAATATGTGAAACATCCAAAACTACGACTACATCATATCTCAGGCTGTGACACAGTCTGGTTGCTGACCTGTTTTCACTGTCCACACTGTAAATGGCAGTGATTATAGCACCAGTATGGGCCATGATGCAGTGTGTATACCAAAGCCATATTCTGTACCTTCAAAAACCAACCCATCAACCAGAAGTCCTATATATATACCATGTGGTATATCAAGTGGATAAAAAGCTGCAATTTTGGTTGATTCCACAGAAGAAAATCAGCTCGTGTTTCATAGATTACAGCAAAGCTTTTGGCAGTGTGGATCATGGAAAGCTCCGGTTGTTTTAAAGTAAATATGTCACAGAACCTGATTGTTTTGACATGCAACCTGCACTCTGGACAAGAGGCCACGATTAGGATATAAAATGGAAAAAACAGAATGCTTTCCAATTGGCAAAGGTGTCAGACAAGGACATATTTTATCCTCCTGTCTCTTCAACCTGTATGGGGAACGTATCATAAAGAAAGATGAATTAGATTTAGATGAAGGTGGAATGAAAATTGGTGGAAAGAATATGGACAATTTAAGATACGCAGATGATACCACATCACTGGCAGAAAACAGGGAAGATCTGAAAGATCTGATGAAGTTCAGAATGTTAAAGCAGGATTATAGCTAAATATCAATAAGTAAGAACTAATGACTACTGGGAAATTACACAACTTTGAGGTTGACAATGAAGAAATTGATATGATTAAATAACCAAATAGTACAGTTTATCTTGTCTCAATCATCAACCCAAAAGGAGACTGCAACCACGAAATCAGGAGGAGATTGAGACTAAGAACAGCAGCCATGAAGGAGCTAGAAAAGATTCTTAGATCTATGGATGTGTCACTGGTGACAATGATCAAGATAATTCACACCTTTGCATGCTCTGTGTATTGACATAAAAGCCAGAGAAGCTGTTGAAATTCTTCTCCAAACAAAATGTAGTCCACAATCAGTTATTATTTATTGTATGGCATTTTTGTGATATAGCCAGGAGATCCTAAGTGTGTCTGGCTGCCAGGGAAGAGCCCTACCATTTCCTACCATAACCTACCATTCCTTGGAGGTTGCCCTTCCATGTGCTAGCCAGGGCCAACACTGCTTTGCTTCTGACATCTGATGTGATCAGGCTTGTCTGAGCTATCCAGGTCAGGGCTCCACAGTAAGTTGCTGGTATCATACAGTTCCTTTTCATCTACAGAATGCCAGGGGTTGATTTCCGACCAGACAGTTGAGTGGCCAAGTGTAGTGACAGAATTTATAATTTAACTAATTCCCTTATATTACAGTGCTATGGAACTAGTCATTTGTTGACTTGACATAAGATTATATGATCTCAGGTAGTTCTAAAACAAGACTTAGGGACAAGAAAAAAAAGTTCTTTTAAGCTGTTCATCATTCTGGAAGTATGTACCTGAGGACCCCAAAGATATTATGTTAATTGTGGAGACTGCTAAAGAGACTGCTAAAGTATTCACTATACATCTGAATCAAATTGTACAGTTTATCTTCTCTTGTAGTGTCAAGACTGGCTCACATGACTGGTGTTGTTTACCGATTCAACAAATAACATGTATGTGATATCACTGAAATCATTAAAAGAATCACACATCATGAAATTATATCAAACCTGCATTAACACAACATTCATGATACATTTTTTGTTGTGAATGAACCATATCATCTTATATAACTCGGATAAAATTATGCATGCCAATTGTGCTTCTAAGTCATAAAACTGACTACAGATGCAATAAAAATCCAAACATTTAATGAATGTGATGGCAGGGGCTATGCTCATGGGGCATCATTTGGTCTTTGGCTAGGCCTCCAAAAAACTTTACATTCTTTGAAGGGTAGAAGGACAATTCATGATTGTTCATGATTTGATGACTGTTCTTGAAGTGATGGCTAATGAGCCATCCCTAGATCAAATGTGTATGACTTTACATCATTGATTTTCATTTTGAACATTAATATGTGCCAAGGAGTGCTGGGAGTGATACGTGTGTTAGCTGAACCCAGGTACTGAATACCAAGAGTACAAATGTCCATAATTGTAGAAGTCAGGCCACCCTGGAAACACAATCGCTGAACTGTGCTTGGATGTAGAATCTCCTCTTCAGGATTTAAATCAGGCAGAAGCAGTACAAAACACTAATTTGATCTGTGATGCCACACTAATTTGATCTGTGATGCCACAAAATCTCTATAATATGCTGCTAATTAATTTTTAGTGTTACAGTTTACTTTTCAAAGGAAATATTTAATTGAATATATTTATATGTGGCAATTTAAAAATAAAAAATGAAGTTGTTTACTTGAAGTAATTGGAGAAATCAAGTTGGATTACTGAAATATGCTTTCAAACATCTGATTAGTGTGTCCTTCATGTACATTCCTAAGGTAGCAGGAACCTTGGTGTTCTTGTAAGTTGCTTGGCCTCCTACTCTGGTAGAAGAATGCCTATTGGCAACCATCTCTTCCCACCACCACTCAGAGAGGTGGTGAGAGAAGATAAATTTTAGAAATCACTGTTAGGCTAATGGCATGATGTTACTTCCAAGGAAAACATGGAAGTCATGCCAGTTGTTTCTAGGATTCCTAGAATGGCATGGAGTCACTTTTGAATTTTCTATGGAATTGATATCACTCTGTTACCAATAGCACCTTCACTGATCTCTCCCCTTGGATGCCCAGCAATCCTATGTGTGTATGTGTGGAGAAAATGAGCTGTGATTAATGTTTATGCCAAATGTCTGTACTGCAGCCCAAGGAAGGTTATCAAAGAGTGGCTGGCCCTAAATCACCCAGTAAATGTTTATGGCTGAGTAGTTGAACTTTTGTTTCTACAAGTTTTAGTCCAGGCATTTCACAACACTGGATCTCTGCTCCATTTTTTTTTTCACACAGAAGAGATGAAAGTTTCAAGATAATCCAAGCTTGTCCAGTAGAACTCCAGGCGAGAAGAGTATTCCTTTGAAGATATCTTGGCCCAACCAGAACTCTAACCACTATAGTTGACACAAGTTTTCATTTAGGAAAGCAGTGGCACTTTCCAATCACACATATCGGTAATCAAAAGTCAGTTAATTGGTCTGCAGTGTCAGTGTAGCCAATGGAGCCTTAATTTTATAACTCAATTTAATTCTAATTAAAATAAATTTTAATTTTAATGGGAACTCTTAGGCTGCAATCACCAGGCACAGCACCGAATTGTTACTCCTCCATGTTTAACCATCTTAACTAAAGGCATATGAGGTTTGGGGAAATTATATCAAAGGGGCTTTTTTGCATTTCTTTTAATATCCTGGTTGCTCCTTAGAACTTCCACTGGGAATAGCAGATCCTATAAAGTAGAGATTCAGTTTGTTATGCAGGGAACTGCTGATTAATTAAAAAAAAAGATTATCATTTGACTTTGCTATAAAATGTACTCGGTAGACAAGTTTTTGGCTAAGAAGAAAAAATAAAGCTTGTATTTGATGCTATTTTGGTCTATGCTGTGCTGGAGGATGAAACCAGTGTAATAAGGGGACCTAATATACTTGTCTCAGAAAAGACTTGTTTGTGTGGATAGTAACCTCCTGTTTTGTGACCCAACTACTCTTTCAAGTGCTAAACACAGGAGATAATTCCCCTTTTCCTGACTTTCCTAAAATCTTTAAAATCTCTGGGGCCTGTAAGGTTTCTAGAACCTGTGCAGTTATTGACCCTTATATTGTATTTCTTATGCTATAAGAATATTATTGTGTCTTTACAGAGCTCCATAGTTTCACACTTTCTGCAAAATTCACCAGCTTCTTTTGCAAATATTCATTTAATATCTTAGTGTTAAATAAGCAGTTCTTTACAGTATAAAAGTTCATTTCTAAAATAAGAATTAAAGGAGCTCTTCTGTCAGATCTGTGCTCAGAGTACTCAAATGAGCAATTTAGGGGAAATGGAAAGGCAATTTTTAATAATATGAAATAATTGTGGCCAAATAGCCTTGATGTTCCCTTAAACTATTAAATCTTCTTAATGCTTCTGCATCTGAAAAAAACGAAAAGGGCTCCAAATGGGTTTAAGCAGATTTGATGAATGTGGAACTCATCTCTGGGGCATGTAACATTTCTACAAACTGTGCAGTTAAATTGATTTTGTACATGACTACAAATCATTAGGAAATTGGACCCTTTGTGTTTCAAAAGGCTTTTGTCACTGGTTAACCCTTGGTTAAATGGACATAGTTGAAACATAGCCTGAAAGTGTTCCTGCTCATCTTTTAGAATCATAGAATAATAGAATCATAGAGTTGGAAGGGTCCATACAAGCCATCTAGTCCAACCCCCTGCTCAACGCAGGATCAGCCCTAAGCATCCTAAAGCATCCAAGAAAAGTGTGTATCTAACCTTTGCTTGAAGACTGCCAGTGAGGGGGAGCTCACCACCTCCTTAGGCAGTCTATTCCAATGCTGAACTACTCTGACTGTGAAAATTTTTCCCCTGATATCTATCCTATATCGTTGTACTTGTAGTTTAAACCCATTACTGCATGTCCTTTCCTCTTCAGCCAACGGGAACAGCATCCTGCCCTTCTCCAAATGACAACCTTTCAAATACTTAGAGGGCTATCATGTCCCATTTTAGGAGGAACATTTATGCTTATGCCCCCTGCAGGGCCCTTTGCTCTACAGACACTAATCTCTTGGTGGTCCCTGGCCCCACAGAGATACACCTGGCCTAAACCTGGGCCACGGCCTTTTCAGTCCTGGCCCCAACCTGGTAGAATGAGCTCCTGGGAGAGCTGAGGGCCCTGATGGAGCTGTCAGAGTTCTGCAGGGCCTGTAAAATGGAGCTCTTCTACAAGGTCTTGTTACCCGAAATGCACTTACACATGTGTCCTGTGACACATGTATATTCAGCCGTGGGGAATTTGCCAATGTTTATGAGGTGATTACAGCCTTAAGAACTCAAGGCAGACAAGAGGTATATAGTAAAAATAATAATAATCTTTATAGGAAGGAAATAGGCAAATATATTACTAGCACACTAGTAATCAGTCATATAGGGAAAAATATAGTGGGAGGTTTCAATATAGTTACCGGTCTTGAAGAGTAGAGAGACAGAAATCTGCAGCACAAACCAGAGTGCAGGGTGTTTCTAATGGATGCAAATCGGAAAGCACATGGTGGCTTTGTGAAGCTACTGTTTATATATGATTTTTGGGGAGAGGGCTACATGATGTAACCCAGGTGAGCACATGTTTGAATTCTCCACAGAACAAGATGTGGGCAATCCCCTGGCCAGGTCCGGAGACGGGCATTTATTGGCTTAGATAAAGGAAATAATGGGTCTAAGAAATGGAGCCATCATGTCTGCTGAATTTGGGAGAGAGGTTTCCCCTGGCAGAGGCCAAGCATGAGTCATGTGTAAGAGACAAAGAGTTTGCCTAGGAGCCCCTGGGCAAACATGGTTTAGCCAGGCCACTGACTCAGCAATACAATGGGGTGGGGGAAAAGGAGGAAAGCAATTCCTGAGTCAGGCGGTACCTGTGATTCCCAACCTATAGTGGAGGACAAGCTGAAGAGGGGGTCCAAAATGGAGTTAGTCCCTAGCAGTGTCTTGTCAAGTTTTTACAGGGTCTGGCTTTGGCACAAACCTAGAGTATTGGGCAGTACTACTGGTGGTGGAAAGACAGGGTGCCAGCCTATGAGGCAGAGGTTGCCATACTTAACAATCTGTGGGTGAGGCTGGGTTCTTAAGATCAGTGCCTCTCCCCCCCCCCCCCCAGGCTGAGCTAGATTAATATGTGAACCCCCTTGGTGGACGACTGTGGGGAGATAGGAGAGTTCTTTAGCTATCTGCTACTTGTGAGATTTTAAACTTTGTTTTAAGGATTGGTGTTTTTTTTAAGGATTGGTGTTTTTTATGAGGCTCAGATTGCTATTGTAATGTGCCTTGAGTCCCAGGAGGAAGGCATTTAATAAATAAATAAATAATTTCATCGCCGTGTATAGTTCTGTTTTTGACCACTATTCAGGATTTTCTCTGGTATGAGCTTGCACCTTCTAAATAGAAATTTTAAATATCTAGACCGTATTTTATCCCAGTACTCAAAGCACTTTACACACAAGTAAAGTAATCCCCCTGTCTGTGACAATTATTTATTTATTTTGGCAAATCAAGCTGCCTTTCCATTAACAGAATGCCCAAGGTGGCTTACAGATGAAAGTATAAAAATGTCTCATTATAGCATTAAAATCAAGTTGGGTTAGGCATAGAAAAGACAACTCTAGGCATAATATTTTGTTTCCAAATGCAGCTAGAAGGCTTGTCACAACTGATACAGTTATGCATTCCCAAGGAGCCCAAATTTAGGGGTGGTAGTCAAAAAAGCCATCCCCTGAGTCTCTGTCATATTTTTGTCAAAAGATAGATTCCTGCAGCTTATTTAGATTGAATAAGGTTGCTAACCTCCAGGTTTTTGCTGGAGATCACCTGGGATTACAGCTGCTTTCCAGGCAACAAGATCAGTTTCCCTGGAGAAAACGGCTGCTTTGGAGAGTGAACTCTATGTCAGTATACCCCATTGAAGTCCCTCCCCTCTCTAAATTCTGCCCCCCTCAGTTTTCATTACCAAAATCTCCTAGTATTCCGCAGCCTGGAGTTAGTGATCCTAAGATTGAAACAGATGGAAATGGTCCTGCCGGTGCTTTGGGGTCAAGCTGGTAATGACTAAAGCATAAGAATCCAGTTTAGAATGGGTCTATTAATCAGTAATAGAGCCTCTTGTGGCGCAGAGTCATAAGGCAGCAGACATGCAGTCTGAAAGCTCTGCCCATGAGGCTGGGAGTTCAATCCCAGCAGCCAGCTCAAGGTTGACTCAGCCTTCCATCCTTCTGAGGTTGGTAAAATGAGTACCCAGTTTGCTGGGGGGTAAACGGTAATGACTGGGGAAGGCACTGGCAAACCACCCCATATTGAGTCTGCTATGAAAACGCCAGAGGGTATCACCCCAAGGGTCAGACATGACCCGGTGCTTGCACAGGGGATACCTTTACCTTTACCTTATTAATCAGGAAACCTCCACACTGAATACAGTAATTTTCTGTGTTCCTTATGAGGGAGCTCTCTTGATGCTCACATTTGGCACCTGCTGACATTTCAAAACATCTTGAAAGGTAGCTCTACAAAGAACACTTTACATTAGTCTAGTCTGGATATTACCAAGGAATGTGTAATAGTGGCCAGGTCACCTTTCTACAGGTATTGCTACCACTGCTGAACCAGCTTAAGACATATTACTTTATCCCTGATACGGAAATAATGACAGTAGCATGTCCTGCAGGTTTTTGAAAGTGTTAACGTGATGAGGTAATATAAGGGGGGAGGGATAGAAACCCATATCAGGAAGATATGATATTGCCTTTCACTGAACTAAACCATTAGGCTAACTCAGGGGTAGTCAAACTGCGGCCCTCCAGAAGTCCATGGACTACAATTCCCAGGAGCCCCCTGCCGGCATTCGCTGGCAGGGGGCTCCTGGGAATTGTAGTCCATGGACATCTGGAGGGCTGCAGTTTGACTACCCCTGGACTAGCTCAAATTGTCTACCTCTGCTGACCAAACATTATGGTTGCCAACCTTCTGGTGGTGGCTAGAGATATCCTGGAATTTTAAATGATCTACAGGCAATAGGGATCAGTACACCTGGAGAAAATGGCTGCTTTGCAAGGTGGGCTCAATGGTTTTATACTCCATTTAAGACCCTTCCATTTCCAAACTCTTGTTGGCAGAGTTTAAATATGCAAAATTCAGAGCACCATCTACATAAAGAATAAATGGGTTTTTTTGAGGATTTAAACAACTTTGTAAAGAGAAAGTCTCAAGAGTCTGACTAACTGTTCTTCATCTGAAGACAAACAAGGTGGAAGTGGCTCAAAAAAGCAGGAAGATTATCGGAAAATACCAGGATGTTCCTCCTGCTGTTGAAACATGCACACTACAGATCTTGCATATTTCAACACCCCTTCTCAAGATCTGGTGTGCTTAGAAAACCCATTTGCATCCTGCTGTGCTTTTGCTTGGAGGCAGGTATGTGAGTGTCCATGTTTCATTCTGAATTAGAGCTTCAATTTCCTCTCCTGCAGTGTTCATTCATTTTTGTACTTGGTTGTTGGGCATCTTCTCTATGTCGTCCCATGTGGGAAGTTTTCCCACAGCCTCAGATTTAGTTAGATAGGCAAGTCTTCTCAGTGGTACTTCCTTATTTGTTCTAGTTGATTTTCTGACTTCATCTTCTGTATGCCCTATTGGTCCTTGGTTTTCAGAGGGCACTTTATCTGCAACATTCATGGTGTTCAGTTTCAGTGCTTCTGGCTGCTGTACTGTTTTCTTCCATTGGTGTGGATTTTTTGATGTTCACGCTTTCTATGATTGTAGGTTTTTGTTTTTCATCAATGTAGACTGTGTTGAAGATCTTTACAATTTCAGTTTTTAGATTAAGAATCCTGTATCTTTTACATCCTAAGGTGTGTCCTACAAAAATGCCTTGCTCAGCTCTTATGTCCATCTTGCTTCATTTTTCTTTAGGGATGTAGGCCTAGGCCTTTGACCTGAACAACCTACAAATGCTGCATACTGGGTTTGTGTCCATACCATAGTTCATACAGTGTTATGGCACCTGATGTAGGTAATCTATTCTGTAAATAGATAGCAGTGTTAACTGTTTCTCCCCAGCCACTGCCACAGGGGATGAGCCCCACTGCCACACCCCAACCCCAGGCCCAGCTGTGGCAGATGCTGCTACCAAGGACGGCCCCTCCAGCCACAGGGGAGGATGCAGGGGAAGAATTGCAGCAATTGGCCCCCACATGGAGCTACGGGTAGCAGGAGTAGAGGGTTCCAAGAATGTTGATTTTAGCTTTACCAGACTGAATCCATGTATTGGTTTCAGGTGGAGGATCTATATGAACACTCCACCTGTGACCACCCCATATTTCTTCCTTCAAATTGGAGTAAAAAGGTTTTCCTTTGATTTGATTTAAATAAGAAAGCCCTGGGAAGCCCATGAGTCATGCTCAGAATGAGCATAATGTTATGTGGAATCTCAAATGAGGAAGAAAACTCTCTGGAAGCAACCTCATTTCTATAGAGTGCTGCCTGCCCTACTCTCCCCCACACAGCTTTTGATGGATTTGCAGCTACAGACACTTCTCTTGTAGGGATTTGGTTTTTGTGGTGATACAATCTATGGGTGCAATTCAGACAGGGCGTAAAAATACAATCTAGACAGAGAGGTGTAAGGCCCATTGGTTTGAGTGGATTCTGTCCTCTTTCAATGCAGCCCATTCATTTTCAGCTCAGGCAAGATTTTTTTCCAGTGGTAGATCCATTGATTTGGAAATGCCTGTCCAAAGAACTTCAGTGGGCAAGAAGATTTCTGTGGAGTCTATGAAGGGGTTTGGTTCAGGGACAGATACTATAACAGATGACTAGCACAGGAGGCTGCCTGCTCATAATGCATGCCAGGCTTTCACAAAGCCCTGGGTTTATTGATGGCCCTGAAAGGGTTTCCTGAATGGGTGGGAGTTAATTATTTTTATATTTTTAAAAATTGTTAAACATTTATTAGCTGACCATATATGGTCATGTCAGCCTGCCGCCCTCCCAAAATAGCCAATAATGGGCCTGAAGGGGTGAGAGGAGGAGGAGCCCCAGGTGGTCATGTACACAGCTATGCTCTTCTGTACAATTGTGCCTCTTCTGGGGTTTCTCGAAGCCTGAAGAATGATACAGGGGTTATATAATGGTACAAAAGTTGAGAAAGGCTTATGTGGTTGGACTTTGATGTTTGTTTTATTTGCCTTTGAAAACTGGCACTGAGTCTGTACGTTTCTTTGAGTCTTTGGAGAAACACTGGTTACTAATCTTTAACCGCACCTGGTGGAGTGGAAGAAATAAAACAGTAAGGGCCCCAAGGCAGGCCCTGTCCAGGATGAGGAAGGGTGCCGATAGGCCCCTTCCCCTGGACTGACAAGCAGAGAGCCCAATCGGGAGTCAGTCCAGCCCCAAACTGCCAATCAGCAGCCACGCACAGTGCAGCTGCTGATTGGCTGTTTTCCCGGACTACAACCCATTGGGAGGCGCAAAGCGCCACCCCCCACCAGAGCTTACCTTCGCTCCACGGTGGCCATTGCTCTGCTGGCTGCCGAGAGCGAAGGTATGCTCTCTGGCCCCCGCCCTCTACCCGACAACGGCTCCCCAGACCCCGGTTCCTGGGGAGCTTTTTGGAAGATCGGGGGGAGGAAAATAGCTCCCCAAGCCCCGGGGAAGGCGATCCGCGGCTCCGCAAGCCGCGGATCGCCACCCCTGGGGCCTGGGGAGCTTTTTTCCAGATCAGGGGGGGGGAGGAAAGAAGCTCCCCAGGCCCCTAGCGCCCACTGAATTTTGGTTTCAGCGGGCTTTACTACTAGTGTTTAAATAAATAAGTAAATGGGAAGTATGTGTACAATTCTTTTTCACTGAAATGAAACCTAATCATCTTGATTTTTCTGAAGTAGTCCTATTATAGGCATTCGTTAAAAAAAACATTTTCTTCCAAAAATAAGCACAAGTGGCAACTGGAGTCTCTAGTCTACTATTCCCAAAAATGTGCAGGTGCATCCTTATACATCTAATACTGAATGCAGAATATATATATTTGCAAATGGGTATCTCATATAGGTACAATTTTAGGAACAGTATAAACAACTGATGTTTCCTATTGTAACATTTTTAGTGAAAATCCTTTGAAGATTTACTCCAGTTTAAACCCAGGGTTGTGATGGGTTTAGAATGGTGTAATTCTGTGTAGAAATCTGTCAGCAGAGAGTAAAGAATGGATATAGAAAGAACTAATGGGAAACAGAGAATGATTTCCTGGTTAAAGCACAAATTAAAGATACATAATTATTTTTAGACACTTCGACTGCTTAGTGAATTAAATATTATTTATCTGGATTCATTTAGATTTTGGATGCTACTGCTGAATGAATGGCTGCTGAAAAAGACAAATATTGAAATTCATTTGGCTTTTTGAAGTCTGTGATAAATATTCCTGATTATTTTCAAATGCTGTTTTAGTGTGGGGTAAAAAAACGTTTTATTCACATAGCTGGTTGTTACTTCATTTAAATTTAGCAACAACAAAAACAGGTTTATTATCTGAGGATAGTTCATATTTGTCTGAAATTTCAGATACTATCTGAATTGTTTGCAATATACAATATTTGACTTTATAACACCTTAGAAAAGCAAGGACTGGCTGAGTGTATACCCAGTTACTAATTTTGGATATGCTGCCATAAAAAGTGTAATATTATCATTATTGGTAATTTCAGGAAATGAAGATCCACAGTGTCTAACTTTCCCCATTAGCTTGGAAAAGTCATTTAGCTTTCCTGCACAGGTACAGATTTACAACTTTATAAATATTTTATATCCCTGAGGGATCCTACTTAGAACAGTTCATAACATACCTGATCTGAACTGCATATCTTTATACAAATATATGCACAGTCTTGGATCCTACAGTAAATCTCTTTATTTTATTTATTTATTATTTGATTTTTACCCTGCCCCTCCCAGCATGCTATCTCTGCTTGATGGAAGGAATTTCTGTCAGTGGATCTGGACGTCCTCACCTCTTCTTATTGCTGCAAGCCAAAATGCAACCCCCAGATGGTGGCTGGAGTCCTGATCTCCAGGTGATAGTCAGGATGGGCATGAACCAGGAAAATGTAGTTTGGTTCATAGTTTGCAAACCACAAGCCATCATGAACATTTAGGAGCTACATGAAAATGGTTTGGTATGTGAGGTTTGTGCTGCACTAGAATGGCTCGCTCATGTTCTGGAGCAGGGGTAGTCAAACTGTGGCCCTCCAGATGTCCATGGACCACAATTCCCAGAAGCCCCTGCCAGCGAATGCTGGCTGGGGCTTCTGGGAATTGTAGTCCATGGACATCTGGAGGGCCGCAGTTTGACTACCTCTGTTCTAGAGATATCAAATTCACGGTGAAACTCTCGCTGACGCCAGAGCAATATACTAGTGCCCAGCAAAACCCAGAGCCACTGGGGTTATGCCAACTCAACAGAAATGAAGTGTAGAATCACAATCCAAGCAACTGGGTTTTCAAGCCCAGCATAACCAGCTTAGTGAAAAGAATGCCCAGTAGAACCTTGCTGCACTTTGACAAACAAAAACAGATTAATGAGAATCTCTGAAGTACACACCCAGCACAACCAGTTCAGTATACAGAATGCTCAACTGACCACCATGCCACCATGGCATTGCAAGCTTAAAAGGACTCATTTCAAAGCGCAGTGTCACAAAAAAATCCAAACAGGAGGGATTTTGTCAACCCAACACAGCCAATTACAATGTGCAAAATGCCTAGCAGAACCCAGTTCCACTGTCCCAGTAGGCTTAAAATAACTGATCTCAGAGTCTTGACAAATCCAAGCAAGGGGGGATGGATTTTGCAGGCTGTTTGCAAGAAAGTGGGAAGAGAACACACAGGCAAAGGGTGTGTGTGTTAAAATCCTATTGAAACTGACAAGACTAGTAGCATGTTCCCAGGGCTGGAGAATTCCATCCCCCCTGTTGCTTTAATGTTTGGTAAACATTTTTCTTGAGTGGAGATGTCTGTCTGAAAATGTATCAATTTATCAACCTCCTTGAACTGCTTGAAAGTTTGTGGACAGTTCATGCTGGTTCACCTGACATGAACTTCAGTTCACAAACCATGAACTGGCCAAAATTAATCAAGAACTTCAATTCATGAGCCAGTTTACACCTATCCTTAGACGATAGAGATTGGTTCCCCTGGAGAACAAGACTACTTGGGAAGGTAAACTCTATGTCATCATACCCCACTGAAGTCCCTCCCCTTCCCAAATCCTGCTCTTCTCAGACTGTACCCCTCAAATCTCCAGGTATTTCCTAAACCGGAGCTGAGAATCCTAGAGATAGGATAACCCCAGGAATAGCCTGAGGGGGAAGTCATAAATTTGTAACAGGAGGGAAAAATTGGCAAAAGTGACCCCCTTCTGTTAGTGGAATTTGTTTTTGTAGTATCCACACCAATTCCTCTGTATCCCATCTTTTTCTTTGGGGGGTGTTAATATAATCATTCCATGGAGCTGTTGTGGGAATTGTTGTTTATTTTTTTAATGATGACTGCCTATTCTCACGTGGGAAGGAGAATGAAACTGTATTCAGAACATCGTGGCTGCCATCAGCATTGCAGTAAATGGAAACGGTTCCTTGTTCAGAACTGATTGATCTTCTGGAATTAAGCAAATTTCTTACACAATGCATCTCCCATTACATTTTATTGCCCTCACTACACTCAGCTCCAAACATTACAAGCTTCCACTAAATCACATACAAAAATCTCCTCCCCTTTTCTCAAGCAGGCTGGTGAACTAGGGTGTTAATGGTGTCACCCGCTTTCAGGCAGTCATTTCACAGATGAAATCTTCCCTGTGGCAACTAGTTCTCCAGTATTTTCACTCCTGATTTTAAAAAAAATGAATCCCATATGTGAATGGATAGCGGGCTGGAAATGGAAACTTGTCAGGACAAGTGTCATTATTTTTAGGTGGCGATTGGCCAGTGTCTATTTTTTCCTTAAAAAAACCCAGATCCTTGGGCCCAGTTGGGAAAGTTGCTTTGAATACCTCATTTTGGAACAAGGGTGAAGGTGAAACCTGTCAAGTGGTGAGAAATGGAATCAGTGTTGGCTGACCTGAAATAGGGCCGTAAAGTTCTATTCTTCACAATAGCAAGATATATTATTGCAGTAACGCCATTATTCCGCTCCATCACTTTTAAGCCTTGTTCCCATTATCTGCAAGTTAAATATAACCCTATGTAAAAACAGGAAGGACAGTGCTAAGTTGTCCAGCTTAACAGCACACACTTAAAACATAATAGAGCACTTGTTACTGTATTTTATGAAACGGAAACTCCAAATGTAAAGACGTATTAAGGAAATATCTCAAAGTTATTAGGAAAGGATATTTACAATTACAGATTGCTTTATATTATGCTTTTATGAACATCTCAGGAAATGAAATAGCCCTCAGCTGTAGAGAGTGAAGAGGGAGGTAATTTTCCTTAATACGGGTGATAAAATTAATCTGATTGAAATCGCTAGCGATTATTTCGCAGAATACTGAGTGGCAGTACAATCACTTACACTCTTTTATATTTTTTTAGTCAAAGCTCGTGTAGATGAAAGCTAATTACAAAGTAGTGATGTGAAGCGCTAAGGAAATAGTTTGTATAGCATAGAACAGGCTCAGCTAATTGGGGTTTGTGATTGCACAGATTGTTGTTAGGGAGAATTAACTACCAGCAGTCTCTCCTGCAAAGCTTCTCATCAAGGAGAGTAAAAATAGACACTAGATCTGTTATTTATCTAATTATGCCATGAATATTTTCACAAGCATGTTACACACACTCAAATGGTTTGTTGTTCAAAAACTTTCCGTCCCCATGCTGCTTGTGATCAAAGTATCAATATGGAGTTATGGCTTTCTTCCAATTACCTTGCCTAAGTCCTCTTGCCTACGGGAGAGTTTACATTTACATTTGCTCCTTCCTCCCTTACCAAAGATTGTATTGACATTGTATCGTTGGCACTGGCAAAATCCATTCTGCAACATCCAAATTCTGTAGCATTGAAGGATTTGGGGGTGGGATGTCTTTCTTTGTAATATCCAGAGCAGCTGTTCGTCTGTTTCCATGTGGGGAATTTCCCCCATATGGAAAGTAGGAAGGTCCCACATTAAAGAGGAACATTCACAGAATGCTATCCTCAGTTAGACCACAACTTGGGATATTTCTGGAGCATCCTCTTTTAAATTGGTTTTTAAGTAAGCTGGTTTTAAAATCTGGATTAAAGGGGAATTTGCAGAGTTGCTATGGAGGTCTCTCAAAATGGCACGGGGCAGATGATAGCCGTGTGCTGTCCCGCCTGCGAGCACTTCAAAGGACCATCCACTTTTTCCATACTAAACTGTGCTATACCATTACAAAATGGCGGAGGAAGAAGAAGAGAGCTGGGTTTTTTATGCCCCACTTTTTACTAATTGAAAGAGTCCCAAAATGGTACATCTTTTCCTTCCTCTCCCCACCACAGATACCCTGTCAGGTAGATGGGACTGAGAAAGTTCTAAGAGACAGCTCTAAGAGAACTTTACTAAGAGAACAACTTTAAGAATGTCGGTTCCAGGTGGGACCTGGGGATTTTACAGCACATCTCTAGGTGACAGTTCCCCTGGAGAAAATGGCAACTTTGTAGGGTGGACACCATAGCATTATACTCCATTGACGTCCATCCCTGTCCCAAATCCCACCCCCTGGCTCCACCCCCAAGGTCTCCAGGTATTTTCCTACTCAGAGCTGGAAACTCTAGTTCTAAGAGAACTGAGACTATTCCAAGATCTCCCAATTGGCTGCATGTGGGGAAGAGGGGAATCAAATCTGGTTCTCCAGATTAGAGTCCACCACACTTTAACTGCTATACCAGGCTTCTCAATCAGGGTTTCTTGACAGCCCAGGAAGGGTTTCCTGAATGAGTGAAATTTGATTAATTTTTTACATATTTTAAAATTTGTAAAACATTTATCAGGTAATATGTTCATATATCAGGTAATATGTTCATATATATGTTCAATCCACCCATCCTCTCCCAAACTGGTCTATGATGGACCTGGAGGGGGTATGAAGGGAGGGTCCCCGGGTGGGCATGTATATAGTTATGTTTCCCAAACACATTCTGCACAATCACACCACTTCTGGGGTTTCTTGAAGCCTGAAGAACGTTTCAGGGTTTCTCAATAGTAAAGAAGTTGAGAAAGGCTACACTACACCATGAAGGAGGGAAAGAGAAAGGGCAGGCAAAAGGGGATCTAAGTGCCATGGAGGTTGGCAGTGCAATTCCTGTCACACCTGTGCTTTTGCAGTGGGGCAGTTGGGGGAAAAGGAGAGGGGAGGTGTGTGTGTGTGGGGGGGAGCAGCAAATGGCATAAGAATGCATATGAGTGTGTGTCACTCCCATCTCCATTCCCACAGTTCCTTCTCATACAGAGAAAGGGCCTTTCAGGTTTTACTAATAAAGCTGTGAAGTAACACATAGTTTGCCTGATCACTATTACCAATGTAATGATCAATTGTCATAATGCCTGTACATAGGATTCCCTGCCCCCTAGCTGGTATTTGCCTTGCAGGATGGCATTCTGTGTTGGAAGGAACACACGAGACCAACAGGTTGGAATGAAACAGGCCACTGTTTATTAACTCTCCAAAAGGAGCATTGGCAGGGCACAGAATGGATCCTCTTCTTGCAAGAAGCCTTCTGCATGGCACCCAGGATACCACTGGCACACTGCGGAGATCAGTGGCTCCCCTTACCACTGGTAATCCCACCTGGAAAGTGGCCACCTGGGGATTCACCTCAGGATGGCTACAAACTGATATCAAGACAAGCATGTACCAGCAAAGTCCCTGAGATGTCTGGTCATGCTTCAAGATACTCACTCATGCTGTAAATGGGGCAAGGCCATCTAAAACTATGGATGCTCAATGGCCCAGCTGATCTGTCTTTGACTTATGCAGACAGATCAGGACAACACTGTCAGCTAAAATAACATCTTCCCTTGTCAGGGCTGAACCATGCTTGTAAGCATGAGAAGCAGCTAAATTCTGAAAACCGTGAAAAGCTGCTGAAAATAAAAGTTCCTCATAGGAAGAAAAGCATATACTAGGTAGCTGCACCACGATACCTTGCAGCAATGATAAAGTGATAGGGTGTCTGCTATCTTGTTTCTCGGGGGTGAGTCTTTTCCAGCCCAGAACTGCCCGCCGTGCAACATGGGACATACCTGGGCCCCAGCCCCCCATGACTTTTGATAAAAAGGATAAGCTTTCTAAATGCATGCCCATAGTCATCCCTTATAAGCTGCCTTCCCACAAGTGTGCAAGGTAATGCAGGACAATCAGTTCATCCAACGGCCAAGGTGCCATCTCTCCAGCAGCCGCAGAAAATCTATTGAAACAGACCACATCCTCAGGAAGGTGGGAGATATCCTGTACAGAATCTAGTAGTATCCCCAAAAATGTGAGGAGAGGGGCCCTCTGTCTTCTCCTGTGCCAGTGGAATGTCCGATTTACATGCAAGAGTTTGGAACACAGCCAAATGATGTGCACATGCGGTTGAGTTGGGAGTTCCAACAAAAGAAAATCGTCAAAATAATGAGTGATTTCAGTGAACTGTGCCCTGTCCTGCACAGTCGACTCCAGGAACATACTGAATGCAGTTGTATTGAATGCCTCTAAGGCCACGCAGAACATAGTGCACCCCATAGGCATGGCCTTATCTACAAACCAGTGTTTGCAAAACTGAAAGCCTAGCAGACAGAAATCATCAGGTAAATGGGAAGAAGGCGAAATGCAGACTATATGTCACACTTCACCAACAGGCCCCATGTTGCAGGACCAGAAAATTTCCACAGCCTGATGGAAAGAGGCATATTTTACAGTACACAGGTCTGGAGTGATGGTGTCATTAACAGAGGAGCCCTTAGGATAAGAAAGGTGCTGGATCAAATGGAATTGCCCAGGAGCTTTCTTTGGTACAACTACCAGGGGAGAGATTCTCAAATCTGGCAAGGGAGGGGATGTGAAAGGGCTAGCCATCCTACCTGCTTCACACTCCTTATTGACCTTCTCCCATAAAATGTGAGGCAGACTTCAGATTGCAGTAAATTATGGCAACTCTACACTTACACTGGCAACCAGTGTAAGTTATCCAAAATCCTTAGGAAAACCCAGCTTCAAGGAAGGCAGCTGCAACCTTATTGGGATAACACTGTAGGGCCAGCAGAAAAGGGCCAAGCTTAATTAGAGTAGAAGTGTGTCCAAGCATTACAGAAGGGAAGGGATTATCTAGTCTTCATGGCACTAGTGGATCTGTTTGTTCCTGATCCTCCATCCTTTTTGTTGGGGGATCTGGCTCCATGAAAGGGTAGCCTGGGCAGGTGCAGTTTGTCAAGGTGTGACAACCCCAACACACACCATTCACAAACATGCTGAAATCTCCATTGCTTACATTTGCAACCTCTTTGGTTAAAATCCCAACAAAACAAGGTGGTCTCCTTCTTGCTCCCCTTAGGCTTCTGCTCTTTATCTTTTTGGAACCTGATACTGGGCCTACCTTAACCAACCAAATATCATGGTGTTTTATATCCTACCACCACATGACATTGTGGGATACCAGTTCCCTAAAATACCGATCATACACCAGGGCAGTCTCATCACCCACTATTTCCCTGGCTTCTAAAATGTGAGGTAAGTATCTGCTGAGATGCCACCCCTGTGGGGTAAGCGGCCATGAATTCAGTGAAACTGAGCAGCCAATTCTGGAATGACCGCTTACTAAGAGCGACTACCTTCTTGTCCCATCATCTCCCTGTATCACCCACATCAAAGTCCGACTGGACTAAGGCAAATACGTCAACGAAAAATCCCTCCAGGGTCCATTACCTCACCTTGCATGGCAAGTGAATGACAGGTGAGACATCTGCACCTGTGTGAAAGCCAGGAGGATAGATGATTCCACCAGTAGCATCCTCCTCCTCCAAAAGATGCCTGGGTTTGGCCCTGTGGCAATGGAGCCAAGAGGGGAGCCTGGCATGAAGGTCTCCTCCAGCCAATACCACCCATCTCATTGGATGTCTTCTCCCACATCACCAGAAGAGGACTCACCCAAAGACCAAGAGCAATGACTTGAACAAGAGTGCCTGTGGCCCCTCCTCTGTTGCCGAGCTTTGCGATGGACAACTGAGTGCCTGCCGTTCTGTGAACACTCATCATCCAGTGCTGTCATCCCACTGTCTGTAGGTTCCCTGCAGGCCCTGTGATCTCGGGAAGCCAGCACACCTTTCAGCTGGGTGACGGCCTGTGAATAATGTTTCCAGAACCAGCAGAGGACCGACCATTGCCCCTCCCTGTGTCTCTTCCGTGTGATTTGCTGTATGAATTTCTGGACCTGTTTGTGGGGCAAGTGTGACCACTGATATGTCTCTGCCCCATGTGTGCACTTTTTGCTACCAGAACTCCACCCAGTTAAAGGAGGCTCATTGAGATGTAAAGGCCCCTGTGGGAAGACACCACCACTCCCTAAAGGAGCAAGCTGACCATGAGTGAGACAGTGTCCCTGTGGAGTCCTCTGTGCCCTGTGGCTCCTTGCAGAAGAGGCCTGGCATGCACCAACTGGGCTGCTCACCAATGTCCTGTAGGCCCATGGTGGCCTGTGCTGCCCAGGTGACAGTGAGTGGCCCCTCCCATGATCCAAGGCCTTAGCCCTACCTCTGGGCCCAGTACGGCTGGGTGTGATGGGCCTGTTCACCAGTTGCCATATTGCGCCATGCTTTCCGGCCAGTAGCTGTGGCCTGAGATCTGCTAATCCTCACAGTTGGTGCACAACAATGGGATGTCTTGCCGGCATTCGGGCCACCACAGTGTGATGCCCAGAAGGAGCCATGGCTACCTAAAGTAAGGAGAGTGGAAGGGGAGGCGGACTGCTTCTTCCCTGGATGGATCCTTGTCCAAGAGGCTTGACAGCTGCGTTGCTGAGCACCAGCAAGGAGGGGAATCCTACCTGTGTGTTTAAATCTGTGTGGACTGCAAAGCAGACACTCTCAGCCTCACAGCCCTGATTGTGCAGATGAGGATGAAGCTTCCCAGCATGGGGGAAGAAGGAGGCTGAGCAACAGCATGGTGTGCCTATAGGGGGCTGTGGACTAACACCTCGACTCCCACTGCTTTTGGTGCAAAACGCACCAGCATGCCAAGCCTTTGCAAGGACTTGCTAAGGCTGCAAATGTGCCTTCTTTCTACCCCACTCCTCTGCATCGGCAATTTTCTAGTCTGACAGTGAGAGGCGAGGCCACACTTTCTGCTGCTGCTTTGAGTGGCAAAGCAAAAGAAACAATGAATCATGAGGCCAAGATATGAATCTATGACTTTAGGACCACCCTCCAGCCTACAAATCACAGAAGTTAAATTGGAGCATAAGCAGTCAAGGAGCTATGCAGAAGGTTGTTTATGGTGCTGTCAGTTGACTAAAAATAATTTACCTGTGTGGATTAGAGTAGCGATCCCCAACCTGTGGGCCGCAGACCACATGTGGTCCTTCGACTAATTGGAGGTGGGCCGTGAAGGATGCCTTCTCCCTCCCCGGCCCTTTACTTCATCCCCCCCGGCCCTTTACAACACACTTCGGGTGTCATTGTCTCCCATCACTCCCAAATGGGACTATCTCGTTGCAGAGAAACAAGCTCAGGGTTCCCATTGATTTGTCATTGTCATGAGTTAAAATTTCCATGAAAATAAAATGTTCCTTATGTTCATTGTTGTGGCGTGTCTGTATCTTATTTTGAAGGGATGTTTAAACATTACCATAGTGATCAGAGTCAGAGAGCGTTAGGGCAGTGGTTGAGAGTAGAGGAGTAAACTACCCCCCCCACCGGGCCTCAGTAAAATTGTCAAGCGTTGAATGGTCCCCGGTGATAAAAAGGTTGGGGACCACTGGATTAGAGGACAGACCCATAGCCACTGGGGGGGGGAGGCTGGTAGGGGTGTTGCCCCTCCTAAACTTTGCTCTGTATACTCAGCATCTACTCACTAACCTTGTAGTTGTGACAGTGGTGAGCAATAATTGGCTCTAAGAACTGGTTGCGGAGGTGGAGTGGCTGGGCAGGTAAGTGGCATGGAGGTAGTCCTGGGATGAGGGCAAGGCAGGCTCTGATGTGCAGTGGGTAGAGGGTGTCCAACTTGGACTCTGCTATCAAGCTCTACTTCTGCAAGGAGTTGCTGCTGCTACTGCCAGGTGTCTGTTTCATGGGAGGAAAAGGAGGCAGTGACTAGAATGGCAGTGTCTGCTGCTGCTGCTGCTCAAACAACATAGTTATCATCTAACTCCATGTGCCCTGGCCTGGCTTGCACCTTACATGCCCACCACCTTCGAGGGAGTTGCTTAACTGGCTTTGGGTGGGAATTAATGACAGGACTGATATGCCCTTTTGGGAAGAGGGGGGAGGGGCCTTGTGCCCTTTGGAAGGAGGAGGGGAGGAGGAGTGTGCTGGGCAGCCAACAGCTGAGCAACAGCCTTGGTCAACTGCCCCTTAAAAAATTGCCACCCCATGTTTTGTATGAATACAAAAATAATGTGTATATGTAAGTTTTCATTTACTGATAGCAACTTAAATAGTAATATTCCTACAAACTTTCAAGGTATCATGCAGGAAAAAGTGAGCACTGTTTGGCTCCATGGATTTCATTGGAAACATTAAATAGGTGCATATGGAAGATAGCGTTGTGCGCTTTGGTGCGGTTCGGCCGCCTCATGATCACCAAAGTCCAAGCTCTGCGACTGCATGAGGCCACCGGCTAGCGTGCGGCCACCACCCCTCCTCTCCATGCTGTGGCACTGGCCTCCTATCCACCACTTCGGGCTTCAGTGATCTCCGAGGTGGCCGAACCACGCCAAAGCATGGAAGACTGTGGTCATCTGAAGGAATGGAAGACTGTAGTCATCTCAAGGAATCAGGTGGTTTGCCAGTCTTTTCCCATTTGTGTCTGAATGGCCTTGCAGAGCCGAAAGCTTGCAGACCTAACACTTGTCTCTCTTTTGTGCATAGCTCTAGATGACATTCTGAATTAGGAAACAGTTTGTTTTTATCTCTATACACCTGGTGCAGGGTAAGGGGAATCATGGGAAGAACATTTGTTTATATTGGATACTCGCCACATATCACTGCTAATCAGTAGGCCTTGGGAGACTCTGAGAAGTATCACTCCTGTCAAGGTCAGTTATGTATTTAAACAAGCACCTGTAAAATTAATGACCCTTCAGATAGTATATTAAACTGAGGGAGTTGCCCTGAGATTGGAACCTCAGCACTGACTGAAACTGTGGAACTGTGCTATACAGGTGGCAAATTCCAGGAGGTCAATCTGTTGTTATTTTCCAGAGGTTTTCAACAGCTGGAGGGATGTAAGTATGTTATTTTATTGTATCAGTTCTTCCATATATGTGCTTTTCTTCAGTAGACTATTTAAGCAAATTAATAAAATATGTTTTCCTTCACCATTCGTGGACTCATTGACTCTGTAACCCTTAGAGTAAAGGAAGTATTGCCCCTTGGCAATACAATACATAAGAATATAGCAGGAGCCCTGGGTCAAGGATCCATTGAATTCAACATCCTGTTTTCCCTAGTGGCAAAGCAGGTCTTGAACAAGAGCAAGGCCTGATGGTCTTCCCCCACTGGAATTGCCTATTTTAAGTTAGGACATTCTGGGAGATTTGGGGGTGGAATTTAGAGAAGATGGAGTTTGGGAAGAGAAGGGAGCTCAATGGGAATGTGATGCTATACAGTCTATTTGAAGTTACCCTTTTCTCCAGGGGAAATTTCTGTGGTACTGGTGGATGAGTTTAAATTTCAGAAGAACTCAAGGCCCCGACTGGAGACTGACAACTCTAACCTCCCACTTCTGAACCCTGCTCTGAAAATGGAGCATTAATTTAGTAATCACAAAAAGTAAAACTATAGCAAACTACCACTGCTAAGGCAATCCATCTGGCTAGAGGCAGTGGGCAAGTCTCTTAGGCCCTAATTTTAATTCTCTGGTATCACTCCCTAGTACAGGAATCTGTCTGTGAAATACAACTGTTTCCCCATTAAAACCATTTGAACTACCTATGAGTGCTCAAATAGGGCCAAGTAACAGCCATTCTAATATAAAAATATGTCACTCACAGACGATTAGCAACTCTGGGTTGTGAAATCCCTGAATATTTGGGAACAAAGCCTGGGGAAAGTGGAGTTTGGGGGAGAAGTAGGGATGCCATGTATCTTGCTATAGTAGGATACCTCCTGGTGTCCTGTTGTGTTCTTGTTGATGTCTGAAGTATCAATGTGAAAAAAATTGAAGGGGAGTAGGGTGTGTGTGCTGATGCCATTTCTGGTGAAAAGCAGAGGAATTTTTAAAACAAACCAAGAAGTCACTTCCTGTTTCAGCGGAAGTGATGTCAGTACTGAATAGGGGGAGGGTATTTTGTGAGGAGGTGACACTATACAGTTCACACTCCATAGTTGCCATTTTCTCTTGGGGAACTGATCTTGGTACTGTAGTGATCAGTTATAATTCCAGGCCCCACTTACTCTCATATACTACACAGGACCAGCCATATTTACAAGTTTGAAAGAACACTTTATAAGTACATTAAACACAAAAAGGTATTGACATCACTTATGAATTCACTGATTGTTCTTAATTCATGGGGGTTTTTCTTGGGGTGGGGGACGGGGTATATAAATGACCAGTATAGATCACTTTACTTTTGCATGAACTATGTGTCATGTTAAGATGAAATAATATTTGTTACCCCAATAAGTTTCAAAATAACAAAACGAATATATAATAGATAAGAATATAGAAACAATCATTAATATTTTTCTTTAATAAGCCTTACTTGCCTAAGGATAACGATGTTGTAAAACTTTATTTTCTGTATTCTTCACCAGCAACATAATATTCCTTAATGGTTATTGGCCATTCACTGCATTTCTCTATGATGAGTAGATAAAATTTATATTGTACAATATATAGAAATGAACAAAAATCTAGGTCTACATTTGGTAAATTCTTATGAATTCTGTTTTGTCCATTGCAACTGTCAGGTACTGAAAACTAAATGGTTTGCAATAAATAAAATAGTAATCTGAAAATATTCACTACAGGATTATTAACGAATATTCCTCATAAAGTGATCTTATGCTTTCCATATTCAATATCTCTCCTATAGTGTCTTTGGAACGTTGCATGTTAAATGTGACTATTCTTTGGTAGGGATGGCATGAATTTCTCAGTTAATGTACTCAGAAGCTGAGCTTACAATGTGTGATGATCAGACATGATGATGGTCTCTTTGGTTTAGCACCATAAATGTCTTTCAAACAAGTTTGCATTGTCCTCCTCCCCCCCACACACAGACCTACACCTGCACAAAACCCCTTCTGATCCAAACAGATCAGTAGCTGTTAGTGCCATGCGCTCTACTTGAGAGATTATGAAACATTAGGAATTTTTAAAACAAGAACATGGCTTTTATTTATGACTGATTTCATAACTTTCAAGTCATTGTCTATTAAGAAGAGTAATATTACAACAAGGATAGGGGAAGTGTAGAACTCCTGCAGTCTGCAGGAGAACATGCAAACACAAAAAGCCCATTGAGTGTTAGGAAAGACACGGTGAAGCAATCTGCTGAATGGCCATGCAAAGATGACAAACAGATGGACAGTCTGTCAAACATTGGTTCCTGTTCAGAACTGGAGAACAAAGACAAGTTGAATCATGGGATGTTAAAGCCTCCCTAGTCTTTGGCAGATCCGACCATCTCCAATGAAAGTAAGCACAATTTCTGACCCATCAACAAGTAGCCACAAGCCACACACTTTGGCCTTCCACAGTCATGATAATTTCTATGCAATAGCAGTCATGGGCAGATAACAAAGCTAGGTCTGATAGACTACCAGACTTGGCTAATGGTGTGTGTTTGACTTGATGGTTTAAAAGGCACACAGACCTGCCTTTGTCATGGCAGCTAGTCTGAGAAGCCGAGGACTACATGGTTTTTGGATTTGTTCCATAAAACCAGTTTGCATACTGAACTTTCCTCCTAGCCATTACATGCTTAAGTGGTCCTAAGATTCAGTCATGTGATCGTGCCTTTTTCACAAAGCCAGCTCGGTTTCTATTTCAGGCTTGATTAATTCAATACTCTTATATAACTTAGAATTTGCATATATTCATCAGTATACTTGGCAATTTGTAACCTACTATTTACAAAATAGATAAGTGCACAATTAGATTAAAACCCTGTTAGTTTTGCCTCTGACAGTATTGCTTTTCTGTGTCTCCAAGGGTGTTAATTGATATATTTCAGTTAGCAAGTACAGAGAGCTCTCTGTTAGATGGATGAAACATAGCATTTTGCTGACAGTGCTGGAGATTCAGAGGCCAACCTCCTCTTTACCTCTCTTAGCATGCAGAAAAGCAAGAAAATGTAGCCAGAACAGCAAAATATGACTTTGAAGGCCATTTGAAACCTTTAGAAAACTATAAGCATCATGATTCAGGTTTTCCTTTAAAACGTTTCCATTTCATACTTAAAACCAACTTTGACTTTGTTTTGATTTTGGAGCCCAAAACAATGCGGGGCATGTTTGGATTTAAACAGAAGCAGCACAAGTTAAAATCCTTGCTTAGCCATGAAGTTGTACAAATTTTCTTTCTTGCATGATAAACCCTGACCTGAGGGTTGCCACAACTATTGAAAACATCACGCTGAACCCCCCCCCCTTACAAAATAGGATTACTTTACTTTCTTGATATTTTTGTCTGTTCCTGACCCAGCTATAAACCTAAACACCCTCCCATGAATTGATGCCCAACTGAACAAGGCAGAAGACCTTATTTCAAAGTAAATGTTGGGGCCCTTGGCCAGTTTCGTTTTAAATTTCAGCTTTTTTAGAGTGTTGCAATAGACATGGAACACAATCTAATTTTCAGTCCCGAAATTATACCCAAGCTTATCTCTTTCAGGAAACTCTGCAGCATTGAAGAAACTAACACATTTATTGTGGAATAAGATATTGTGAGCTGTAGCTGTCTTTACCGGATCCATCATGTTAAATGTTGCATCTAACAACGGTTCAACCCAGAAAAGCTTTGTTTGTCCTGCTTAAGTTGCTGCTGGAGTCTACTGTTAAGTAACATTAAGCATTGTCTTCTTCAGTAGGAGACGAGTGTGTTAATAATGCCAACTGGGAACTAGTGCTGGGCAGTCAACTCCCTTTCTAAAGCACCTCTTGCTAAAAACTTCCAGTAGGGGAAGCTCTTAGCACACAAGTGGGCCCACGGCTCTTTAATGAGTAAAACTTTTGCAGAAATCAAAGTGGACCAAAGAGGGTGAAGACAATGTTAGACCTTTGCGTACAATGAATGAAAATACAAATTACTGAAATGTAATCCTGCATCTCATGCTGCTCCCCAAAATCGGATTATCATTTTTTTAATTTGCTAAAAAAATTTCAACCTCAAGAGCTAGTATGACAAAAGGCTACCAGAATCAGGATGATAGCCAGGCTTGCTCCTTTCTCCTGCAAGAAATAATTGTTCTGTTTCTAGATTCTTCAGTGAGAACGACGTGTTTTTCCCTTTTCACCTTGGTAACGGAAGGGGGATAAAATCCTAATTCCATAAATGATAAAATTCAATGTCTGTAGAAAGGCAGTCACCTAATTGCACAGTGAAGCAGAAGAAAGCTTTACAAATGGTATACAATTTTCAAAGTGTTCCAAGCCTTAGGCAAAAGCCTTTCAACTGTGTCTAAAACTGAATGATAAAATATGTTGTACAAATTATCTGTGAACAGGAAACATGTGGTAGTGGCAGGGGACTGAAATGTAACACTTGTAAAGAAATGGGAACTGCCAGTCATTTATATACCCTTTTACTTTTCTTTCTCTTACAAGTTCCATCATTTTCTTTTTAAATGCAAGCTGACGTTCATGTTTTTATAATAAGACGTTTATCAGATCTTGCTGAGCCAATTGCAGCTTTTGTGTTTAAAAAGGAAAGAAAACTATAAAAAAACACACACACAACAAGAGAAGCTCAGCACGGCAGAAAAAGGTCTTGTACCATCCCATTCTCTCAAAAGTTTCCGATTTACCATTTTTGTGAATACATATGGCAAGAAAGCCTGGAACTCAGGAAATCATGCATGAGATGCCAATGCTCACACTTAGGACAAAAGTAATCAAAAGTTTGAAGATTCTTTCATGAGTTTTTCTTCAAAATGGGTGGAAAATGTAATGTGCAATCGGTGTTCAACAAAACCCAGAAAAGCTCCTATTTGGAAAGATTGTTTCTGCTCCTTCACTCTTTAAATTCCTACTGGTAATGGTGTATCATATGATAGCTCCTTTTTAAAAGATGTAATCTTCATCACCAATACCAACCACTGTGCACTGTGGTCCTCATTGATGGAATTTTTTCCCCTGTAGTTTATCTTTCAAAGAATGTTTTGAAGAGGCAGGCAGAAGTCTTGCATTTCAAAAATATAAACTTTTTGCCTAGGACCTGAGCATCCAGAAGCAGAGTGCCTAAAACTACATCTGCAGTGGAATCCATTGTTAATGAACCAAACACATTTGAAAATCATCCAAAGATTTCTCCACAATTATGAAGTCATAGTCTTTTAGTCTAAGATATATATACTAGGGCCACAATCCTACTATCTCTGTATGGAAGGACTCTTTGTAAGTCTGCAGCAATTTTTTGACACATAAATGAGAGGGTAATACAGATTTGTTCTTGATCATGCACTTAATTTTATCTCTGCTATAGAAATTATTAAGTTGTCTTAAGCACCATTTCACTCATAATTGGTAATTTCATTGCTGTCTTTGCAGGAAGGATAAGCCCTTACTGCAATGACATGAATCTCGGAGGCTACTGGCAAAGATGAAAGGAAGAGAAACTAACAATGAGAATATAAAAAAGAAGGATATATGTACAAAAAGAACACCATTGTAACATCAACAAACACTTAAAATCTTGCTAGGCATGCTTAAAATTTAATACACCATACCCTTCTTTAATCTATAGGTTTACAATTGGAAAAAGCTGGTACACAATTGCTCTGAGTACTTCATTTCCTATGGAATACAGAAAACCACAAGATATCATTCATGGTAACTCCCCCCCCCCTGGGGCCTAGACCCAGAATACTTATCTGGCTCATGTCTGTTGGAAGGCAGGAGGGAACTGTGGGATAAAGAAGAGATGGCCGCAAGTCTATCAAACATAAGTGCCTATCTTGCTGAAGGAGAGGGCTGTTGCCCCAGGCTTGGCGCCACTGCCAATACTGGTAAACCAGTTGGTGGCCCAAAGACTAGCACCACAATAGCCTGGTAAATTGAAGCTGGTTGATGCAGTAAATTGAAGCTGGTTGATGCAGACTCACTGCAGTGAGTCAGTCCAAAGTTGCAAGCTACCTACAAACTGAAAACAGCTGAGCCTGGGCCCAGGCTAATGATGTCATCAGCTGGTGTCAGAAACAAGTTTCTTCCTTAAAGCAGCCTAGAGAATACCCAGCAGTTGATTAATGAGAAGAGCCTGAAGCTAATACAATCTTTCGCTTGAAATGAAGATTGATATTTTCTTCCACTTCCTTGAAGCAGGATGTTCTTCAGATGAGCCCAAGTAATATCACCATTGGATCTAGATGGCACACCAATTCAGAAGCAATGGCTCCCATTATAAGTAGATGTTTGCTTAGAAGTTCCCATTTTTTGTTTGTTTGTTTTTTAACATCTCAATATTTGGTCTTCACTTTTGCTCTAAGTGTGACCATTCTCTTATTGATTCACCCCAACTCAGCCATTTTGGGGCCACCTGCCATCTTTTCTGAAGTCTAAAATTGCCTTTATGCAAATTTAAACAGCATCTGAATTTATTATATCATGTGTGTTCTGCTGATAATTTTACAATTACATTTCAAGTTGCCATAATCAACCATAATATTAAAATGCAGAGACACTACAAAACAGCCTTCCCACTCTGCTCTTGTTGACTTTTTCTCTCTAAATGTAGATGTGTGCATGTGTGTGCATGATGCTTCTCAGAGCCATTCCTTCTTTGTCTTCCCTGTCCTCAGCCTCATTTGTTCTCACTGTCATTGGGCATGGCATCACAGTAACCATCGTTATTATTATTACTGTTGCTGTTGTCATGTCATCCTGTTGGACTAGCATTGTGACATATATGGTGGCCAGTAGACAAAACCAAACTAACCATAAAGCCAGCACCAATGAAACAGAGAAGTGGATCTAATGACTACCTTGGTTCATAGAGGGAGGACAGAAAACTTGACACAAGTCTTTGATATAGTGTTATAGGCTGTGTCAGATGTGGTGTCCACTTCCATCCTTACTAGTATTGCTGGAGAGCCCATGGGCTGGTGTTTGCTACATTATGCTTTTACCTTACATGTTCTTTTCAACAGGGAGTTGGAGTATCTGTTTGATTGGTGGGCCAAATACCAGAATTACGTGAAGGAAGGAATTCATTGCACATCAGCAAGATTCTTTGTCCAAAGCCTTAGATGAATGTTTATAAGAATAAACACATTTGTGGGAGTCAGAACAGCTTCATTAATTATTTGTGAGCACAAAAAAAAAGAGAGAGAGGGGAAAGGCTATATTCACAATGAATGTTATTTGCAGTGAATAATTTCAGCCAGCTCTAATTATTTAACACCTGTAGAGAAGATAGAGGGAAACAGATATTCAAATATGGAAGTTGCCTCTTTCCTGCCTAACTATATCTCATATGGTGGTGGTGGTGGCGAGTCTCTCCCAGACCTCTCTAGTTGGCAGCTGATTTATTTACCAGAAGCAAATCGGATGCCTGGGTCAGTGGCCTAAACCAGTATAGACTAAACACAGGGGTAGATTTCTGAAACAAGTGTTTATGCTGCAGAAAGGAGAACAGTCAGGTAAATAGTAGGGGAATCATGTTTACTTAAATGATTTTGTCTATAACAGGAGAAAAACAATTATTTACTTTTAAAGTATTTTTTAAATTGCAGGTATATACTATACTAACTTTAGCAAGTGTACAGCATACCCATGTCACCTGGTGGGGATTGTAATTGAAGGGGCAATTTTAATGTATTATTATCTGTACAATATAAAGGATTATGTGTGCTTCCAATTATGTGTTGAATGTTCTGAAGCCTCCACATAGAGGAGGCTTTGGAATGTTCAGCAAGCCGCCTGAAGGGGGGAGAGGAGCTGGCTCTCTTGATGGGGAAAGCTGCTTAGCTGCTTCTTTAAATTGTCCCCTGGCCACCATATCAGGGTGCAGGGAGAAGGCTCCCTGAAGCCTGACAGGATGGCATGGGGGGAGGGGAAGGAGCCAGTAAGCAACTCTTCCAATGGGAAAAACCACTTGCTAGCTCTTTAAATCTCCTTTCCCAGCTGTCATGTCAGAGTGCAGGGAGAAGGCCCTCCCTGATGGGGTGGCATGGGGGAAGGAGCTGGCAAGTGAGTCTCCCAATTGGAAAAGCCACTTCCTGGCTCTTTAAATCCCCACCCCACCCCACCCAGTCAGGCAGCAGGATAAAGCTACCTAGTGCCCATTGCATTCCAACACACAATGGGCTTCACTGCTAGTTAACTTTATAAATATAATCTTTTTTCCTTTTCAAATATATGGAATTCATAGGCTTTATTTTTTTGCCTTATAATTCAGTAAAGTATGTGTATGCATATCTATTGGGGGAAAAGAGCTTCTATGTCCAGATAATTGAAACAAGAACTATTTATTGCAGACAGTGAGAAGCCATAATAAAGAGACCATGTGTTTATCTTCTTTTATGGATTTCTCCTACTTACTTTCGCAATCTCTCCTATTAACAAAGCTTAAGTTGTAAAACTTTAAGTTTTTATCCAAATACTGGAGCATCAACCAGATGTTGCTGTCCTGATGATGTTATTTTTTGTGTAATGATAAACACGAGGTCTGGGCCTTCCCTTTTTACCTGGTAAATCCCTAATCAGCCAGTTGATTGATAGCTGGGGGGGGGGCAGGGTGTCAGGGGACCCCAGCCTCTGTGGGGGACTCCAATAACCCTAGCCTATCAGGCTGTGCTTGCCGGCTGGTCACTACAAAACAACAACAACAACAACACAACAATAGAGACAATTTTCCCTCCTGCACTGATAAGAAGCCTATACAGGGAAACAAGATTTGTTTGCATTAGCTGGAAGGACTTCAGAAGTAAGTTGGGGCATTATTGAAAACCAGGCTTTGCATATGTCAACAATATATAGCTCTTCTGCTTTTAAAAGTAAAGCAGGTGATAGAGGCAGAGATTTAGGTAGTGGAGGCACCCCTCCTCAGGAGTGTGCAGGTAAATGCTGTCAAATTGCTACCAACTTATGCCAACCCCAGCAAGGTTTTCATAGTTGACCGTTGCCTTTCTTGCAGAATCTTCCTTAGAAGTTTTCCTTCCAAGCACGAACCTCGCATAGCTTCCAAGATCTGATGTGAGCAGGTTATACCATGCTACCTTTTCTTCTTCAAGCCATTGCTCCTCCTTTTGACAGACAGCTCATCAACATTGCAGTCACCATATGAAGGCAGAAGCAAACACACACACACAACAAGTTAGATGGCAAAGATAAACGATATGGAAGTATAAGATTGCAAACTTCAGTCATTTCAACTACATGCATGAGAAGCCGGTAAAGGGGATATGCCTGAAATGTGCAGTCTATATCTATCTGTAAAGAGGATGTTGCCTAATTTGCATGTGGTGATGGTCATTTTAAAACAAAGCTAGAATGTGGGACAAGTGGTGCCTAACCACAACACCTGCCTTGGCTTACTGTGGTACTTCAAGCATTTTCCCTCCAGCCAGGTTCTGAGAGCAGAAGTAACCTGGGTTGGGAGAAAAACCCTGAAAGAGGAGAGTTTTGCTCTCATTGTTATCCCATACCTGAAGATTGTGAGAAAGAAAAAAAATGCTAACATACAAGTAAGTATTTCAATTGACTCTAAAATTGTACTGTCTACTTGTCTGAAATCTGCTAAGAAGCATGGCTTGAGTGTGTGTGTGTGTGTGGGGGGGTTTACACACTGAGTTAACTGAAACAAAAAATACTGCAAGTGGAGCTGTTTATGCCATGGAAGCCAATGGAAATACAGATAGAATAAAGAACACAAACAGTTGTAACAAGTGTGATAAGAGAACCAAAATTATGACTGATGACCAGAGTATGATAACATTTTGGTACACTTCCCCAACCTAGATCTTTCCAAATACAGAAATCAGCCCTTCCAAAAGATGCTTACATGGCTCACACCCAAGAGTCAGTTTACACAGCCAGTTGCATTGGAAGGATCCCAACTTCCACATGGCTCCCGGAGCTCTCCCAGAAGGACAATTGATCTCCAGACTACAGAGATCAATCCCTCTGAAGGAGGGTGAACTCACTGGAATTCTCCCTTGGGCTTCCTCCCCTTCCAAAACCCCACCCTTGGCAAGCTTCCTCCCTGAATCACCAGGAATTTCCCAAGCTGAAGTTGGCAGCACCAAACAGTTGAGACACTTTTCAAACTTTATTTGATGTAAATTCAGCCCACCTGGGAGCCATTCTCAAGCATCCCAGACACACAAAGATCCTTCCTGAAGCTTAATGCTTGCTTAATGCTTGCTATCCCTTCCTTGGAAATGTCAGAGATTGTGCCATGACACAAAGCATGTCTTCCACCGTTAAGCCATAGCCCCTTCTGCAGATCCCTGTATATCAGAAAGGTGATAAGTAGAAATGGGGCGTCACCTGTTCCGCAGTGCAAGGAAAAGTTTGGGAAGCAGATGCATGAAGACTCCCTGTCTGACAACAGCAGCACATCCTGCTGAGCCACCCTGCTAAGCTTGGGCACAATATGCTCTTTGCTCGCTCTTTAATATATTCAGTAGTTTGTAGATGCCCTTGTTGTTCCTCTGTACCTGGTAGGTTTTACAAGATGCATGCAGAAAAATACCTCGATTGCCTCCTTCCTATGAAAGCGCAGGCTGCATTGCACCCATTTTGTCTTTGAAATTGCCTTTAAATGTAAACTTCACAGAGTGGAATTGAAATTGGAATACGGCTCTTAGCAGAACACCTTGACTGAAACAAAATCCACATGAAATATTCCAGAGCCAAAACAATTAAACCTGTGGGACCATACAGAAAGAGTATTCTAAATCGGGGAGGGGAGCACAATCTTGATCAAATCCTGAATAAAGTAATGTGTTGCTTACCACTTTAGAAGGCTTCACTCCCTGGGGAATAAAAGGGTGGTGAAGAGAAACATTAATACAAAATATGCTTTCATGATCATCTTACTGCCTCTGCTTTTTTCTTTCTATTGGCATATCAGAGCGGCACGCTGTCCTCTTCAGATTCACTGAAGCTTTCCTATGACTTTATATTTCAAAGCTACAGGTGGTCTACAAGTGTTGTACTTCAAAGAGTGTTTTGATTAAATGAAACAATGTTTGTGTAATACGGATCCCCAGATCTTTGAACTTTCCCCATTCAATTCATCTTACAAAAATTCAATTAGAGGAGATCAGAGGGACCCAGTACCACCCCGAGTTTGCATCTGCCGCTCAAGTTTGTCTTATCAAATAACTTCATTACGAAACCCAAGGCCAAAGACGTTGTTGTGATACAATAGTAGCGACTATGTTTCCCCCTCCCCCGTAACTTGCAGTTCACCATTTATTCTAGCTAACAGCGGCAACCACAATACTAGAGGCGTTATCCCTAGTGACTCTCAGATTTCCATTTTATCTGACTAGTGCCATTCTACATGTTTATAATGTCAGATGCTTTTATTTACATGTATGTATGTATCTAAAGTGCTCAAGTCACAGAAGACCTATGGTGACCGGGTAGGATTTTCAAGACCAGAGATATTCAGAGGTCATTTGCCATTGCCTGACTCTGTGTAACAACCCAGAATGTCCTTGGAAATCTTCCATCCAGATATTAACCAGAACTAATCCTGTTTAGCTTCCAAGATCTGATAGGACTGGGCTAGCCAGGATTAAGCCTGCCTTCCTTCCTTCCTTCCTTCCTTCCTTCCTTCCTTCCTTCCTTCCTTCCTTCCTTCCTTCCTTCCTTCCTTCCTTCCTTCCTTCCTTCCTTCCTTCCTTCCTTCCTTCCTTCCTTCCTTCCTTCCTTCCTTCCTTCCTTCCTTCCTTCCAGGCCAAAGATGTGTGGATATAGCAAAATTGCATTGGTAAAAAGGTAAAGGTATCCCCTGTGTAAGCACTGGGTCATGTCTGACCCTCTAGCGTTTTCATGGCAGACTCAATACAGGGTGGTTTGCAATTCCCTTCCCCAGTCATGACCGTTTTACCCCCCAGCAAGCAAGCTGGGTCCTCATTTTACCAACCTCGGAAGGATGGAAGGCTGAATCAACCTTGAGCTGGCTGCTGGGATTGAACTCCCAGCCTCGTGTGCAGAGCTTTCAGACTGCATGTCTGCTGCCTTACCACTCTGAGCCACAAGAGGCTCTTTGCATTGGTATAGCAATTGGACCCTGCTTTTTAAAGAAGAGTTTGTAGGCATTCTGCACTTGATTAGGGATTGGTGATTATCCTGATTATGATGTATTTTGTCTGGAAAAGATGTAAATTAAAACACACCCCAATGAAGGCAATTCAGTCCCTTGCACTGTTGCAGCTATAGAGGATAGATTTCCCCTTCACTCAGGAGCATATCATAGCATACCACCAAGAATACAAATTGTGTGTTTGTGTACCATGATCACATATACTATGGCATAAAGCTTCCTCATTCTGCCCCCAATATCTAAAGAATTAAGAAGAAGAACGAGAAAAGAAAGAAGAGCTAAGGTGACAAAGACCTCTCCCAATAACCTTAGCAAATTGTCATTCCACTAAAATTGATGCTTTTGTCTGCCACTGAAAGCCTCATAAAAGCAGGTCCAGGCAATGAGGTAAAAAGGACTTCCACTGAATGCCAATGTGGCCCACAGGACAGAGGGTCAGATTAGGATTTGGGAGATGCAGATTTAAGTTCATACTCTGCCACAGAAGCTTGCTTGATGACCTTGGGCCAATCATTGCAGCCTACCTGAAATGATTTTGTTACAAGGATAAAATGGAGGAAAGGAGAACAATGTGAGCTGCCTTGGGTCCCCATTGTGTCAAAATCCATGGTAGAAATATGTAAATAAACTAATAAACAGACCTCACCTCCCTGGACACCCAAATCAGAGCCCCATTCATTGATACAAGAAGAGACCATGTAAATCCATTGATTCCTTCATATAAGAAGAGAAGAAACCAGGGCTTATTCTGCACTTACTTTGTGGATCCTGCTGAATTCAGATCAATTTGAACTCAGGTCTTCCTCTGTCCCCACATTGAAGCACATGATTGGGGAAGCTCAGAGAGGGGAGGGGGGCCAACCACAGCAGGAGGCTCTTTCTTTTTTTTTCATGAACTGGAGGGGGGGGGAGAGGACTGGAGACAGCAGAGGAGGGGGATTAAATCCAAAAGGCAAATCTTTGCTGAGAGAAGTTAGGGCTTCTGGAGCACAGTCACTTTAAGGGAAGCCTTGCAACCGGACAGCATGAAGTCCTTGAACTGACACCCTGGCCAGTCAGGCAAGACTCCTTTGCTCCCAGGCACAGAGTAGTAAATTAATTGGCAAAAAGGAGCCATCTACACATTTACTCATGGTGGTCTTTCAAATATCGAGATTTATATCCACTCCAGGATATCATGGGGGAAAGGTAGGGTCACCACAAATCAACTATGCATGTTGCAGAGATAAAATTTAAAGTGCCCAAAATCAAAGTGGAAATTGAATTCAGTGTAGACTGCAGGGATTCATTCAAATTGGGAGTGGGGGGGGGGAGGAAAGCCCTGTGCAGACTACAACCAGGTAAAAGAGCTATTAAGACTAAATCAAAACAAAAACTGAGCATATATTTTAAATGGAAGAGCTGAACCAAATAATTCAGGGTGCACAGAAAAGCCTTGAAAAAGACCATATAACACTTGTCCTGTCTTGTGACATTGTTATATTGTGATGGTTGGAGGCAGCGAACCCATAATATGGACATGGTACATTGTGCCAGGACAGTGTTAGAGGCTTGAATTCTGATGCCTATGGGAAAAATGGCAGTGTGACTTAAAGATTGTAATGTAGTTTGTGAGCCTTCAGTGTCAGGAAGCTTCTCTAGCCAAGTGGCAGTCAAGGTTTAGCACAGATGGGCCACACTCCTAACTTAAGGAAGGATTGCTGTGTGAAAAGAAAGCATAACCCTGACTCATGCTATATTACATTCTATGGTTACAACATTAAATTCATTCATTCGATTCTGACCCACTAGGGGTAGAGTTGCCAATTCCAGTCTGGGAAATTCCTGGAGATTATGGGGTGGAGGGAGGGCAGGGTTTGGGGAAGGGAGGGACTTCAGCAGGTACAGTGCCATAAAGTCCACCTTCCAAAGCAGCCGTGTTCTCAAGAAGAACTGATCCCTGTCATCTAGGGCAGGGGTAGTCAACCTGTGGTCCTCCAGATGTCCATGGACTACAATTCTCATGAGCCCCTGCCAGCATTTGCTGGCAGGGGCTCATGGAAATTGTAGTCCATGGACATCTGGAGGACCACAGGTTGTCTACCCCTGATCTTGGGATCCACTTGGATTCCAGATTTCTAAGCTCTACCTGGAGGCTAATAATCCTAACCAGGGAGATAAAGAGTTGAGCTACTACATAGGAGGGGAAATGCTGAATCTTCTGATAGTGGCTGGAGGGTCTGAGTAGCAGGTAGCTTGCCACAGAAGGACAGCTTCTTGCCTATAAAATGATGCCTTGCCTATAAAAAGAGCTGCAGGTCCATTCAACTCCAAGGTATAGTCAGAAGGCACTGTGAATCCCTGGATTTAAAGATCAAAATCGATACCAAGTTGCTTATAGGAGAGTCATAGAAGGAGACAGCTACTCGGTGGAGGCTTTCTCTGTCTCTCGGAGATTTGATGTGGGGGTTATGGATCTGCTACCCTGTAGGCCAGGGGTAGTCAAACTGTGTCCCTCCAGATGTCCATGGACTACAATTCCCATGAGCCCCTGCCAGCGCTTGCTGTAGGCAATGCTGCATTTAGGGTATGGCAGTCAGGGCTCATGCCCTGGATTGGCTCAACAGGAGACTTCCTGCTTTTTTTAGTTCACTTCTCCCTGCTTGCCTTTCTTTCTTTCTTTCTTTCTTTCTTTCTTTCTTTCTTTCTTTCTTTCTTTCTTTCTTTCTTTCTTTCTTTCTTTCTTTCTTTCTTTCTTTCTTTCTTTCTTTCTTTCTTTCTTTCTTTCTTTCTTTCTTTCTTTCTTTCTTTCTTTCTTTCTTTCTTTCTTTCTTTCTTTCTTTCTTTCTGTACATAGTTATTTCTCCTCTGAATCAAAACTATTTTATTTCTTGAGCTGCCTTGTGCTTTACCCTCTGCACATTGAAACTCTGCCAACAAGACACACGTTGAGTGTGAGTGGCCTTATTCTCATGGGGGTGGGGTGTTTCTACTTTAGTGATTCCTACTATATTCCTCAGTTTCCATTAATTTCAAGGACACTAGCAAAAGTGATCTGACCAAGGTCGTGCACGTGCAAGAATTGAGTATTAGTACAACTAAGTACGAATGCAGGTGACCTTGTGCCATGCCTGTCCCTTGACCAGGCTGAACATTCTTCTTGCTGTTTGCAGCCTCCTCATCTTTTCAGGCTCATCTTCAAGGACAAGAATGCTCTATATGAAAACTCAGGAACTCATTTTGTGCAGAGTGAGGCATTGGTTATCCTACAAGAGCAAAAGCTATATGTTGAAAGCCACCCCAGCAAAGTGCCAGATCCTACTGACCACTATTTCCATAAACGGCACGAGTGAAATTCCTTTAAGGGGAGGGGGAGCTCGTTGCTGTAAGAGCCTAAAAATTATATGTAAAACTATTCTAGCTCATATATTTCAATCCAGATTACTGAGCCAATTGCGTCTTCCACTGGTAGTGACCTGAGCATTAAACCTCTTAATTTCCCTGCTAATGAAGCCGGTAAAACTTGCATGCAAAATATATATTTCTGTTCAGTAGCACAAGGAGAAACTTGACAGAGCTATTATCAGAAAGGACACCTTTCCTGACTGAAATAATCACTTGGTGAATCTGCCGCCATAAATCATGCCATATTGCTCTTCTTTAGGCTTTACAAGAGGTCACCTGTGAGTGAGTCAGGCACTGTATCAAGTTGCGGACATTCTGGGTACAGTTTTAACAAGTGAGACCATCATAAACACTTATCTTTGGTGTCTTGCTTGAATTTGATTCCCCTCCTTTCTTTCTTTTAGTTCATTTTCTACAGAATGTATTCAAATGATAGACAATACATCATGTGCACTCCGGGCTTTTCATAGGCTGCCGTATTAACAAGCCATTGTGCACGCTGAATGGGGTGATTGGTTGGTAGTTTAATCTAAGTGGAAGACAATTTAATACAATATAATTTGGGGGTAACCAGTGGTGTTATAAACAAAACCATTTTGTTCACTTGTGTGTGCTTTTTTTTCCATTTCAAAATTCTATTGTGTTAAAGTCTGATTGGTGCAGTTTTCTGGGACAGCATTAAAATTAACTTATGAAAGTGCCATTTAGGTTGGATTGCTTATTAAATGTGGCATCTTTTGAAAAGGCCCTGCTTGTCTATGCAATGTTGAGTGATTTCCATGCAATCCTAAACACAGCGACACTCTTCTAAGCTGATAGACTCAATTCACTTTAGGATGTAGCTCTACATAGGATCGCACAGTTCGATTTAGAGTTTCATAAACTTTTATATGCTTATAAGATTTTATATGTTTACAAAAGCAGAAACAAAACCCTTTGAAGGGCTTGACAAAAAACTTCTATCCTTGATTTATGAGCTAAATAATAGACCCACCTGAACTGACCAATATTGCTTTCTCCTCAAAAAATCTACAAAAGCTGGAAGAGTGATAGTTGACAGGCAAGTTTGTCTTCATAGAACATTTACTGAATTAAGTGTTGTGGGCAGTCTGCCTATCTTACTAAATGGAATTCTTGAAGATGGTGCGGGCATGTTAACCTTTGTGAAAATATTTAATACAACTGAATTCTGCACTCTTCAAAAAAGAATGGGAACACCTGCAAGCATGAAGACATTTGGCAGGACTTTTTACAACTATATGGCTTGGGATTATTAGTGTACTATCATCATCATCATCATCATCATCATCATCATCATCTGCTTTCTCCCCAAGGACTCAGGGAGGATTACAACATATTGGAAATCTGTCATGTTGTCTATTTTTAACATATTTAAAAAAGAATGAGGAAAATCCCATGAATTAAAAAATCTGCTACTGGAGGTCCAAGAGCACTCAGAAACAGAGGGGACTGAGGCATGGAAGATGGAGCTTGAAGATATCACCCCCCCCCGTCTCTCTTACACAAGGTCTTCCATGAAAACGAAGTGTTCCATGCAATGGTAGGAAAATGACTTTGGCCAGTCCCCTCCTTTCTGCAGGCCTCACCCACAGCTTATCCAACAGCAGAAATGTGTGTTTGACTCGTTCATTCCTAAGGGTCATTACAAAGATCTTCTGAGTCTTATACAAGAGCCTTAGTCCTTCCCTATGTTCAAGTGGTCAGTTCATAGTATGAGGAAGAGTGCTTGCACTCAAAAGCTCACGCCTTGAATAAATCTTTGTTGGTCTTAATGGTGCCACTGGACTCTGATTTTGTTTTGTTGTCAGCCAGCATTCTCAGAGGAAAAAGAGATGAATAACATGAACAGAATGATCAGTTATACAATTGAATGGAGCCACAATGTTGAGTTCCAAGCCCAGCCACATAGCTACTTCAATGCCATTAAAGACACCTCCAGTTTTTAAGCAAGCTAATACACAGAGAGGTCATGGGGTTGATGTGTGTGTGTGTGTGTGTGTGCGTGCGCATGTGCATTCATACACACACATGTGTGCACACATCCTAAGAGCAGAGCCACATGGAATATCAAGGACCACTGCAGGGCTGATGGGAATTAGGGCAGTGAAAGAGTAAATGTAGCAGGTTTGAATGTTTTGAATGGGGGACAGATATGACATCAATACATCTAGCATGCATGCACATGAAAGCTTATATCATGATTACTAGAGACAAAATTTGTTTTTCCTAGACAGTGTTATCTCATGCACAGAACTAGTCAGTGGCCCTCTGTCCTCTTGCTGCTGCTCTAATGCGAAGCACATGTCTCTCCCCCCCCCAATTCTCTTCCCTTTTTCTGACATGCGAAAAGACTCTCTGTGTGCTTCTTTGTAGCATAAATTCAAGGACTTGATTATCACATTTCTGCCAATAAAAGAGGCTACAATTAGTTTCCTTAATAATCAGGTTAGTTTTCCCGGATCAGCATGTCGCTTTTGAATGCTGAAGCACATTGGAAATGCTGCCGCACGTTACTGGATGCCTGCTCTTGACTTTGGGGCAAATTTAGCTTTTTCCAAATACGGGTTTTAACAAAAAAACAACTAGCACCTCATGTCAGGTAGTGCAGCACCATATGGAGAGTGGTTTTCTGACATATGGCTTGAATTAACAAGTTTAAAACTGTTAAGATCAGTTTTTCTTTCACTGGAGGCAAAAGGGGGAGGGAGGAGGACCTTGGATGATGCACCTCCATTAAAAAGGATACCTACATACCCAGGCTGGTTGATTTGCTGGCTGGAAGGGAGTGTTAATATCAGCAAGTAACAAAATGATGAATCAGAACGAAGCTAGAAGGTGCTTATTCATGTAACTGAGGCTAGAAAACAGGCTGCATTGCTTACAGGTTATCACTACACATGACACACACACTGAAGTGTCAATTTGCATTTCCGGACCTATAAGGCTTGGGCAGCTCTCAGATGGAAGCTCGTTCTTTCCTCCACAATTTGTAGAAACTTAGAATAGTATGGCATGACCATTTCCCTGAGCAATCCAAAGATCCAGGGGCAGTTGTTTTAATAGCTTGGATGCATTCAGAGGCCGGATAGCTAAAGATTAATGTCATTTTGGTGGCCATATTTACTTTATTAACATAGTAACAGAAGTAGATTGTAGGTCAAGGCCAAAAGAAACTCTACACGCAGTAGTGCGCCTATCTATTCCATGCCTGAGGCAAGTATTTGGGCAGGGCTTGCTGAGATGGCAGGCAGAGCCTAAACAGAAAAATACGCGCCCCAAAACTCTCTCCCCCCCATGCCCAATGTGCCCCCACTGAGAGCAGTGGTGGCTACCTCAGGATGCAAGTCCCTCAGTTTCTCCACACCATCAAGAAGGTGGCGTGTGGTTCCCAGGGCTCTTAACCGCTACACCAATAAGGTTGTATTAACAATGAAAGCCAAATGGCTTTGTCTAAAAAGTTTCCCTGTAGAAAAGCTGAAGAAAAAAAAAAGGAGGGGGAATGTTTGGGGGAATTGGCAGACAAGTTAGCGATGGCCATGGTACAGCTTTAGAAACATGGAAAATATGTCAGAGTTAAAAAATTTTTTAACAGTCATGGACTGTATTTAAGTTTAGAATGTGATCAGTCTGATACGGTGGTGTGGGGCAGTTTCATACGTTTGTCCTCCTGGATCCAGAAACAGCTGGTCAGGCCCTAGCATCTCATGTGGTATCATATCAGTGAAAACTGGTATCAACTGCATTCCTATTTCAGTGTGTTTTTGATGATCAGCTCACATTTTCCCATCAGTCTTTCATTTATATTCACTTTCTGTATAACTTTTATTTCTGCTCAATTTTCAATCTCCACTCAGTTCAGAATGCCTCTGCTATACCCATCTCGGTCTCTTATTACTCTCGCAGGGTCATAATGAAAATAGATTCAGGTGTTGGTCTGAAGCAATGGAACAAAGTTTGAGCCCAGTGGCACCTTTAAAACAATGTTTAATTCTGGGGTTGAACTTTTATAGGCATGAACATGAAAGCTTATACCCACATTAAACTTAAAGGTGCCACTGGATTCAAATTTTGACCAGGTCAAAGTTAGTCTACTTGTCTTGCCCTCTTTGATATCTCTGTCCAAGTAATAAGTCCTTCCACTAAAAATTACTTCTTTAAGCCCTTCACACACTGTTCTGCCAATCTGCTTTGGGTCTGCTTCGGCTCTTTCTTCCATCTTCTGTTCCTTTCCCTATCTATTCAGCCATTGAGCTTCCAGCACTGCCAATTGGAACTGACAATCAGGAAAGAGGCTCTGCCCATCAAACTATTTAATTCTCCTTCTTCAAGGAATAACTAGTTCAGGAATAACTAGTTCAGCAGAGTTTCAGAGGATAGTCTAATTGGTCTGCAGTTGAACAATTAGATTGTGAGAATAGGCACTCTCATCCCTGATCTGTGAGCAGGAAGAAGCTCTTAATTAGGATATCATAAGGTCTACCCTCCATGACTGTCAGGGGAAGAAATGAGGAACAGCCAGCTAGGAGCAGCTGCTGAGCATATAGCTGACTTTGGGAAATTCTGCATGCCATAAATTTAGCATCATACTTACCTTCTGAAGACGCTATATTCCGGTGGCTCCGCATGATGTCGCCAACCTCCCGTGTCTGGCCAGCAAACTGCTAGCTATATCTGCCATTTTAAAGTGCAAGTTGGTGAATCCCAAAAAGTGGATTCACCAACCTAAAAATCACTATCCCCCAGTGGGCAACCAGCAGGCCAGCAGCAAAAGAAATGCATGGAGGAGAAGAAGCACTTCCTTCGCCTCCAGTGTCCACTCCTTGCACCTGTCTCCCTCTCCCTTCTTCCAGGGATGGGAATTTCTTTTTCTTTTTTTAAAGGCAAACTGCCTGGAGCAACGAATATGCAGACAAGCGTGCAGGCGATGCCAGAAATAAAATAATTATTTTCCAAAGTTGTAACACAAAGCATACCTCTCTAAAGTCCCCCCCCAAAAAAAGATCAGGAATGAGATTAATGTTTAAAAGTATCAAAAGACTTGTGTCTAGTTATTCCTGAACTAGTTATTCCTTGAAGAAGGAGAATTAAATAGTTTGATGGGCAGAGCCTCTTTCCTGATTGTCAGTTCCAATTGTCTTTTGTTCGACCTCTTTGGGGGGTCGAACGATCCTTTCTCAGGGGTCACAGCAGGGCAAGCAGTTTGGCCAGGGGGGGTGCCATCCACACAACAGCTTTGCAGGGTAGATTGAGGTACAACGTTCCTCTGTCTAGAGCAGTGGAAAAGAGTGATATCGGCATGGTGGGACAAGAGGCAGAACTGACCTGAGAAACCCTGCAAAAAACCCACTTCATATACAATCATGAACAATGGATCTTCATGCCATTGGTCAGTTTCGGTTTAATTTCTGTGAAAGAATACCTGCATAATTTTATGGTTGGGGGTCACCACAACCTGAGGAACTGTATTAAAGGGTCGCGGCATTAGGAACTTTGAGAACCACTGCTCCAGCGTGATGGGGAGCAACATAATTTAACCCATCTGGAGAAAACTACAAAAACCAGGGATCAGTGTTCAGTACTGGTATTTTATTCAAGTCACACAATGCCTTGTGTGTTGGTTTTGCCAGTGAAAATGAGCATAGCTTTTTGCTACTCTTCTTGCTTTTATTGTTAAAAAAAGATCTGGTTTCAGGGCAGAGGCATTTAATTTTACAGTCTTATAGATCAAGCTTCAATAACCATGCCCCAGGAATTTCAGCTGCACTTCTTTTCTTGGAGTGCACCTTCATTCTCAGTTGGTCTAGAACATATATGTTCCTGCAACACAACACACATTTTCCTCTCCATTTGAACTCAGTGGGAGCATGCTGGGAATTGTGCCCTAAGTTGCATTTCATTAGGGATTGCCCTTTTGGAAGACTCTGAAATTGACTAAATTACTCTCTAATTGCTAGAGTCACTTAGTACATATTAAGTTAACTGACCACCATCCTTTCATTCTGCAAGATTCATTAGCTGTATTTGGCTGTCCCCTGGGTTATTTGTGTGTGTGTGTGTTTGTGTGTGTGTGTGTGTGTGTGTGCATGTGATCAAAAATTAAGAGGACAGATGTGAGCTCAGAAAGTTATAGGTGCCATTAAAAAAACAACAACAACGAGCCATTTCAAATTGATTTGTATCTCTGTTTATTTATAAAACAAGTAACAAAACATTAATCTAATATCTAAAACATCAAATAATATTTTCATCTCATTAAAACTACCTACAAGCCACAAGGGAGTGGCGGGCTATAAATCTAATAATAATAATAATAATAATAATAATAATAATAATAATAATAACCCTTAAAGGCAATGCCATTTCTAATGTCAATTCTTATTTCTAGTATTTTGCTTTTCATGGTGCTGTAATGATATCTTTAACATTTCATAGACATGAAACTATATTTAGCAGTCTAGGTTTAAGTTTAACCAGAAATTATTCTAAAAGGGAAAAACACACCCAGTTTCAAATAAACATGCTAGCATTTATATCAAGTCTTACCATAAAAGGTTATTATTCTCCTCAATGAAAAAGTATATAATTTGTGATATATATATATATATATAAATTAAATACAAATATAGTAAAACATTACAAATGTAAAGGAAGAGGAAAAATACAGAAGAGACAAAAGCAGAAATAATCTCTCTATCTCTCTCTCTCTCTCTCTCTCACACACACACACACACACACACACACTCACCATTCTTTCAAATAGTTTTTAAAACTCCAACTGATTTATAAAATAAGTCCATCTTAAGCAATGAGCAAAATGTAAAGGAAAGATCTGGCTGAACTTTATCATTTTACGTTATTGTATACCAGACCAATACCAATCAGGCTTTCTCACACTTGCTGGATAAAGAACCACGGTTGTAAATGGTATGCACATCCTAAAACAAATATGTTCTATCTGGACATTCCACTGATTTACTTTCAATGGGGTGCACATCCTGATCTCGATTCTTGGCAATATAAACACTCTTTTTATCCATTACCAATGCTGGTTTGGATTCACTGACCCACTCCCTCAGTCCATGTCTTTCCCTCAGAGGCAAAATTTCCCTTATATGACTGAACTGCCATAGTTATCTGTTTCCTCAAGATAACTAAACAGCAGACTTTGGACAAAGAATTTTCATGGGTCTGTCTTCCTTACAATTCAAATACACCATCCCTCTGTTTCCATTTGGCTCAAAAGTGCTATCCCTTGCAGGGCTGGTTTTAGTTGGCTCAGTTTTCACTGAGGTGCTCCAAACTTCCTTTTTCTTATTGGGAGGTGGGAAACAAGATCATATAAAGCAGTAGTCCCCAGCCTTTTTATCGCCGGGGACTGGTCAACGCTTGAAAATTTTACTGAGGCCCGGGGGGGGGGTAGTCTTTTGCCGAGGGACGTCGCAGCTGCCGCCTGAGCCCCTGCTCCACTTGCTTTCCTGCCAGCAACCCTGTCTTCCCGCTGCCCACTGGGGGGCTCTGCCAACAGCAGCTGCGCAGTGCCATGCTGAGGGGGAGCCCCAGCCATGGCTGCCACTGGAGAATACCAAAGGTGAGCCGGCAGAAGAGTGGCAGGGCAGCCCCCGAGGCAGCAGCTAGGGAGGAGGAGCCATGGCCCGGTACTGACTGATCCACGGACTGGTCCTGGTCCCCGGAATGGAGGTTGGGGACCACTGCTATGAAATCCTCTCATCTAACTGCCCTATGCTGTCTTTCTAGTTGGGTCATATCTGCTTTTTAAAAATATTTATCCATTGTAAAATACTGATTAGTATTATTATAAATACAGAATACCTGAATACCAGAAAAAGTACTTTATCTCCCTGGAACACTTATCACCTTCAAGTCCCTCTTTGGATATTCTCTTTGCTTTGGATATTTGACAACATTTCTAGGATATTAAGATGCTTCTGGACTTGAATCTTGTTCTCCTACTGTAGGCTACCAACTTTAAATGGTTAATTAATGAAATACCTTCTTACTCTGCCATTTTATTATTTCTTTGTAGTAGCATGACTATGATGCAGACAGTTACACATCTCCCTGAAAAAAAAAGGCTTTCCATTTGATATATCTAACATAATTGTACCTGAAATCTAACTAGAAGAGTCAGGCCAGTCAGGAGAATGAGTTTTATAGGGAGGGTATGAATCAAAATGACAAGGCTCTCAAGGGCAAAGCAAAAGACCGGATAACAACAAATAGTCAAAACTCTTGCATTTTCACATAGCACTTTTTCAAAAAAGAAAAAAAAAGAAAAAAAAAGAAGTGTGATAAATACACACTTGAAGAATTCAATTATCTTCCTCACTCCTCTTTTGCTTGGCATTAAAACAAAAGTATTCTGAGGTAGATGTTTGGTAATGAGGAGCAGGGGAAGAAATGATGGTGTTTTAAATACCTGTTGAAATTCTAGTCTACAAGGAAGCCTGGAGACAGACAAAGAAGAATATGGGTATGAGAAGCAGAAAAGAGACAAAGCAGAGGTACAGCCTTCAAAGCTGATCAGCCCCAATGTCATTTATTTACTTCAATATTTTTGTCTCACCTTTCCTCATGGCTCAAGGTGGTTTAGAAGTTGCCATTTAAAATAGCCTACAGCATAAAACATTGCAGGTTTACATATAGGCATTGATTCCTCTTTTTAAAAAGTGTTTTAAACTGTTTGCTGCCTTCAGAGTCCTAATTGGATGGAATGCTGGGATAGATTTAAGTGTTTAAAACAAACTCCTCACTCATAAAATACCAGCATTGCATACACATTAGTGGCCTTATAAGAGAGTAACTCTGCTTAGGGTGGCACTGCAAGAAGGTTGCGGATAGTTAAATTGTCTTCTCTCCTAGGTTACTTGAGGGTGCTGGAGACCCTTATGCAGTCAGATCCAAACAGACAGAGGCACAACGTTGATTTTATTGAATTGGAAATCATGGTGAAGTCTGCAGATGCCATTAGCTACTTCCCTGGAGCCATGGGGAGGAGGACTGAGGATCTCCTGACATGGCATATGTCTCAGTGGGGTGGAGTTGCAAGTGGAACAGCTGGGTACACTCCAAGAGGAGGGCTGGGACTGCAGACTGAGAAGAGAGTCTCTGTGTGGGGGAGGCAGGTCTAGCCACTCCCAGGGATTTTTCTGTTGAATCTTCATCTGCAGGAGAGCAAAACATACTCTGGGTAGCGATGGATGACAGGCTTTGCAACTGCAGGCCCAATTGGGGGTGGGACCTCAACATTAATGCCCTCCTTGAGGCACATGATAGTGTCATCTGAATTAGATTCATCTGTCTAGTGCTCAGGGACAGGTGGTGGTCCATCCACAGTAGTACTTGCAGCTTCTGCACCAGGCTCTGATCCTGCATGGAAATGAGTCAAAGGGTCTCCTGGAAAACTGGTCTGCCATGTAGAGTGGAGCAACTGCTAGATACTCCCCCTCCCCCCAAACAATACCTATCCTCTGCTAAGTGGGAGAAACAAACATAGGATTGGGTTTACAGCCCAGTGCAGGACTGAAAATATACCGCCCCACAGCAATTCTCCTGGGAAACTGTCCTGGATCCCCAAGTGAGGGGAACAGGGGATCAGGTTTGGATCCCTTGTCCTTGCTTACCTTTCAGTGCATGGGGTTGAGCCTCCAAATGTGTGTTACCTGTTAGGGTTCTGAAATGGGAGAGGTCAGTCACAGAGTATAGACTTGGCTGTCCTCCTGAGTGTAAGCACTGCATTCTCACCTTGTTGTACTTTTCCCACCACAAAAGCTCCTTACCACTTGCTCTAAGTCTGCATGGCAGGGAGCTGTCAGACAGCATACCATGCCACGCGCCCTACTTCTGGAGTTGTGGCAGGAACCAATTGTATGGCAGGCTGGCAAATATGTTTTTCTTTCATTTCCTTTAGTTTTCAAGGATGGTTGGGAACACTGATTTTTTCTTACTTATCTTCTTTTTACCTTTGTACAGTTTTGTACACTTGCAATTGCAAGAACTGATCCATTTTAATAGCAGTATGCTTGTTAACTTTCATTAATATGAAATTCTATCCTGCTTTTCTCCTCTCTGGAAAGAAGAAGAGTTGGTTTTTAAATGTCGATATTCTCTTCCCGAAGGAATCTCAAAGCAGCTTACAATCACCTTCTCCCCACAAGAGACACTGAGCCCTGATATTACTGCTCCATCAGAACAACTCTATCAGTGCTATGGCAAGCCCAAGGTCCTCCAGATGGCTGTATGTGGAGGAATGGGGAATTAAACTCAGCTCACCGGATTAGGAACCATTACTCTTAACCAGTACACCAACTCTTAAGTGGTTTACAAAGAAACACAATCATATGACTTATACAAAGAAAAAATATATACTCAGGCTTGTCTTGGATAACTGGCCCACCTTGCTCTGGGCTAGCAGGGCTTTGGTTCAAAACTTTTAGCTAGCACCAGAGTCTCAGACTTCTTGCTATGTGTGTGTGTAAAGTGCCAAGTTGCAGCTGACTTATGGTATCTCTGGCAAGGGGCTTTCAAGTAAAGTGAGAAGCAGAAGTAGCCTTCCTCTGCACAATTCTCCTTGGTTGACCCACTACCTAGTAATGACTCTACTGACCTTCCAAGATCTGATGAGATTGGGCTACACCATGACACCTTCCTTCTCCTTCTAGCCATGGTCATGGGAGGAACAGAAATTTAGCTTGCTTGGATGAGCAGGCAAAAAGATGTTCCAGGCATACCTCCCCTGCTTAACTTATATACTATACACATCTACTTAAATGACTTCTGAAAGTATCAATGTATTTATTATAGACCGCCCTGAGATAGCAGGCCTGAGAGTGATGGTCTATAACAAACAAACAAACAAACAAACAAACAAAACAAGAGTTAGGGCATTTGAGACTCAATCATCCTTTCCCCCAGTAGTTAAATTGCAACATTCCAGTTTAGGGGGAAAACATAGAGATCTTCTTGTATACATCATGCTGTTGGACGGGGGGAGAAAGACTACATGCACAGCCCCTACTTATCTGTTCAGTTCTTTATTGACCTAGGAATATAGGTGCAGAACGTTACTTCCACTGGCACGTAACTCTTAATTGAATGAGGTACTTGTTGAACTATATTATGACTTAATCATTAATGGGACTGTGTTGTCCATGTCTTAAGAACATGAAACCACAATAAATCTTTAGCAAAGTAAAAGAGATTTGAGGAAACTTGGGAAAGTTAAAAAAATAAAATAAAATAGGTATTATGTAGCATATAGTCCATTAATTTACAATACACAAACTATTAAAATAAACTTTACAATATAAAAATAGAAAAATGGGACAAAACAGGCATAGGTTAGTTATGAATATTTAACAAGCGAGTGTTCAAAACAAGCAAAAACTTCTAATGTTCATTAATTACATCCTTCTCCAAGTTGCATAGGGTTACGTTGGCAGGCTACAAAGAAGGAAAATAAAGTAAAAACAATCAAATGGAATAGCCTTGAAGTTATGTTTTAAAGAAGCAAACAGTTGAAGAGCAACGTATGTTATGTAAATAACTAAGGGAAATAAATTTCCTTATCTGAATATTCTTAAAGTTTCGAGGGCACGTATCAAGAGCTTGTCTTCTTGGAAAAAATGACCAGAAAAATGAAATCACTGACCTTAGTTAATCTTGAGAGATTGTGAAGATACAACCAGAAGAAAAGTATGGGTGTATTTTAAAAATCCACCAAACTGTTTGCAAATGGAAGTTTATTATATTAAAAAAGAACATGATGAACTCGAATTCCTTCATTTTTTAGAGAATGTGATAGCATTATTTTTCAGATTCATATGAAATTAAGAAGTTGCTTGCTCTATGCAAACATATACTTTTCTACAGGCTTGACATGACAAAGAAAGTCATTGGAATGGACAGAACAGTTTAGCAACCAATCACAGCATCACTGTAGCAGAGGTCTGCAGTACCTGATTCCTTGCCCTGTCAAGCTGTATTGTGGACATGAGAGGGAGGGATGTCAATTGACTGGCAGGTGACGACTTTTCCAGCGAAGACACGACACCAGTTTTGGCAAATAACTTGGCCGCAGCCGTTTATTAACGTGCAACCCCCCTCAACATAGGGTTGGCCTTATGCAGGTGAAGGGAGCCTGACCCCCCAATAGCCGTCCGGCTGCCATTTTGAACTGTGGCGCTCCGGCTCCTCGCCTCACTCCCAGCCGGGAGGATGGGATGCCTTCCGCCGCGGAATCCAGGGAAGTGGCCACAAGGGACCCAAAGGGCGTCCGCCTCCAATAGTGCCCCTTGCCGCTTGGCCCCGGGCCCTTGGCCTCCCAGCCGGGTAGGCCATGCCCAGGAACTGCCGGTCTCTTTACTGAGACCCCCACCTCAGGGAGTCCCACATGCAGACAGGCTCCCTGCCAACAGGCTCCCTGCCTAGCATAACCGCGGCTGCGACTTAACAAAACATTCAAACTGGGAGGGGAGGGAGGGTGACTGTTCCCTGCAGGCGGCTGGCGCAAAGAGGACAGGTGTGCGCACGCCTGGCCTATTTAAAGGCCAGGCGCCCCACCCTTCTCTGGCCGCGCAAATCTGCGGCCCGATGATGCCGCTGGCGGTCATCGCCGGGCGCCTCCGCGGTGTCAACGGTGGCCGCGCCGAGCCACGGCCGCTATTTAGGGAGGGTGGTAGCAAAGTCACACTACTGGCACTTATCTCCTGGAACCACCTGAATGCCTTGTTATTTAAAGAATAACAACAGCCATAAATGCACAGGTTGGGTTTTGTTTTTATTTTTATTCTGAGCAGGCCTTTGACCTTTGCTGTGAGGATTGTTCCCTCCCCAACTTTCCTCTTCCCCCCAAAATCTTCAAATAACTTCCATGCTTGCAAGGGCAATATGGACATGGGTAAATTTTAAAATAAGGCAGGGACTGTGGTTTAGCAATAGAGTATCTGCTTTCCATGCCAAATAGTTTATTCAAGTTTATTCATGGTCACAGACCAAAAGAATACAAAAATAAATAACAGATAAATCATAGTAGCAATAATAACAAGTATATGGAGTAAATGAGGATAAAAGTTTAAAAGGCACACACAAAAAAAGCTGGTAACCTGAGTAGTGAACAGTCAATATTAAACAATCATAGAGTGCCAAATACAGTTGAGATTTACCTTAAAATGGCCACATGGCAAGCATGGGCTCGAGGAATATCAATAGGATCCTCTCCCACCTTGGAAAAACAGCACAAAATGGTGGGAGCCTCAGAGGAGCACATTGGCTCACCCCACATCATCCAGGGGCTGGCCTGAACAAACATGAGAAAGTTTTGGGGATAGTCTCTAGGGGCAATGACTTAGTGTCTGCAGAGGGCTATTTAAACCACACTGGTTGTGGACTCCAGAACCACAGTTTCTGCAGATACCCACCAACCCTCCCCTTTTAATGTTTTTTGTTGAGTGTGTTTAATTGTCATAGCTGGAGGATTTGCACATCTGGGCAGAGCCTATTAGGGGAGATGGGCCTGTGTGTCCATCTCCTTTTGGGGGGGGACTCCCTTAAGGGGTTCGGGGGGGGGGCTTGAGCCACCATGTGGCATGCCCAGCTGAGGCCTGTGCCCAGGCTCACTCCAGGTGGCAAATGGCATTACTCCATTCCTGTGACACTACTCATATTTGTCACTCCTGGGTTTTCCCCACCAGGTGATTTGTGAGTCATTTATCAAACAGCAGGTGGGTGGCTTGATTTCCAGGATCTGCCCAAATGCTTCACCAATGCTCCTTGGACTGAAACTAATAAATGCCGTGACCTGTGTTTTATTCAAAAAATTGTTGTCTGGTGTGTTCGTTATGTTTCTTCAGGAGACCTCTCTCCATGACGTGCAAATGTCCATGGCACCGCCTATTAAAAGGCTCAGGTTCTAGGTGATACAAAAGACCTAGCTCTTGGGGACCCCATCGGAGGAGATCATCCTGATCTTGATAAACCAATGGACTAATTCAATATAATGCAGCTTCATGAATCATGTATGGTAGGGTATTCCCTCCCCCCCCCCCACAAAGTTAGCAAGTGAGAATCTCTTCTCATCTTGCCTAGATTAAGATTACATTCCAAATCACAATCAAATTCACAGCAATCTATAGGAGCAACTTAGAAAACAGTCAGAAAGGTCTGACTGAATACAACTCCTCTTAAAATAGATGAGCATAAAAGTGAGATTGCTGACTGTCTCTTTCAACTGTATCTCTAATATTTTTTTCAGAGCAATTTGTCCCTCTGAACTCTCTTCATGCAGGAAGGATTCTTTCTCAGTAGTATGATGTTTGGTTGTAGAATACGATAAGGTAAAAAGCACGTTGCTATTTCATATCACTAAAAAAAAAATTCTATTGCTGCCTGATAGGCTACAAAGAGTTAGCCACATCATTAAAAGAATCAGGCAGCTTTTGATTTTAATTGTATTTGTAATCCTCTCCACTGAAACCTCAAATGCATCGTTTGAAATCTAGCAGGGAATGCGAATTTCCACTGTAGCCACTTTATGCTTGTGATACATTAAAAGGTGTAATCTAACTGAAATGTAAATCACTGTTCTTGAAAACAAATTACAAATGAAGATAACAGGGCAGGCACAGCATACTAGCATCCGAGCATCTAGCCGAGGCAGTTTTCTTTCAGGCCCAAATTGCGGGAGGCCCTGCTATCATGGGTAATAGGGTGCTGCTAAGGCAGGTTGATTGCCAGTCTAGGGTAAACAATGCTTTAAAGTGCAGCCTCTGAATAGAGGAGCAAACACAACATTAATCAATGGAATTCAAACACAGCCACGAGGGGGAAAGAGGCTGCTCTGTCCCTGTTACTTTAACTTGCTGGTAAGTGGACAAACTACAGTGCTCCTTAAGGCACCTTCATAATCAACACCACTCTTGCTGGAAACCCTGCCCATGAGAAAATTAACACACTGTTGGCATTTCTGGCAAGCTCAAGCCAGGCACTAAGCTGGTGTGCGTGGCTGCACAGCAACATTTTGAATGAAGCTTTGGAAAGCAGGCTGACTGCTTGGTGCAGTGGTTTGCAGTGTGGCCTTCTAATCTGGTGACCTGGGTTCGATTCCGCGCTCCTCCCCCACATGCAGCCAGCTGGGTAACCTTGGGCTAGACACAGTACTGATAAAGCTGTTTTGACTGAGCAGTAATATCAGGGCTCTCTCAGCCTCACCCACCTCACTGGGTGTCTGTTGTGGGGAGAGGAAAGGGAATGTGACTGTAAGCCACTTTGAGCCTCCTTTGGGTAGAGAAAAGTGGCATATAAAAAACAACTCTTCTTCTTCTTCTTCTTCTTCTTCTTCTTCTTCTTCTTCTTCTTCTTCTTCTTCTTCTTCTTCTTCTTCTTCTTAGGCTTTCTCAGGCCACGTTTGGAATGATGTTGTCTTGTCTTCTTATCCCCACCCATTTTCCCAATGCACCAACCAGGAAAATCTGAAGCTAAAGAACCAGAAGCAGTGGTTTCCTTTGACCCTGCTGGGGTAGACAACTAGAGAAAACTACAGCTTGGCTTAGTGTAGCAGGGGTAGTCAAACTGCAGCCCTCCAGATGTCCATGGACTACAATTCCCAGCATTTACTGGCAAGGGTTCATGGGAATTGTAGTCCATGGACATCTGGAGAGCCACAGTTTGACTACGCCTGGTGTAGAGGCTTAGCCCATTCTGCATAATTGCTTGAATCCCCAAACTTAATGTGTTCAGGTTTGTTGGTATTAACTGGATTTACATGTTTCCCCACTGCCAGTTGGAAACTGTGGTCTGCTCTGAGCAGTTCTGACCAAACACTAGAATGATGAATGCTAATGACTGATTAATGAAGCCACCTGAAAAGCAACAGAGGGTCTACCAGCTCTGGGTTGGGAGATAACCAAAGTTTTGAGGGCGGAGCCTGTGGTGGGTGGGGTTTAGAGAGGAGAGGGACTTAAATCAGGCATAATCCCATACATAATGCCATATACTTCCACTTCCAAAGCAGACGGTTTTTCCAGGTGAAATGATCTCGGACACATGGAGATCATTTGTAACAGTAGGAGATCTTGAGCCACCTGTGATGTTCCTAGTGCCTACCTACTGGCAGACTGATGGATTATGAGCATGTGTCTCCAGGGGCTACCCAGTCAGATACCATGCTGAATGCCTCAACTAAACAGATGCAAAACTGCTTCAGATGAGCAAAGCATTGATGCAATTCTGTGATGTGTAGAATCTGTACAAATTTCACATTGTGAAGGAGAAAAGCTGAAATGTCAATTGCATTTTTCTTTCTTTCTTTCTTTCTTTCTTTCTTTCTTTCTTTCTTTCTTTCTTTCTTTCTTTCTTTCTTTCTTTCTTTCTTTCTTTCTTTCTTTCTTTCTTTCTTTCTTTCTTTGCAAAATTCTTGGCAAACCTGAAAATATCCTCTTGAATTGGCTTGGGTAGGCATCACTCTCTTTGAGACGATGTGTTAAGAGCCATGAGACCATGGCAAAATTTTAGCCAGCTGGTTCAATCCCAAGTCATTGTTCTTTATAAACACACAGAAAACATTTCTGCAGGGAATTTTAATAGCTTCTTTCAAAAGCATTCCAGCAAAAGCTGATTCAGGTTCTACATTCTAAAAGGGATACACTGTAATTAAGTTGCATTGTACACTTCAAAAGATTCCAACCCTAATAATAAAAAGAGCATTCATAATTCATGCTAAGCACAATGATTAATATATTTCATTAACATGGCCCATCATAAAATGATGGCTAAGTTTCGTTAGACAATGCGGGTGTGAGAAGCAAAGCAGGTAACACGAGCGGGTTCAAATCAAAGTTGTAAGCATTCGCCCCTTAACCTAATTTGGATGCAGTTGCTTTAAATACTTTAATAGACTCTTACCTTTATATAAGTAAAAACAAACAAAAAGCTACACATATAGAAATGCACAAAGGTATCCATCCACCTGTAAATTCAATGCTACTAACAAAGATCTCTGACAGCACAAATTGGTAACAAATTGAGCAATCCAAGACGCTGCAATCAAGAGCAGCATGAAACGCAGTCATTCATTTGCGAAAAAAGGGTTGAAAAATATTCTTTCTGCTTTTCCTCTCCTGTGATAATAATCATATCCCTCGGCTATAGGATAAGGCCTGCTTTCTTGGTTCATGACCATTAGAAAACAACTCTCCCATTGTTACTTTGCAGGAGGAGAGGCTGCAAATGCTACTCCGTACAGGAAACAATGATGTGGGAATCATTTAGTGCAACCCTACACTGCGACAGGTGCCACTGTGAGACGTTTTAATTGATCTCATTTGTTAACTTATACCTGTAAATCACGCTGCTTATCATCATGGAACAAGCCATGGAAAAGAGAATTTGTCACCGAATAAAGATAGCCAGCCAGGTCCCCGAATGGACTAGTCATATAGTTTTACTGGCTTAATTTCACAACAGTACATTAGATTGAAAGGAGATACCTAGACAAATCCAAATTACACGCAGGCCTCTTGTTTCTTTATGTCACATTGACACAAAACAAGGTTCAAATGGTCCTGCCAAGAGGACAGCACATGTTATAGTTTTCTTCTTTTATGAGAAGGAGAGGGGGAGAGAGTCAGTCAATCCTGAACTTGTGAAAGGATCTCTGTTACTAAGAGCTAACATGAATCTTTAGCGTTATCTGGAGTCATAAGATTGCAATATATATTATCATGCCGGATATGCCATTAACAAGAGCATTATGGAACTGATGGCTGGGAGCACTGCAGATGTGCTGTTCTCAGATTCTTAGAAAGGGACATTATATCTCTCACAGCACAGCATCAGACATCTCCCTACCCCCACAGCAGTACAAAAAGTGGCTCAAAGTTCTGTAGATACCATACACAGGAAAGACTGCCCATGGAGAATTGGCCCACCAGCAAGTGTGGTCGTCTAGGATTATAGTAACTGAGGCTGTCTTACTGGTGTCTAGGCAAAGTATCTGCAATAGACTCCAAGGGTAGTTATCGGTGCAGAGAGATTGCCTTAAAGAATGATATCACTCTTCTGTTCTGTTCCAAAACAACAATAGAGAAACTTGGTTGATAAATGACATTTGTTGGTCTTAAAAGGTGCCACCGGACTCTGATTTTGTGGTGCTGCTTCAGACAGACCAACACAGCTACCCACTTGAATTTATTAGGTACTGTAAAGCAGGGGTAGTCAACCTGTGGTCCTCCAGATGTCCATGGACTACAATTCCCATGAGCCCCTGCCAGCAATTGCCAGTAAAGAAACCAAACAACAAAGCAGAAACCCTTAAAGACTTGCATACAAGAATGAAAGCATCAGTATTTGCAGAGGCTTTGAAGGTTTTAGTGAAAACAACCACAAAAAATATACTTGATATTAATATCCTAATGGAGTTCTTATTTCCATGGTTTAAAACAAGTATGAGAATCAGTAGGGGAGAACTGCATGCATGGTAGTTAGTGACGTATTAGGGATGATTTAGGTTTGACCAAAAGCCACTTGTGATGCCCCCCATCCGGGTTGCCGTCTTGAGAAAAGGCCAACAGACATCTGCCTATGGTTTTGGATGATAGTACTGAAAGTCTTTCTAATGAATGCCAAGTGATTCTTAAAGGCTCAGAGAGCAGACTGATCTCATAAGGTGACCTTCAGAAAATCCTCATGTCGATGTGACAAATTATAATAGCTGTATTAGTAACATCCTCTAGTGGTGACTGATGTGCTTTGATAAGCTCAATTGAAACTTTATGCATTGAAATTTGGCCAGAAGCTAGGCTTCAAGAATAGCACAAAGTCAACACCAAACATAGTCATAATACAACTTACAATACACTACAAGTGAAGGGTAGCAGATAGAGAGATGCCAAATGAAGGAAACAATGGTGGAACCAGATTGATTTATAGCAGCGGTCACCAACCCCCGGTCCGGGGACTAGTACCAGTCCATGGATCAGTCGGTACCAGGCCGCAACTCCTCCTCATCCTCCTCCCCGGCTGCTGCCTCGGGGGCTGCCCTGCCACTCTGCTGCCGGCTCACCATTGGTGCTCTCCAGTGGTCGCCATGGCTGGGGCTCCCCCTCAACGTGGCACTGTGCAGCTGCTGCGGGCAGTGCACCCGAGCAGGTGGCAGGAAGTTAGGGGCGCCGCCGGGAAAGCAAGTGGAGTAGGGGCTCAGGTGGCGGCAACGTCCCTCGGCAAAAGACTACTCCCCCCCAGGCCTCAGTAAAATTGTCAAGCGTTGACTGGTCTCCAGTGATAAAAAGGTTGGGGACCACTGATTTATAGGATAGCTTCTTGAACAATGGTAGGCCAGATCAAGTAATGTGGTAAGGTTTGAAGCTGACATTTCCAGGTCACTTTTGTTCCCTACACTGAGCATCAAGCAGGCTGTACTGTCCTGCTGTAGGCCTGCAACAAACAAAAGATCACAATGTATACATATCTGGGCTTTATTCATTATGTGCAGGTTAATATGATACCAATTCCCTCTTCTTGCATAGACAATGCAGTAATTTAAGGAGAAAGGACTTTTGTGTAATTTTGGACAAGACATATTATGGCCTGATGGCAATTTCAGTGATATTTAATGGCTGACTAGGGTTTTCCAGTGTGAGTTGGTTGTAGTATACAAATTAACAAAGAAATTTCATTTTCCTTTACATAACTTCAAACACAGTTCTTTTTTCAGATGACATATTCATATGAAATCAATAAGTTTATTGAGGATACTTGTAGGCTGCCTCTTCAGAATCCTAGAGGAGCAATGAAGCATTGGATAGTAGGAAGTCAGTTTTCTGGCAGAAGAAGACACAACATCAGAAGGATGGCTTTTAACATGGCCACAATCTTTATTAACATCAACAGTGGAGGGTTGGCACAGCATGAGAGGATCCGTACATAGCAGTTCACTGACTGCTTGACCTCACCAGCGACAGTGACGACCAGGGGTCTGCCTTGGTTCAATGCTGGGAACACAGCCCCCCATTTTCCTGCTAAAGTTGGCCTATTGTGGGAACCTGCCTGTAGAAGGGGGGCCAATGGGCACAAATCTATTTGGCTGACCCCCAGGCAGCTGGCCAAAATGAGCACACATGCCTTCCCTGCCAGGTTGTCTTTTGCTCATTTTGAACCACCTCTTAGGGAGGCCCCGTACCCCGAGGAGTCTGGTCACACACCGCCTCCCCTCCAATGGGCTCCTTCTCATGCCAAAACCTATGGCTGTGATGAATTTGACATGCAACCCAAACAAAACTGTTAACTGACATAATGCTGACCAACAATCTAAAAGATGAACACACATGCGCGCGCACACACACACACACAAACATATATGGGGAAGGAGGGTAGGTGGGTGGATGGGAAGTTGCTCTGTGGTGCTGGGTCACTGCACGTGGTGCCTTTTATAGGCACCTAAGGGACCCACTTCCTCCCTATTCAGCATGCATGGTGCCAACATGCAGCACGCATGCTTGAGGGCAATAAGGACAGGATGCCTCCCACTTCTGCCAGGCCACTCTGCATCTTCAAAAGGCGGCCATCATAAGTCACAGCTGCACGTTGTTTGCTAGCCAGTCATATAGTCAATTTGTTCAGGTTTTGTTCAGATTTTGTGTATGCTACATGGTACTTTTTTAAACCATTCTACTCTGGATTCACAGCATTTCTTTTTTGTGGACAGTCCCCAGCTCCCAGCAGGCAAAGGGAATCCTTCTTTATTGTTGTTTCTACATCTGTCAGCAGCCTTTGATACAGTGGGCCATGCTATACTAAACCACGTGGAAAGTGAGTTGACTCTAGGTGGAGTTATGTTGAGATGGTTTCATATTATAGTTCTACTCTGAATAAACCAATGATTGTGTCTGTCTGTCTTGTCCTTCAAGATTTGAATGTCAAGTTCAAATGGCTGAGGAAGAACAAACAGAAGCTGGATTCAGATAAGATGAAGATGACATTAAATGGAAGGCAATGTTAACTAATTAAATGGGATTGTCATTCTTTCCACCAATGGTCTGCAACTTTCACTGAAGATTCTTTTAAGAGCTTGGGAGCCAGATGCCATCCTGGTTTCCTTTTGGAGAAACAGATGCCCATAACAGCAAAACATTATATATAAAAAATAGCTAACCATGCTTCAGTAACCTTGAGGCTAGATAACTGGAAAGTGCTCTACAAAGAACTGCTCTAGAAGCTAATTTGGAAACTGCAGCTGATGAAAGTAGGATCCATTCCATTCCATTTATTAATTACATTACTGGATATGATTATTAAATGCCATAGACAACATTTTTAGCACTATAAGAGTCATGTGAGGGTTGACCTTAGTTACAGTCTCAAAGTCTGAAACTGTAGCCCATTTTTAAGGTCAATACTATATTTATTACAGTTAATAAAAAGAAAATCCAAATCATATCTACTTTTCCAGATTTATAATCACAAAACCACTGAGAAAATGTAATCCTGCAAACCTCCCCAGAAAGATTAGACCATGTTTCTCCTGTTCTGAGGTCCCTGCACTGGCTGCCAGTGAGTTTCCAGGTCTGCTTCAAAACGTTGGCTATTACTTTTAAAGCCCCTTGTGGCTTGAAAGACCACCCCGCTCTCCCCCTCCCTTGTACCAGTGTGTTAGCTTTGCTTTTCCCCAGCAAGATTTCCTAACAGTATCTCTCCTCCTTGTCTAAGGAGCAGTCCATGTTCAGCAGCAGTCTTGGCTTGACCCTTTTCAGTAGTTGCCCAAGAGTCTGGAACAGCCTTCTAGAAGCAGTCAGGGTACTTCCAACTTTATGACCTTCGGTGATATTGCAAAACAGAGCTCTTCTGGCGAGCTTTTGAGCCAGCCTAATTTGGGGTAAAGGGAGAATACGCTGCCAGTGGGGATTTGCTGATTTTTTTTAAAGGTTGGTGTTTAATGCTTTTATATGTATTGTAATGCTTGTTTTATCAGATTCTTATACTGTTGCTAGGACCCACCTAGTGTCCTGAGGTGCTCAGGAGAAAGGTGGCCATATAAATATTTTTTACACTATTTAAACAAACAAAAAATTATATACACTATGCAGATCCAGAACTATGAGACAAAATGTGCAGGTAGCATTCTATCCACTTAGCAATGCTGAAACTGCCTTTCACAGTCAATTAGGAAAGTTTCAGCAGATACAAATTAACTGAGAGACTATGCAACAATTTGTGGGCTAGAGTTATAGAATCAGAATTTTTCATAATATGAAAATATGCCTGGATATATGGTGCTGGAATATCACTATTTATTTATGAATCATCATTGTTTCATGATTTACTCATTTGCCTTGAGTAATATTACACTCCAAGCCAGTGATCTTCAGCCCATGAGTTGAAAACCATGTTTGGGGCTATGAGTCATCTTAGAAATATAAGATTTTTGTGCGTGTGCTTTTTCCAAACAACTGCTGCTAGTGGACATGCACAGAGAACACGGGCTATGCTTGGCAGCTCTAAATCCACTAAGCCTTTAGAACAAGGTAACCATTACCTGCTCTGATGTCCTAGTTGTGACTTGATTTGAATAAAGAAGGCTCAGGAAAGGCTAAAGGTAAAGGTATCCCCTGTGCAAGAACCAAGTCATGTCTGACCATTGGGGTGACGCCATCTAACTTTCATGATTCTCTACCCTGGGGTTTCTTGATGGCTCTGGAAGGGTTTCCCAAATGGATATATCCCAAATGGATATATATATATATCCCCACAAAATGACCAATGATGGGCCTGGAGGAGTGGGAAGAGCAGGGGACCTGGACAATGTTTCCGGGGTTTCTCAAGGGTAAAACACTTGAGAAAGGCTGCTCTCAACTTTAATTCCTTAAGAAAAGGTTCATTGAACTGTTCAACATAAAGGATTGGACAGAAGTCCATAGATTTTAATGGGCTATTACTTTGCATAAGGTGTATAATTTACACTATATGCTTGTTTCACTAAGAACCATAGACGAGCATTCAGCTTCAACTCTTAACAAACTGTCTGCTCTGTCAGAAACTGGGATCTCCTTAAGCCCAGGAGTAGCCTGTATTGCCTGTGAGTACAAATAAACGTTTCTTATCTCTTCTTATATATTTATGTGTATAAGCACAACCAGAACGGCCTCTAGATTAAACCGTTTTCAATTTTGTTATCCTCAGTGGTTGTCCTTCTTTAAATTATATTATATATATGTGGCCTTTGGCTCTCAGGTTTGGGGAGGTCTGTTCAAAACAGACCTCCCCAAACCTGAGAGCCAAAGGCCACATATATATAATATAATTTAAAGAAGGACAACCACTGAGGAAAACAAAATTGAAAACGGTTTAATCTAGAGGCCGTTCTGGTTGTGCTTATACACATAAATATATAAGAAGAGATAAGAAACGTTTATTTGTATTTATTGTGGAATTGTTTAATATAGCCCGGGATAGGTTCTGTTTTCTGTTACAATAATTTTGAACCGTCCCTTTCTTTTCGTGGTGTATTGCCTGTGAGTACAGAGGCAGCTAGGGTTCCCCTGTTTTCCGAGACATGCAGCCTTGTTTGACCCAGAAGAGCTTCTATATCCTCTTCCGTCCACGAAGCCTCCACCTCAGACATCTCCCCAAAACCATGTCGTTCCCTCTCTGACTTCCTAACTCCCACTTTTTAACCAACTGCCCTTTTGGAATTCTCTCCCCTAGAGCTCTCCAAGACCACTCCTCCTTTCCCTTCAAGAGTCCTTCCTCCCACTAGGGATTCCTAGGTCCTATAGAGTTCCCTTTGGCCTCCTGTCTTTGTAGGTCCATTACATTAACATATCACATTTTTATTTTATTTATTTATTTTTATTTGATTTGATTTCTATACCACCCTTCCATATGCCTCAGGGCAGTTAAATTTAATATTTATGCTTTATTTTCAGATTTCTGTAATCCTAGTCCTAGTACTTTGGTTATCAGATGTTTTGTTCTGCTGATTGTGCTACTTAAATCCTCCTCCCATCTTTGCAATAAAAGTTGTAGAATGATTTTCTCCCTTGTAACCCTTTCTAGACAATAATTTATTGAATAAATTTGTGTGGAATAGCTGGAGGAACTTGATAACCAATCTTTCCCCAACCTATTTTATATAATCTGAATAGTTCAATTGTGTGTATGTAGGACTGTTTCCATACAACTGAACCCTGCTTTTTCATTATTTTTTGGTCAAGTGGAAAGAATTCCCTATTCCCTATTAGAATAGCGTAGTGAATCCACAAATCAGAGAGGGGTCTACCAACACTCTCCTTTTCCTGAACATGCTCATTCCACTCTAAGAACTGTTCAAAAGAGGCCTGCATTACTCTCTGAAGATCATGGGGTACATTATCTGTCAAATGCTAAATGACACCTAGCCAACATGAGTTGCCAGGGCACAATTTGAAAGAACTAAAGCCAAACTCAATATTTCTTAGATATTCACAATATAGTACTTTGTAAATATTCATTCACTGAATGAAGATTTCAGTTAGCCCTTATAAGATATGGAATGTGAAACATGTTGAAGTCTTAAAAAACTGTTATATGCATAGAAGCAAAGGAATTTAAGGTACTGGGACTTTTTGCCACATGTGACAGTGAAGCAACAGTTGGTTGAGTGTATTTCACCAGTGCTTGTTTCTTTCTTGAAAGAATGAAGAGCTTGTATCCAAAGCTTCATGTCATGTTTTTCTTCAAGGAGCCCTGTTGATGCTTCTTCCATGGAAAATCTAAACATGAACAGTACTAGACTGGAGAAGCTGGGGATTGTAATTCTGTTTCACTGCTCTCTGGAAACTCATGTGGAAATGATCGCGGCCTGGCACCGCACTGCTGACTGCACAGTTGTGTTTTTGAGACCCATGTGCAATTACCCAGCTTGTTATTTTATCTTGATTTCCTAATAAATCACGTCACTGTTTTTTCTCATATCCATCATCAACACATCTGCCTGGAAGACAAAAATGGATCCAATTATTAATCAAGGCCAATGGCACCCGCCCTGATATAGGGGGCACCATGTTTCAGCTGTCAGGTGGCATCCATCCCAGTCTCTCTTTGTCAGCAATAAAGAAAATGAAATTGGACTAATATGAATCTCACTTCTGCCCTGATTAAAGGCCTGTGTTTTCCCTAGGCACTGCCTGACCAGGTCCTGACTTGTGAGATATTCAACATTCTTGTAATGTCATTCGGACACAGTGTGCTTGTCTCCTTAGGTCATTGTTCTTCAGATTCACTTGTTTTACACGGAATATAGGCTAGAAAATCTAGACTTCCTTTGGGGTGTTAATTAAGAGGAGCATCCAAAATTAATCAGCAAATTCACTAGGGCGAAGGGGAGCTGTCTGAAGGCCTCGATATAAAATGTGCTTCTAGTACAGAGAAATGAGCCCTCGGCTATTGACAAAGAGAAAACAACTGCACAGACGGCAATCTGACATAAACATTCATATACGTATACAATTTTACATTCATTTTTCTTGTCAGCTTGTCACCTTTAATTATAAAGGTTGATTTGCTATTTGGCAGATCTGAGAATTGTAAATGCTTGGCTATTTGAATATGATCATATGGTCAACGTCTTCAAAGAAGAATGACACCAGAATGCACCACGACAAAAACATTGAGAAACCTAAATCAAATGGAAAGAGAGTCTTGTAGTGACCAGCATTAAGGATTTCACTTGACCTTATAACAAATGGCCAGAGAAATTGACTCAACATGTCTTTGCTTTGATGTAGTGTTATCTACCAAGCCAAGCCAAACCTGTTGTATGGGCAGGTTGAAAATCATTTTGGATAGACTTTTCCACCATTTTTTAATTAGATATTCCATTCTAATATTATTACTGTTTGGGCTTGTAGATTTACATAGGCCTTCAGGCAAATAGTGACCTTTATGTAGGACAGCAATGTCCTCTGTTTTTCCTGCTGAAAACCTTCCCATCCTGGAAAAGTTTATTCCTGGGATTGTGGGATTTCCATAGGTTGAAAGGCTTCAATGGGAAGAGGGTAAGGGACAAAGTTATCCTTTCTGCCTCTTCCATCAGTGGAGCTTACCTCAATGGAACTTTCCTTTTCCCATTGAGGGCACCTGACCCATATGGTCATTAGTCCAGGTTATTCTTGCTTTATCATGACTCCAGGAATAACCTCTCCTATAGTTGGAAAGTAGAAAGAATTGCTGGTAAAAGCGGAATGGAAGAAAAATTCATGATCCTTACCTCTGTGAACGATGGCAACAAACTTGTTAATACTCATTTCTCAAAATCCAGGCTTACCGTGGTTGAAAAACTTTATACTAGTTGCTATTATTACTAGAAAATATCAACTGGTAAGTAAATAGTGACATTATTCATATACACACGTATATACATACACACCTAGAATTAAATGTATAGTTCAGGTCCACTCTTTATTTTTTATAAATCTATTCTGGAATTGATAAATGAGATGAATGACAGAAAAATACAACCTAAATATAGAGAAGTAAAAGTTGATGAATTGTATTTTTCTCCAGACTGAACACAAGTTGCGCAAACTCTAAACTAAAAGGATCTAAATTTCTCCCAATGTTACTACCTTGGTTTTCTTTTCATCAGTGAAAGCTCCGGAAAAAAACTCCACATGCACACCCTGAATATTGCAAGTGAAAATTTTAAGAGCAATGCAGACATAATTAATGAGTAATTAATTCAGAGTAAATTAAAATTTTAGTAACTCAAGGCATTTCCCCAGCTATTTTTTAACCTTCTCAAACAACTTCACAAGATAGTTTTTGTTATGCTTTTTGTGAAATGAAATTCCCTGAGCTTTTCCTTATTGTGGTACTTGCCCCCCCCCCCCCGCTCAACAAATTCCCTAAAATAACTTCAGCGCTGAAAAGAATAAAGACTTGTAAATTACATACTCATTTTTTAAAATTCCAAAGGCAAGGAAACATCTGAAAAAATATAATTTGGGGGGGGGGAAGAATATTATTCAGATAGCAACACCTATGAGTGATTAAAACCAGAGAGAATTGGAAAATCCCCATCTAAGTGACTTGAGGCAAATCTGCTCTCTCAGACTCTGGAACTGTATGGAGTCCGTGAGTCCCAAAATGAATATAGGTGGGAATGAATCTAATGAATTGGTTTGAATCATCCACACAGCTTCCACAGAGAGAGGAATGTGAGACAAACTAAAACTAAGTCTCTCTGGATAAGCTCTGACTGTAAGAACATTGTGATGTTATTCATGTTAGCCTTTAATTAGATGGACAGTGCCATGGTGTTTTTGTCCCCTTCCTTCTGTAGCAGCAGCTCTTCCTTCTAAATACAAAAACTAATGGGGAGAAGCACGATAAGACCACCCAGTGAGTTGGGGGAAAACCTGAGGACACATCTAGTTCTTAGCTTATCCTTTTAATCACTACGTAGCTCCAGCACTTAATACACTTCCAGTTTTCAGTATATATGTTCCTGGGCTGGAGAGAAAATAACTTTCTATGATTTTACATACAGCAGTATGAAATTTCACTTCCCTGAACTGTAACATTATACTGTAATTCTGCCTGTAATTTTCACAGTTTGAGACTTTACATCTAAAACCACAGAACTGTTCTGAATTCTTTTTTCCTGTTAATCTTGTTAAAGAGTATCGGCTAAGCCCATTCACTGTTGCCATCAGTGGTACTTATTTCTGAACACCATATTTATATACTAAGCTAGTATCATGTATTTAATATATAGCATTGCGCAGTATCGTTATTCAAACTTACAATGCAGTTATTCAGAATAAGAAAAGTTTGCTCTAGTTATGGCATTCTATCCGTATTTGTTTGCAAAGTGCCTCATGTTGCATGAGTCAACTCTTTACCATCAAGGCACCTAAATCATTTGTGAAAATGTGGAGATTCCCCTCCACACACAAACATATTATTTTTCGCACTCAAATCCTCATTAGCCTTAGGTGGCTGTTTTTGAAGCAGAGGGAGATGAAGCACAAAATAAGCTGCACTTTTGATGCAATTGTCTAAAAGGGACTTGAGAGCAGGGAATGTGTGAAGTGAGAGCCGCCGACAGACTCTGCCACTGTGGGACAGCCACATTGCCAAATGGGCTTCAAAGAAATAAATGTTCAGGTTTGTGTTTTTTTGCACGGCTAACACAAATTTCTGGGGCCTGTTACCAAACCCCAGTGTTCCAGTTAATCATTAGCAGTAAAAACATACAAGTTTGAATAGATGAGTGATTCCGAAGTTGAAAAACAAACTTTAATATCTCATTTTAAGTTCCTTCCTGTCCTGAAGTATGATGCCAGCTATGTCACAGTAGCTGAAGGAACTTTTTTCAGAGTAATGTCAACATGGCACAGATGGGAGTAATCTAAAGACATCTTATTTGAGCCAGGGGGAACCTGGGATTGGCAGCCTTGGCAGGAGGGGACATAGGACTGGTGTGCTGCTACTACTTGGAAAGCTGATCTTGGATGTATAAACCATACGTTTTTCTATTCCAAAAAGAGGATACTTATCTTTAAAACAAGCCACGACAAATCTTTTTGGCATGAACTGGCCACAGTGTGGCTTAGCATGGGTAAGGATCCTTGCCCTCTTGTGGCCACCTGACAACAAGGCAGCCCAAACAGCAGTCCCAGTCAATGGGTCCCATTGGCTAGCTAGCATGGATCCCCAGACACAGCAGTTGCTGACACATGGGAGGTGGCAACTGCGTGAGCCTACTGGGCGTCCGCCTCTGGTGGGTTCTCCTGCCACCTGGAAATGTAAGCATCTGCACAGACCCATATGTGGGTCCCTGAACCTGTTGAGGTCAGCAGACAAGCTTGGCCCTCCACACTAAAGATCCAACCCATGCTCCAACTCAAAGGCTGTGACAATTAACAAGTAACAAATAAACCAAATTTTAAACACCAGTAAACTCATCCACATAGTGAAGGAGGGTGGGATGTGCCCTGGCACTGGAAAAGGGGGGAAGAAGCTGAGCCCAACCGTCCACCCTTTAAAAGGACACGAGGCTCAGCCCCTCCCCTTGCCACCACTCCTCACGTGCTGCCTGAGGGACACCGGAGGACACCCTTGTTCCTGCCTGCAAGTCTTTCCCGGCTCCTGGTCCCCTGTGGAAGAAAACTCCCCCCGTCGGTAAGTCTGATATACAAGTTCTTTTAGACAGTTTGTTTGAAATAAACTTACATCATGTTTTATTTCTTCTTTCTTATAACTGTCTGCAAACATTCTTTTGCTAGTGAAAGTATGTTTTGCTAATGTTAAAGTTCTAACTGTCAAGGGCAATATGTAGGACTGGACAGATTTTTTGTTCTTTGCACAAGAATTCACTATTCATATCCAATAGTCTTATATCAATTGAAATTTAGTATTAAAATTTCTAAAGGAAGCTACTGTTCAATGTTCTTATTGAACAGTACATATGGTTAGCCACTGCAACAGTACAGATGGTTAGCCACTGCGTGGACAGAATGTAGGACTTGACATGTCTTTGGTCTGATCCAGCATGGCTCCTCTTATATCGGTGGTTCTCAACCTTGGGGTCAGGACCCCATTTGGGGTTGCCTGGCCCCTTCCCCGGGGTCACCAGGTTGCCTGCCACCAGAGTGGCGGGCAGCAGCATGTGGTGGCAGTGGGCGGTGGTGTGTGGCGGTGGCAGAGGTAGTGGCTGGCAGCCAGTGGAGGTGGACAGACGTAGCGGAGCCATGGCAATGGCTGCCTCCATGCCACCTCAATTGTTGTGCCATCCAGCAAGCCCCGTGTGCTCTGCATCAGGGCTGCCGTGGACCCCCCCTGCAGTTAAAAGAAGGGAGAAGGAGAGAGGCAGTGAGCCAAGGGAGGAAGACATGTGTCCAAGCTTGGCCTGGAGCTGGACAGTGTGCAATATGGATGTGGTGGTGGCAGCAGCAGCAACCCCCTCCCTCGGGCAAGGCCCTTGCTCCCCCAGTCACCTCCTGTGGGGTGTCGCCCATGGCCATGGCTAAGGGTGTGGAAGCACCTCCGCAGTGCTAGCTGGCAGCTCCTCTGGCTGGGTCCCCATTGGGCTTTGGCGCCGAAGTTGGGGTTGCAGTGAAGAAAAGGTTGAGAACCACTGTCTTATATGAATATAATTCATGAGAACATAACTATTTTCATAAATTTATTGCTGGGTGGAACAATAGATAGAAGGGAATTGCTTAGAAAAGGAAAATAAGATGCTTATATATTTGCAAAAATAGGATAAAACTGACAATGATGATTCTAAGAAATATTGGTATATATACTTCACAGAGTAGATATATTGCAATATACTGTGGCAGATGTGCATAGAAAACAATTATGAACAAGTACTTGATTACTATCAGGTGTTCAATAATGATTTTACTTTAGAATCCTACAAAGTTTTAAAATAATCATATTTGTGATAGATGAAAAAGAGCATCGACTTCACTGATGTTAAGCACGTTAAGCAATAGGTGTCACCTTTAGTAAAAGTGAGAACCAGTGCGGGGTAGTGCTTAGTGTGTAACACTTGGAAGGTTCTGTCTTGAATTCTGACTCTGTCATGAAAGCTCTCTGGCACCTTTTCCACACCAAGAATGTGCCCTGACTCACTGCTCATCAGGTGGTGGGGCAAATTCCTGGTTCTGCATGACATCAGGACCTGCCTGGGCCGTTCCAGGCCTGGCCCAATTCAGATCCTCAGTTGCCTCAGGGCAAGAGAACGGAGATAAATCAGCATTCCTTTTTTTGCCCCATGCGGCAACAAGGACTATGTCAGACCTGGGCTGTGTGTCTGAGGAAAAGTTTGGCTGTCCAGGCCTGTCTCCTCCCTACCTTCACCCAATGTATGGCATCCAGGAAGGGACAAAAAGTTCCACTGCACTACACAGCATGGTGGACTGGTTTTGTTTAAGAACATGGTATTACATTGGTATGCAATGCTACATTTTTAAACCAAAAAAATTACCCCCACCCCCCATGGCAGAATATGTCTGTTATCCAGCTAATGAAGTAAGATTCTAGTTCAGGTGAATAAAGCAGCCTGGGACCCCAAGAACTGCTTCATCTCTCCCAAAAGGCTCAAGTCCTCTTAGGAGACTTAAAAACAAACTGGCCCCCAACAAAACTGGATACCATGTAGATGGGGGCCTGCAATGCAAGGGCTAAAGTTTCCTTGAACTTGAAAAGCAGTTTTAAAGTTGTTTATATCCTGTCCTAAGAAAGCAAATTTCTTTACATATTTTTGTAACTTTAGCAGTAACCCAGAGATAATTAGTTTGTGCTTCTCTGGGTATCAATGTGCAAGACTGTATACAAGCAATTGTGCAAACTATGAAGTGCACAGGAGATACATTTATAATCAGGGTCACCCTTCTAAGCCCATCGACTTCTGTGTACTTAGAACTCTACTTGGAAAATTTTGTTGGTCTGCTTGGCATTCAGCTGAGGAAACCTAATCTCTCAAAGGACTGGAAGTGCAATATTTCCAGTAAATTATCTGAACTCATAGTTTGTATGTCTTTTTAAAAGTCTGCACTGTATTCTTCTGGCTTCTAGAATAGGTTGATTATGTATAGTGCTGGTCCAAAAGTCAAGTGATGATTACTACCAAATATATATGAAAAATAAAGCATATGCCCCCACTGAATATAAATACATTTCATTCCAACCTTGGAGATAAAACATTTTGCTCTTTTAAAACAACAGTCTTTAAATAATTGCTAAACACACACGATTTTTAAAAATGTAATACTTGAAAACTGCAGGAGTTTCTAAACTCTGAGGCTAAAAACATTAGCATTAAATCCTGAGATACTAGAATAAGTCTGAAAAAGTTTGAAATCATCTCTGCAGATCTGGATTCTTGATAAAATTTAGGCTGTGACAAAGAACCTGAGAAATCATGTTAAGTAACTGGAATTGTATATGTTGAATAATGGGACTTCTGACTTCTGGTGTCAGAGAGCATTCTCTCAAGGTTGTGATCTGCTCTCAGAGTTTCTGATTAATTTTATTTCATTCTTTTCCCTCCAAAGTTCTATATGTTGCATAATTAAATATTTGTGAGTGCTGAGGCTTGCAAATATATGACTTCTATTTTGTGACTGCATTCATTCTGATGAAATAATTCATGTGTTAAATAATTACCTGAAACATGTCACTGTAAATGGAAGCACAATATGTGTGTTAGAATATCTAAAAATATGTGTGCAAAGTATTGCATCCTACTACTGATATTCTAAAGCAGAATCGCTAATTTTCTGACATGGGTAAACTAGATGAGATTGTCTGCTTTGCCAGCAGTTTTGTTTTGATATTAAGACCATATCAGTAGTGCAAGAGTTCAAAATACAGCAAACTGAACATGAAAAACTTTTATATTTTAAAGATAACGGAACATTTGGTTATTCTTGTATGTTCACAATAAAATATTCCAGCTTTAGATCAATGTTAGGTGGCAAAGAAAAACTGACACCCGCTGAAATAAAACTTAGTAAAATCTAAAATATCAGGTGTACAAATCATTGAAGGCAACTTTTAAAACAAAACAAAAAAAAAAGTGAGCTTCCATTTTATGATAATATTTCACCTGTAAAATGTGAGGATAACAAGTTTGTATTCATACAAAGGTGTTAATTAATGAAAGACAAACCTTTGCTGATTATTGACACATTCTTCTGTAATCCTGTTAGGTGGGACATTCTAATGAAGTCATAGTTTATTACTAATGATCTGGGCTTATTTTTTTAAAAAAGACTGCAAGAGGGGCGTTGAAATAATTTATTTGCCGGGGTGTATTTTTTATCACAGCAGGTATGAATGCTGCATTTTGACTGCCACATTGTCTCCAAGAAGAAGGAGTATGACCTCAGGACCAGAGATCGAGAACTGGTTCTTTCACACTTCAATACACACTGCTGTGATCCAACGCTTTGGTCATATTATACTCTGTACCACAAAGCCGTCCACTAATTATCTCTGAATAAGAATTTGCTTGAACCTTAATTTTCAGTAATGGGGCCTGATAGTTGGGGAAGCCAGACAAAGAGAGGGTTTTCTTTGTCTTTTCTAAACAATAACCATCTACTGCAAAAGAATGGCAGAACTCATTAAACAACATGCGCTAAAAATATGATCACATTATTTTCTTCTCTCTTTCTCTACAGATTATGCATCTGCTTAGGCAAAATAAAAAATCTGTCACACTTGACTCTGCAACTATACCTTTTTTGTCTCTGTTGTTCTCAGGCTAGAGACCCTTATGGTCTGATGAACAATTTTAGTTACATCTTACATGCAGAATTGTGATATCGTTCTCTAAAATAAAGGCAGTGGCAAATTAACCTTGTAAAAGGCAGATGTTGCCTTGATTTACTGTGGCACTGTGATGTAGTCATTGAAGTAGTGGAATAAGACTTGAAAGACCTGGAATCAAATCTCCAATTTCCATGACATTCCCTGGATGACTACGTCAACCAAACCTATTTCAATATTGTTATGAGGATAGAATAGAATGAGGAGAACCCATATCCTGTGCTGAGAGCTCACTGGTAAAAGGGCAGGATAAATAACAAAATAAGATAAAATTATGTCAATCATATGCCTATAAGGACACCACTCACTGAAATACAACAGAGATTCACTAGGCTAGTCAATATTCTGTCAAAAAGTGATATTGAACATGAATTTTCTAAAGATATTGGTCCTTCTTAATTTTGATGTACCAGTACTTCAGAATTTGTAGTGCCAGCTTTCTGAAGACATGTTTTTTCTTTTCTTTTCTTTTTTTAAAGCAAAGCTGCTTGCTACTCCCTCATAGAGGACTCTTATTCAGAGGGAAGAATCTAGATATACTCTCATATTTTCATATTTTTGTCAGGAAATTTTTATGCATGAGTGAAACATGTTTGTCTGCATCCAAGGAAAGGAAAATTGATAGGAGTGTCAAACCTGTATAGTGGTAAATTTTATCTGGATCTTTCAGCTAGATTTTTGTGTCCTTAGTTTTTTTTTTTTTTTAATAATCTGAATTCACATTTATATAGGGTGTTAGAATTTTGCTGTGCCAACAGTATTCCCGAAGGGTTCAAGCTACAAAAAGAAGGGGGGAACGGTTTTTTTAAGGAATTGGTTTTCCAAAGTATATTTGAGTGCTTGGAATTGGGGAACGCCAGTTTGGGGCTTGGTGGTTCAGATATCCATGTGCTTGACCTTATTTTTAATTGTGTCAAAACATTTTTTTAAATTAGGAATGATTTTAATAATATTTATCATAGACATATTGGCTAGATATTTGTCTTATTTGTTTCCCTTTGCAACATGAAAGAGAAGAATGGATTCATCCTACTCACCAGCGGTCAGAAAGGATGCTATAAAAAGTTCAAGAGCTTATAATGATGTGCATTAGGGCAGTGTTAACAGCATCATTTTCACAATACAGTGTGCAGTTTAGCAAATGAGGGCTTGTAGTTTGGAAGACTTGTGGCATTTTAACTCTCCAGTATGAGACTTTTAATTAGAAACCTCAAAATGAAACAAATTGCAATAATGTTTACTGTTTTTGATTTAAAAAGCAGGAAAATGTGAATATAGCAGCTAAACCATCGTGTTAATGGAAACAAGTTAGTAAAATATGATATAAACCTTTTAAAAAATCACCATCACACTTTGCAATATACTTCTAAATATTATTTGCATTAGAATTCTTTAAATGGTCATAATCTGTGTTTCCTTCTGACAACATAGCTTCCAAAACAATGGCAGCCGGGCATTATCCTGTGATGTCATATGCTCACTTTAATATATTATGTATTTTGCAGTGCGTCTATGTGTATTAACTAAGGTACAACCACAAGGGAAGGGTATATTCAAACAGCTGTATTATGTGTCCTTCTTTTCAACCACCATAACCTTGCAGTATTACAAGTCCACATTTTCAAGCGTTTAGAGATGTAAATATATTAAACAATACATCTGTTTGTGGAAAGCCTTCCTTATGAGCAGCTTTTAATCAGTTTCATGCTGAGTGAAGGAAAATTGCAAAACTATGCATTAAAAGAAGATTTAGCCAAAGTTATTTTGCAGTATCAACTGCATTCTAATTCACCGCTTCTTTTCTTTTGCTTTCAGTGATAATGTACGTAATCTTCTACCAACATTCATGAGGAAAGTTGGATGTGGATTTACACTAGTGGAGCTCCATTACAATGGGTAGATTTAAGGTATTATAAAATGAGTTTTTGGATTTGTTACAGAGGTATGAAACCCCTAAGACACAGGCAGATAGGTTTTCCAACATATGGCAACCTCTCTGATTATAAAACAAAACTGTGTTAAGTCAAAGTACCTGATTACAATTCGCTAGTGCTATGTAGCTGTGATAGCCAGGCTTATATTTAATACCCCAGAAACAATATCATTTATTTTTCTGTCTCTTCTTATCCCTTAGTTATTGGGAATGTGGGCTTTGAAACCTTAAGCAAAAAGGATAAGATACAAATTATAGGAAACATCAAAGTATAGACAAATCGCATTATGCCACACAATCCTTACAAAGATATGGACTCTCTTTCTCTGTGTGTGTTATATTATACACAGCTTGGTTAAATTACTATCGCTAAAAATATTTAATAGTTATAATTAGAAATCTTGCGAGAGCTACAATACCATATTTATGATTGTAAAGAAAAATAATGGAATACTTCCATTAATTTTCATATTTAATAAAACATTTGACAAAAATGTAAGCCTCTTTAGATGCTAAACATAACGGTGCAATAAATCTAATGGTATTAAAATACCATATTTAAATGGGAAAAAAAGTGCTAGGCAGTTATGATTTCACCCAATTGTCCTCTGATGTTTTATAACAGCACTGGGGCTGAGGGAACTTCACCTAATATGTTCATCAAATAAGTGATATGAATGAAATAGGAAGAAAAAATATAATTACGTGGGGCTAGATTAAAGCAACAATATCCACCTCTAATAACCAGCATGTAGGTTGCTTTATTAAGAGGTATTTGGATCTTAGATCCAGTACTATCAAATAACAAGATAATTTATCATGCTTCCAAGTTAAAGCTATGTTTGCTTGCCTTGGTCCTCAGTTCCCAGGCACTGCTATCTTATTAACAAGACTTTAATTCTAATACTGACAGACCAAAGTGTTGCACTCTAATGAACTGTCTTCTTCTTTGCAGAAAATCTGGTGGTAATGCATGATGTTAGTTACAATAATGATAATCTTTAGTATTTTTAGCTTGTCAGAACCTGCGTAGGCAACAACAATAAGTCTTTTACTAAAACTCTACCTCATCAAAGTAACTTAATTAGCAATTCAACTCCTTATTTTTGTTTTGGATTCCCCTCTGGCTACTAATTAAAGCTTAATCGAAACTGCTGAACTGAGGTTGTAAAGAATTCATTAATATTAAAATTAGCCCCAACAATTTTTGGGGGCTGGTGTAATTTGTATTTGTTACTGTCAAGGGTTTAAAACTCAGTCAAATGGCTTTGGAAAGCAGTACCAGGAATCTGTTGTATATTCATCATATCAGGACTTGAACAAATATGGCAATGGTGGAAAATGCATTTGGTGTTCTGAGCCCATCCCCACTTACATCACTGCTGTCATTCTTTAATAAAAATAGACATAATAACATTTTTTTTCCTGAAGTCCTCCACATTTTCTTTATCCTCCTCAGTGCTTTCATATACTTTGAATAAAAGTGAATAAAGGGTTCTGGGGAAATAAAAAGGAACTCAGAGATTTATTTTATATATTGTCTTGACAAGAATAATATGTTTGAAAAATGACCAGATTTAGCACTTCACTTTGATTTTTCCACTTTTCTTAACATCAAAGATTGCTCTAACTGCAGTAATAGTCCTTTCAAACCTTGCCTCAGCAGAGAGCAGGACTTTCTAGTGAGCACACAGCTTGCTAGTAACATCTCTAATCAGAATTATTTTTTAAAAAAATATTACTTTCTGAATTAAAAGGCATGTCAGTATGTACTATTGTATAAATACATTCTTTTCTGAAATCATGTTGATTCTGTGTAATGAGTTTAAACTGTACTTTTAATTAAATTGCTTTAGTTCACAATAAGAAATTCTCTTATATTTGAGTCCTGTTCAGAACTTGCCAGAAGAAAAACAAAAGTGCAGCTGAGTTTATTTTTAAAGTAAAATTCCAAGTATGTAAATAATGAATGCAACCTTTTATAGATTAAAATGATTTTCATAATTTGGGTTCACTTCATTTTTAACTTTTAGATTTGCTTTTTAAAAATGAAAACATGTATATTTATTTCACCCTACAGGAAATTTTTTTCAAGCATATTTGTAGGAAACAAACTTGTTAAGACTAAAATATACAGCAAGTAGTACCATTTACCATATTTTATTGAATATAAAGATTAACATGTATTTGATGGTAAACTTTACGAAAAATACACAAAAAATTACATATGCATCTAGGCTTCATTTAAATAACATTTATGACAAAACAATCACACACACATTTAAAAATCAACATATGTCCATTTTTTACTCCTTGAGTAAATCAACAGTGGCATACGAGCCACACAATTTAAAATCTTGGTGACAATTTCCGTGAAGTTATTCAAATACAATTTGACTTCTGACAAGAGGATGTAATTTATAAAACAGAACATGCCTATCAGTGGAACCCAAATTTGCATAATGAGGATACTTTCTTTTCTGCAAGCACAGTTTTTGACATCCCAACTTGGATCCTCAGAAGACTCGAGTGGAAAATGTCAATATACGTAAGTAGAAAAATGATGAATAAAATACCCATAACATTTATCTGATTTGTGCAAACAAAATAAATCCTGCTTATAAAAATTAGTTATTTTTTTTTCAAATGACAATAAAGTGCTTCATAAACATCTAGGCGGCTTGGCATTGCCCTTAGCAGCAGTCAGGTCTGTGAAGGGAGGAAGGAAGGCAGTTTGAGGTTCTCAATACTTGACAAACCCAGTGTTGCGACATTAATGTTATGCATTTTTAATCAGTGTTTTGATTTAAGTCTCTCTTTTTGCATTTCTTGTAAATACACAGTCTGAAAAAAATTGCCTTAGTAGTTCTCATTCCCACGCCTTATATTCATTTTCTTAACTTGGCTATCAGAGTGAAAGTAGAAGTTATAATTGTATCTCATGAAACCATTGCAGATAGTGGAAGGGTCCCCCCCCCCCGATCTATCTAACTTAAGGTAAGCATATATGCTAAAATTTCCTTCAAGCCAACCAGGAGACAGGTTAACTTCACTGCTTCCATCTCCCCCCCCCCCCGTCTCTTAATAAAATAATGCCATATCAGATAATGATTCCTCATCGTGCTCTTTCTGAACTTAGGCAATTTTTCAAAATGACAGTGTCAGTCCTGGAGAGAAAAAAAATTCAGAATATTGTTGTGACTATTAAAAAATGCAATGCTTTTGAAATACCTTTCTCTAAGAACAACATCCATAATAAAAGTAAATAGCATTTAATATCATGGTGACTTATAAGCTTTGCTTTATTAAGTGCAAACCTCAAACCAAATAAAACTGAATTTAAGCACAGATTTGTCTGTGCTGTTGAAAAGGTAGATTTTCCTTTTATACACTTTGTATATTTCACTTTGTAAATGTATTGCCAGTGAGTAATAACTCCCCCTGCCAATGCACAGTTCACATGTATCTGAATCTGAAGTCTGATAAACCCATGATCCTGACTCTTGGCAATATAAGACCTTCATATAGACACAGTGCAAAAGGTTTGGACTGATGTGACAGAAAGGAAGGTTAGTACTAAGCTAAGTGCTTCGGGCCAGCTTAGTTCAGGAGACCTGGGCATCTCAACATATTTTGGATTTCATTATACTTGTTATTTTTGTGAAAGTTATTGTGATGTCATGACTGATTCTTGACTGACAGCGCAGACTTTAAAAAGAAACAAGAAAGAAGCGTCATCCAGTTTACCTCAGTAATATGACTGAGGTTGTTTGCATGGTCACCTTGACATCTTGACAAGAATGAAACAGTAAAGAGAGAGTGAGCATTCCATGTCAGTTTGGGATCCCTTTTGCTTCTGACCTGTAAGCAGGCTTCCTCCTTAACTTCCCATAACCACTCCTAAGCTGAAGTGAATTCAGAATATTCTCTCATGGCAAATGACAAGGTAAAAAAACAAAACAAACAAACAAAAAGACCTGGAAGCTGTTGATAAAAAAGGGATTTTATCCTTCTTTTTAATTTTTTAATCTCTCCAAATAGTTTCCTTGTACAGAGAGATTATGCATCGAGCGATGCATAAAATGCCCGCATTACATCTTCTAGCATTATTTGTATCATAGACTTGTTTCAGTGCATTGGTGCTTCCTTTCCTGTCTCAGTGTAAGCTTGAACCAGATTAATTTACAACATTTGAGTGACATTTGACAGAGCACATAAAAAGGTCATTTGAGAAGATGGCATAGACACCATTTTGGGGAAAAAAACTCACTATTTTGTTGTATTTCCTTCTCCAAAAAATATGACAAATATTGTCATAAAATATGACCGATATCTTTTTATTTATGCTAAATAGTTCCCTTCCATTGCCTATAGTTAATAACCATGTTGAAAGCTTGCATATACAAGGCCTTTTTAGAGTAAGATATATGTTACTGTTACAATACAATCCTAAACAAGGTTACACGGTTTTAATGCCACTGAAGTAAATTGTCTTAGAAGGTTTTAACTCTGCTTAGGATCATGGTGTCTATCATTTAGAGTACATTCTTTTCTAATCACTAATTATGATAAACATGCCATGTATCAGATAAGAGAATTTGATTATTTTGTGGCTTTTGCATGGTTCACTACTTCAAATAATTTGTTTATGATGTAAATTCAGTATTTTACGGTTTCAGGTTTTGTGTGATTTACTCTTATATTTAAGTTTTGTCCATGAATGAGAAGATAACTGAGGCACTCTCTAGAGATATTTATCTGATGAACTTATTGCTTCAAATATTGATAAAACATTGGGCAGGAAGGAAAAGTACACTTGAATAATATGAAAGAAGATAGTTTGTTCATTTTTTGGAAAAAAGTCATAATATAGAAAAAATAGCTTTTTTTCTGTCTTAAGGTCGCTGTTACTGAATTGTGTTCTTCTAACACAAATGATATGGGATGTAACTCCAAGTATTTTTTATGCAGCTGAGTATAGCACTGCAAACTGATTTATCAGTTTAAAAAAATATTCATTAACGATCAAATCAGAGTTGTATGATTTGCTTCAACTTTCCTAAATAATGGAAAGTTCAGAAAAGTTGCCTTTAGTGGGCTGGGATCCAAACTGTTGTTTAAATTTACTAAGGTCGAATATGCACACGGCTGGGTTCACTGGGCCGCTGCTGATTCCTAACAGATGGGCATCATGCCCCACTGCTTCACGTGTACGCATGTAGGACAAAATCCCCTGTCTGTGTGCATGCACAGCTCTTAGGTAGGGTCTACCAGTCCACTGCAATGGCAGCAGCAGGGGGTGGGGGGCATAGGGGTCCCACCGTACAATGGTGGGATAGAAGCATGTCACTATCCTACCATCATGGGGGGTGTACAAATGATCTATTCACCTCCACAGCACTATGAAGCTTCACTTCATATAAACACATGCCATTTCATGTCCTTGCAGGCCCTCAAAGGCCCAGTTCTTCTCTTGTGCATGGGGCTGCCCCAGTTGGGCCTCTGCTTGCCAGTGCAGCAAGACAGGGAATGCAGAAGAATCCTTATTCCCTTGCCACGGGCCATCAGAGGCCCTCATGCCGGCCAGGGCAAGTAGAGGGCCTGTATGGCACTAGTATCATATAAAAGCAGGTATTAGCCTCACTAACATGCAGGCACCAGCTGGCCTTTCCCAGCCTTTGCATAATCAGTCTAAAAGGCCTTGTGCTATTTTCTTTTCCACTGAACAGGTAGGATGTTTTCCTTACTCATATTCCTTCTCATATTCACAAACAGCTTTTGAACATCCTTTCTGTTTAGGAGAAAACAAGCTTAATGATCGTGGTCTCCCTGGAAAATTCTATAGGTGGAGAAGGAATGAGAAACACACACAAGGTACACGCAAAACTCACAAGGCAAAAGCTATGCAGAACCCAGATTTAGCCATGCTCCAAATACAGTACTTTCCTTCACACCCTCAGTGTTAAGCTTCCTGACTCCTTTTCATCAAGTCCATTTCTTTAGAAATACAGAACAGGCCTAAATATTTCATCAGTATAGACAGTTGAAAAAGCCACTTACTGCAGGAAAAGATTCAGTATTTAGCTTACATTAAACTTCACTTTGCAAGGACAAGACAGTTACTATTACAGTAGCCAGGTAAATGTAACAATTTATATCAGAAGGATGAATTCCATATCATAAATAGTGCTCATCCATTGATTACTTTGAATATACACAGTTGGAGGAAAAGAGAGGGGGAATCTCCTTTGACCACTCAATAAAGGTTATGCTGGGGTTCATGGGATCTGAATGGACAGCAGCAGCATGGGAAAAGCACTGTACTAAGGAGGGTAATTGGGTGTGATTGAGCAGAAAAGCTGGCTGTATCCAATCTACAGAACCTGATTTCAATCATGAAATGAAAGATTGCATGGAAATTTGATTGCAAATGAAGGCCAAGCTAGGTGTCAACTTTTTAAAAAAGTTGGGTCCAAGTTCTCAACTCTGATTCACTGCAGTTCTGTAGCAGCTGCAGGAAACATTTTTTTAATTAAAAAAAAAAGCAAAGTCCATTTGAGCTCAGAATGTTGCCATGGGGGGGGGTGGGACTCCTGCCTCCCCTCTAGCTGTTTTCTGAATCAAAACAGCACTGGGGGTGTGACATGATCCCTTCCCTACCTTGTGGTGACATTCTAAGACAAATGGGCTTTGCTTTATTTTTTTAGTAGTCATTCCTTGAAGCTGGACTCACCTCTTAAAGAAGCAAATGTCTAGTTTAGCTCTGAGTGTCAGATATAGTTTTGGCCTTTATAAACATGGGTTATATCTTATACTGCTTGATTTACTTCCTCCTGCTTTCACAGATATGAATGTTAATGAACAGGGCCGTATATTTACTTTGTAGTGTGAAAGTGAAAATGGTTGTCAGTTCATCTCCTAGAAAGGATTATATTACTAACATTATTCAAAAACTCCAGTTGTTCTATTGATTTGTTGATCATTAAAGACTTGTCAAGGATAATTAATTATTTAATAATTGATAATTAATTGGGGCAAATGATCTGAGGCCTTAGGGTAGAATGAATCCGTTTTTCTAAAGAAAAGATATTTCATGTAGCAGAATATTCTTTTAATTTTTTTCATCAGACATTATTTGAAACAACCTAATTTATCATTTGGGGAAGGCACTGGCAAACCACCCCGTACTGAGTCTACCATGAAAACACTAGAGGGCGTCACCCCAAGGGTCAGACATGACCCGGTGCTTGCATTAATTTATCATTAAAAGAAAAACTTGAATACTTAGCAAGTGGAATTCTTACCTGGCTTCTTTTATATTTTCTGAAGAATCTAGAATGCTATGATCACCCTGCTCAGAATCTAAAGTGCAGTTCAGGAAGGCTGAAATGACCAAAATAACTTTAGGCATCATGCTTCTGGGACAGAAATTCTCCATAACACAAATAAACTGTATAGAAAATGAAACAAGTTTCAAAAGTAGGTTGCATTGTGTAGATTATGTTAAATGTTCCATTGTGTACTTGCAAATCTCTGGATATTCCTAAAAAGTTATGATTATGCATTTAGTTTGGATATATTTTCATAGATTACACCCTGCTACAGAGAGAATAAGGGAAGGTATACCTGATCTCAACAGATATTGGAAGCTAAGCAGGGTCAGTAATTGAATGGATGACCACTAACAGAGGGGAATTACTTTGAGCACTAGAGTGCCATAAAGTAAGACATAAGAATGGTTAACTTCCATCAGCTTGTTATATTTTCTTTAAAAATAAAGCCATCTCCTCCCCCTTCAGTATTGTCAGGGAAAAAAGAAATAAAATCCACACACTAAATTACTGTGCTGGATGTACAAGTACATTTAAATTGCCTATAGAACAGGATTGTTTCCCAACTACTTCAGTTTCATCAAAAAAAATCCTTTTGTTGATGGCTATCACCCAGGCTTTTCAAGAGCCACCAAGGGCCCTGGACAAACTATATGACTAGCTTAAAAAAACTTCATTATCACAGTAAAACTTTAGTAAGTAAATCAGTAAGAAATATGTTTAAGTTTTCCTTTGTAGCATAAACACAGAGGAAAATTGATTATGTATTACAGCTGGATGAGAAGCACTGGGATCATTGGGACTGATTTAACAGACATGTTTTCTAAAAGGATTATGTAATTTGTCATATAACATGAGGCTTAATGTCTACAATAGTAAAGCACTGTTTGCAAAGGGATATTAGGACCTTTTCCACACAGAGGGGTACAACGCTAGTGGCTTCCTGCTTGCAAACGTGGGATGGTAAATCTCGTGTTTTCAGGCCTCCGAATGGGGAGACCCCTTCCACATGTTCCCTCTGCCCTGTCTTGGCTTTTTGCCTCCTGATGAGGCTGCAAGGGAAAACAAGCCAAACTTCTCCCTCTGCTCCTTGGCTTGTCAATCACAGCCAGCCACCAATTACAATACAGCAGTTATCTCATGGACTGAAAGTTTCTCTCCCCCACCCCAGAAATTAATATATTAAAAAAAAAACAGTTCAGCATTGCTATGCGGAAATGGTTGGCTTTAAAACAGAGTGCTCAGACCCCTGTATGATCGGGAGAAGGCAGCCCAATCACACATCCCTCCTTTCCCACCTCATTTCCCACCTCCAGGAAACAGAAATGGTGCTTTTTTTGTTTGCCTGAGTTGTCAAAAGGCTGGACAGGTAAATGAAGCCCCAAAACACATTTTGTATAAATGATTGCCTTAAAAGCAAAGTGCTTGGACCGCTTTATGATCAGGAGAAGGGGTTGTGTTTTGCCTGTTCAATCCCAAAAAGACTGTGGACACTTTAAAGATTTCATTTTATCTTTGACAATGTAGGTTTGTAGTTGCACTGCAATACGGACTGCACCATTAAAAAAAATTACTCAGAATAAGAAATAAAGAAGGAAGGGCAGGTACAAGGGCTCTAAAAGCCAGCAATGTTAATAGGCTGTACAGGAACATATTCCTTGTGCAGAAATGGTCTAGATGTCCCACCACTTTCATTGCACTCCTACAGGGTGTAGTTCAGAACTGCATCAGAAGTATAATAAATCAGGATACATTCTGAATACAGCAGGACCCCAGCTTCAGGGGCTCTCCATGTACCTTGGGTCATGGGAATTTTGTCCCCATATCTCTCCCTTTGTGGTCCTGGCACTACTACTGGTAGCCTCATCAATAATGACAGAAAGATATTCTCTATTCAAAATGATTACAGAATAGAATAAAGATTCAGAACTGTTGTAACAGCTACAAAATAGTAACAACCATAATAAAATAAATTTATTAAAACAACTAAAAGTTTAATGGTATTCCATACTCTAATACACTCTGTGGCACTAAACAAATTGACTCTGTAGATCATATCTTTTTGGATTGCCCCGAATTTAAAGTATTGAGAATTGGTTTTTCCTTTGCTTAAGTAAGACTCTGTCTCTCTAGAAGCTAAATCCTGGTTACTAAGAGAGGAAGACAAACAAGTAAACTTGCATGTGGTTAAATTTTTGGAGGCTGTAGTAAAATCACATTGTAACTCAGGTAGTAAGCCTTAGGCTTCCCTTTTAGTGTGATGCTCGGTGCTTATAACTTTTGTAATGAAAACAGTAATTAAGAAGAACTAAAAGGAACAACCCAACCAACTTCAGTCTAAACCAGGGGTAGTCAAACTGCGGCCCTCCAGCTGTCCATGGACTACAATTCCCATGAGCCCCTGCCACCAATGCTGGCAGGGGCTCATGGGAATTGTAGTCCATGGACAGCTGGAGGGCCGCAGTTTGACTAACCCTGGTCTAAACACTATGCCTCTGCAAATCCTTAGTTCTTTTATACTGTATTAGTATTTGTAAATAAAGACTTCAATCATGGGGAGTCTACAGCTTTTTCACTCAAACTTACCTCATTCTCCTTTTTATTACAGCCCTCTATTCCTTTCATCCATATAGGTCCTATAATCGCCGGCATAGCCTTTTTGGTGGTTATGCTGTTCCTTATTTGCCAGTGGAAAACCTGTTTAGATATTCCAGCGCTGGATTTGCTCCAGTGCTGAAATGTGTCCCTCCGGGAAACAATGCAGCAGCCAAATGGTTCTGACATGTGTGTGTGTGTGGGGGGGGGGCACAGGTTTTGTAAAAATTTTGCAGGAAGGTGGGATTATATTCTACACAATCCCAAATTCCTGTAAGAAGAAGAAGAAGAAGAAGAGTTGGTTCTTATATGCCGCTTTTCCCTACCCGAAGGAGGCTCAAAGCGGCTTACAGTCGCCTTCACATTCCTCTCCCCACAACAGACACCCTGTGGGGTGGGTGAGGCTGAGAGAGCCCTGATATCACTGCTCGGTCAGAACAATTTTATCAGTGCCGTGGCGAGCCCAAGGTCACCCAGCTGGATGCATGTGGGGGAGCGCAGAATCGAACCCGGCATGCCAGATTAGAAGTCCGCACTCCTAACCACTACACCAAACTGGCTCAAAAGCACCATAAATCAAAAGCACCATGAAGCTGAATGGTGCATTCTTTGTCCCCTCTAGGTCAACATAGGGCAGGTAGGAGCTCTATGTTGTCCACATGGGCCTGCTGCGGGACAGGCCCTGTTGCTCCCTGCAGTGGGCTAAGGGAACTTGGAAAAATCCACATTTCCTTAGCCTGAGGTTTCTGGGGATTGATCCATGCCAGCCCAAGAAGGTGGTAGCCTGGTGGCAATGTCATGTGGAAGTGGGGATTTGTCCCGCTTCCATATGACTGCCCTCCTGCCATTTTCCACCCCTGTGGAATCAGCCTATGGAAACAATCCTGAAAAAACACTTGGTGTTTTTACTGATGTTTTCACCAGTGAAGACATGAACAGCGCATCTTTAATTCTCTTGTTGAAAACAATGGAATTTAATGTTGTTTACAGGTAGCTGTATCACGCTTCTTGTAAGCAAATACACTGGCAACTTATTTAAAGACAAAATACCATCTCAGTTCCTTCCCACAATGCTTGTTTATTCCACTAGTGGCTAGTATGTAATTCTCTCCCCCTCCCACTGCCTCTGCCTGAAACTTTAATATTTTGGAAAATTAATATTAAACCCTTTAACTTTAATATGCCATTCCATTGCTGTTATGCCATAATGATGCTGTATTGTTAAGAGATTTGTACAAATATTTTTTAACGTATCCTATTTTACATTCATAGTTTTTAAAAATAAATTAAAAGTTTATGACTTTGTGAAAGCTTAAGAATACTACAAAACTTGGGACCTTGGATGAGCCCTGTCAGGTGAAACCTTTTATTTTCCTTTGTGTGTTCTAGAGAGATTAATAAAAGATGATGTTTCAAATAAAGGCAAGGAAGATGTAAAAGCATTCAGAAGGAGATTATCATACATTTTTATTTGGCCATATTTATAGCAGAGTTGTGCATCCCCCACAGATATACCTTGGGGACATGATTCCTTTTCCTACAGGAACAGGGAAAGAAGGAATTGCTGTGTATTTTTGACAGGAAAGAAAGCAATTCTGGTAATTCTAAAAGGCCTACAAAAGGTTACTCTGAAATAGGCCTTCTGTGTGAGGTCTTCTTGAATATTCCACATGTGATCACCAGAGGTCAGCATTAGCATAGAGAGAATGGGGCCTAATGCTGGAAAAGGAGAAAAATCTTAAAACAATGGCATTTCCATAATCACTGGAACTCCTCATGTCTCCCCCTCCCCCAAGCCCCCCCCCGCCAATTATTCTTACTTGTAAAGCTGTTAGCAGTTGATTTAGGATACTGAATTAGGATGTGGGAGACACAGGTTCAAATCCCACTCATCCCATGACATTTACTGGGCCATTCACTCTCTCTCAGCAGCATTACCTCTATTGTGAGGGTAAAAAGGGGTGCGTGAGAAGCATGGGTGAGATAAAACATATATTAAATAAATGCAATAATAAAACGGGGTGCATTTATTTATTTAGATACATCCATTCCGCCTTTCTTCTCAAGGGAAACAAAGAAATGTACATAATAATTTTCACCGTACCATTTCAGCCTCACATATCATCCTGTGAGATGGATTAGGCTGAGGGAATGTAACAGACCCAAGGTCTGTGTGAAAATGTGAACCTGCATCTCCTAGCCAACTTGGTGTAGTGGCTAAGAGCAGTAGCCCTTTATCTAGAGAACCAGGTTTGATTCCCCTCTCCTCTGTATTCAGGCAGCTGGGAGACCTTGGGCCCGTCACAGTTTTCTCAGAGCTCTCTCAATCTCTACATCACAAGCTGAATATTGTGGGAAGAGGAAGGATAGGTGATTGTAAGCCACTTTGAGAATCCTGCTGGGTAAAAAACCCACCTATTCTTCTTCTTCCAGGATGATAAACACTCAAATCTCTGCACAATGTATTGTTTGATTTCTCATCCCAGTTGCCTATAATTATCTACCACATGTTGAAATAAATCTAAATGTTTGGTTCAGCAGCAGGGATTTAAAGAATACACATTTTGGTTCAAATCCTATATATTTCCCAACATTGTGTATAATGTTAATATGAGTGGCATTTTATGTAGGATACAAGCCACTGCCTTAAGGAACATTTGATGTAGGTGGGAAGATAACATACTTTCTGACATGTATTACTTAGTGATGTTGCCAAAGCTTATAATTCCTCAGGGCAGAATATAATTGTTAGCAAAGCTAAATCACAGCACAAATATCATGGCTCCTCAACAAAAATAAATAAAAATAAAAACCATAAAAGAAAGGAGAGACAAATGCGGCTGGAAGTCAACCCACGCCGCTGTTGAAGCAGTGGCAGGTAGGCAGGGGAATGGAGGCATGAGGCTTTCACGTGGCTGGTTGGCCGGCCGGCTGGCCATGTAAAAGCTGGGGGGAAGGAGGCACGTGACCAGTTGCGCCTATATAAGAGCAGAGCTGCATCACCGGGGCCTCTTCCATCCCATTAGCAGCAGAGCGAGGAAACTCTTGCCTCTGTTCCAGCTTTGCTCGGTGGGGGCCATCGGCTTGTCCCATGACACTTGGGTGGAGGGAGTCCTGTCATGCCTGGACACTAGTCAAACTGTATCACTTGGTTTTGAGAATAAAATGGTGGATGGAGAACCACATATGTCACCCCGACTTCCTAGAATGAAGGGTAGATTAAAAGTATACTAGAGGGACATATAGAAGAGACCTCTCTCCTATCCTCCTTTGGCACCTGGCAAGCTATTTTGCCAGTGACCCTGGTAGCAAAAGCTCTCAAAATGAAATTTTCTCAGAAAACTCGACGCCCACCTTACTGCTAGAGCATGACCCTGGGGGAGAGGACACATAGACCTTATTTCTCCCTTGTCTACTGCAATGTCAACTAAATAACAATTACCACAAGAAACCTCCAAATAATGCAGTTTGGGTAGACAGAAGATTTTGGGGAAAGGGATTGGATTATATCCCTCCACTGGACAAGGTTAAAATCCTTATTCTGCTATTCTGCTATTAAAATCACTAGATAAATTTATGCTGGTCTCTTTCTTATCCTATTCTGCTTCACAAGGTTGTAGTATGGAGAAAATAGAGATGTGAATAACCTGCCCTGAGCTCCATACCTACATTCTAGGGACTGCCATTTCAATCATAAAAACTTAGCAGACCTAATAATTTGTGAGATGTTACCTATATACCATGTTTTAATTGCAGTAATTCCCCAAGGAGCTCAGAGCAGCATTCACATTTCTCCATCCTTCATTGTCTCCTCCTCCAAACCCCATGAGGTAGGTAGGTTGGTTAGAGAGAACTTGACTAATTTAAACCCATCCACACCATTTTGTGATTGACTTGAACTGGGATCTCCCTTGATCTAAACCTGGCATGCTAACCTTTCACAAAATCACTTTATCCAATTATGTCATCCGCTTGACTTCAATTTCATGTGAAGTCAATATTAGACTGAGGGGGAAAAATACTGGTCAAAATGAATGATTTCAGGCAACAGTATGGCAGATCATCTGCAATTTTTTTTTAAATAACTAAGTTAAGATAGATTGATCTTCCCACAATAAAAGCTGATTTCTACATGACTCAACAAGTGTAAAACAGGTCATCCACAAATGAGTAAAAGGAAATCTGGATGTATGATAAGCAATATAATTTGAAACTTTCAAAGCTTTCACTCTCTCATGAAAAATCTTTCATCTTAGGCCAATCAAATGTTTGTGTTGCCACCTTTGGGAATTAAGAAAACATTTACGTCTCCAGTTCTTTCTTTATTTCAGTTAAGAAATTCTGTGCTACTTAATGCTCATTTTCCTGTCATTGTTGTATGTATGACCCATCATGCTGTGCTCAAGCTGTGTGGCATCTGCAAGTGCACTTTCCAGAAAGCCTTAATTATTTATGCCCTCCAACATTTGGCAGCGGAAAATAGGTGTACTTGGTTTATGTTTTGTGAAAAAGGAGTTTGCAGAAAGATGGTGAGCATATCCCATGAGATTGGCTCTCCCGGCAGGCTGCTACAAAAGAACCTTTTATATATTGACTCCCACATGCCTGTCGCAGAAAGCACCTGTAACAGCTGGCTCTTCACATCATGAAAGGTTCACAGTTTCAAAATGTAGGACAAACTGCAATTGTCAACTAAGTACCAGCTCTAAGAGTTGTGTGGCCATTGTTCTTCTGGGATTCCATTTTAGGAATGCCAGGCAGGGCTTTGTATTTGGTGGGAGGGACTTACCGAGGGCAGAAGAGAGACCTTGCCAAAGATGTAGTGGTCTATGGTTGAACCAGAGGGTTTTGCGCAAATGCCAAAATGTTCCTGGTGTCACCTTGACATAATTTCTGAGGGATTGGTAGGTGCTAGGGCAAGTTTGTTCCATCCTCCATGGTTCTTGAATATTTAGAACATTGAATTTATGCATGGTTAATTTTCACACCAATATTGCTAATGCAATATTCCCTGCGCATAGGCTGTCATAGGAAGTCACCACGCTGCTGTCCCTTCCCCATGGTCTCATTATGTTCCAGACTTGGGACACAATGTCAGAAGAGCACCAGCTCCTGCAGTGGTGGGAAATAAGGATGGCTCCTACATTGAAACCCTAAAATTTACTTCTGTGGACTTAGAAAGGTCTAAATCTGCTTTGGATTGCACTATCAAACAACTAGCATTAAGACAAGAAAGATTCTTATGGGGAAAGTGGACACAGCTTCAGCATCAGGTACAAATATGGGGCGCAGCTAGAAGCATACATTTAGTGAAAAAAATACTGCTTGGCTATTAAATATTAAAACAGTGCAGTTAATATATATGAATTTTAGCCTGTATGAGTTTGCAAGCACTATTGTCCTGTTATTCGGGAGCTGAAAATAACTCTTATGTTCCTATTGGCATCAGTCTGAACAGTAAAACATGTGCCAATAACATAAAATAAAACAATTCATTTGTGCATATTTCCTTTCTGCTTTTTTTACCCCCCCCCCCAATGTACAAATAAGGAAAGGGCATTGTGGACAATCTTATCTAATCCTCTACTAAATAAAGAAATCCAAATGAGTGTCACTCCTTGTGATATCTGCTCAGCCTCTTCCCAAAGGCTCCAGCAAGGGAAAGCCCTTCAGCCTTTACCTAACTGGTTCGATTGTCCAAGCCATCTTACCAGGAAGGTTCTCCTAATGTTCAAATAAAACATCCCACAATTTAAACAGCTTACATTTAAAATAGCTATTTTGCAACCGTTTTGTATCTGTACATTTGATTTCTATTGCCTAAGTGCAGAGTTCTGCATTGAATTACCTTTGGTCCCGTGATTCAGTGCAGTTTTCCATGTTTTCCAAGGTGATTTGTTTCTCTCCTCCTAAGGTGTTATATGTAACCATCTCAGTTTTAAGTCATCTGCAAGTGACCTCTACCCCTCAAAGACCACGACAGGACATTGCACAGACCTAAGGACAGCAGCCATATCCATTCTGGTTCATTCAACATAAACACCATCAAGTGTCAAAAATGCTCTTCTGCTCTTTGCATGAAACAAACAGGTAGTTCCTGCACTAAAGAATAAATGGGCATAAATCTGACATTAGAAATCACATACACAGAAACCAGTGGGAGAACATTTTAATCTTCCAGGATATTCCATTGTTGGCCTAAGAGTGGCAGTTCTACAAAGAAGCTTTAAAGGGAGATTACAATGTGAGATTTCCAAACCAGATTTAATTAGCACCAGGACAATGGAATCCTAGCACTGAATAAAGTAGAGGTAAAGGTATCCCCTGTGCAAATACTGGGTCATGTCTGACCCTTGAGGTGACACCCTCTAGTGTTTTCTTGGCAGACTCAATATGGGGTGATTTGCCAGTGCCTTCCCCAGTCATTACTGTTTACTCCCCAGCAAGCTGGGTACTCATTTTACTGACCTCGGAAGAATGGAAGGCTGAGGCAACCTTGAGCTGGCTGCTGGGATTGAACTCCCAGCCTCATGGGGAGAGCTTTCAGACTGCATGTCTGCTGCCTTACCACTCTGTGCCACAAGAGGCTCTTAGCACTGAATAAGGACATAGAATTCTTATCATTAAAGAATCTATTTTTTCCATTCCCATCCTCAGTACAACTGATCCTTCTTTGTAATACTGGTGTGCTACCTGGATAGCGATATAGGATCAGATGGACCTTCATTCTATTTCTGTCGGATAAAGTAAGTTTTGACTCATGAAAGTTTATTACTTTCCCAGTATGGTTTTCCAATCAACTATGATTTAATATATTTACAGTGTATTCCTAAGCAGAGTTATACCATTCTAAGATCACCAGAGTCAGCAGGCTTAGAACAACGTAACTTAGTTTAGCATATTAGTACTAATATAAGATATTTATATCCATTTCTGCACAAATTCTCATGAGGAGACTGCCAACATATTAAAAATGTAGGCCAATAAAATAACACAAAAGTCCAATACTTCCTCAAATCTAAAATTAATCAGGAATAAATCATTTAAAAATACCAATCTCTTTATAATCTGGGATGGTAAAATGAGTATGCAGAAAAAATCACTTGATGGGGTAACACAAACTTGTGTGTCATTAGTGCACTGACGAGCCTCTTGTGGCGCAGAGTGGTAAGGCAGCCATCTGAAAGCTTTGCCCATGAGGCTGGGAGTTCAATCCCAGCAGCCGGCTCAAGGTTGACTCAGCCTTCCATCCTTCCGAGGTCGGTAAAATGAGTACCCAGCTTGCTGCTGGGGGGTAAACGGTAATGACTGGGGAAGGCACTGGCAAACCACCCCGTATTGAGTCTGCCATGAAAACGCTGGAGGGCGTCACCCCAAGGGTCAGACATGACTCGGTGCTTGCACAGGGGATACCTTTACCTTTACCTTAGTGCACTGGCAGCTCATAATTCCAAATCCTGGGTGAGATTTCCTAGCAGTTTCACATGGATGTTAAAATCTGTATTTTATTTATTTATTTATTATATTTATATACCACCCTCCTTTGCAGCTCAGGGCAGTTTACATAGAACATAAGAGAACAGTAATAACAGTGATTTCTGAACAATTCATAACTAAGGGTTGCAATGTTAACATTAACTATGATCCCTGTTTAGCTTAGTCAGGCCATCCATATCTTATTTGGCTATTTTGGGCCTGACCCTCTTTTGGGTTTTGCATTGGCTGTTCTTTCCTTTTTTAGGGTATAGATTTAGACCCTGGCTTTCTGCTTGAGGGAATATGGCAATTGTTGGGATTGATTAATTTCCTCTACTTATATAGAACTTGTTTGGTGGGGTGGGGGTGTTTTGGGGGGTCAGGCTCTGATCTTCTTAATTGAAATCTCAGGAGCCTTTTGTCAGTATGTATGTGAGTGTGTATGTGTGTGTGTGAGGAGAAGGAGTTAGAGGTTAGGGTGGAGTGCATGTGTAGTCAGAGGTGATTGATTATTCTGTAATTGGTTTATGGGGGTTCAATTTTTAGGAGAAATTCCCACCCCTCCGAATTTATTTTATTAAGTTGAATAAGTGTGTAATCAGTTTCCTATTAATTATAGGGGAGATTTGTTTGGGTGGATTGGTTTGTTTGGAATTTAAATACTAATGGTTATTCCAATCTTTGTTTCTAGATTTAGTTGGGAGTATGCTAATTAGCTCTCATTGAGGGAGGCATAATTGATTGATGGGTCGCTTAATTTGTAGTTGTGATTTGATTGGAAAGATTCAATTTTGGGGGAAGGTATTATGGGAGAGAAGAATTGTGGCATTTGGTTTTGTCCAGGGGTTTGGTGCATCAGTTTCCCACCAATTTAGTTAGGCTCGGTCAGGCTCTTTGATTGTGCAGGCCCTTGCTGCATACTTCCCCTCCCCACCTATCCAATTTGTCCAGCATGGGAAAGAGGTGAGATACAGCCCTGTGGGACTTCATAGACCAAGTGCCATGAAACAGGGCCATGAAGCAGTGGTAGCCACTGTTAGTACATACTTGACAGTTCAATTCTTAAATTCCATATTTGAATTTGGATCCTATACAATACAACAGAGTTGTGCTGCATAAATGGAAACCCTTCCCTTCCCACAGGTCAAAACTGTGTTCCCATGCAACACCTGTGGGGGAGGGGCGTCAAAGGGGGTGCAACGTGGAATGGATATCAGTTAATGCTTGGAACTAGTGCATTTTCTACAGGTGCAGGTGCGTCTGATTAGTGGCTTCAAACAGAGAAGGAAAATGCCCCCATGTCCACACCTCCTTGTCATAGATGTTTATTGGAAAGATGTTTATTGAATGTTTACTTGGAACATTCTAATTTAATATTGTTTAGTTCCATGGACCTATGTTTTCACTATGGAAAGAGAGAAAACAGCAGTACATTGTAAAGATGAGCACTAACTAATCTCTGTATCCCTTCTTGTGTGAGCTGACCATCATGATCCAAGGATCAGTGAGTTCTTTCTGCCTGCACTGTTCTTTCAAATGGTAAGAGGAGACCATACCCAGAGACTTCTACATTATAAGGATCATGTTGAAATGGACACTTCATGACTGAAACCTGATTTGAAGAGATCAGCAGCATGGTTGCTGGAAACAATCAAAGTTCTAAGGCTGGAGCTCCTTATACCATCAAAATGTTTGAATCTTCTTCCAGCATTCATCTTAAAAATCACCCAGGAATTACCTGAACAAGTACATCTGCACACTAACTTTACAAATAGTTTCATGATGCTATTTTATAAATTAATTTTAAAAGCCCACTAATCATTAGTTTTAAAGGAGAGAAAATTAATACTATATCAAAAAGATAACTGGAAACCTCCCTGAGTTCAAAATTATTAAAGCCTGTGCAACTGTTTTTAAAAGGCTAATAGGAAATCCGTATATTTAAGAAGAGACCAGAAGGAAATGTAATTATCCCCTTCCTACAACACCACCACACATAGAATGATTTAATGCCTATCATCAGAAAATTATAATGATTAAAATACTAATTTAGGTATTCCATCATGGGTGAATCTGATATTTGGGACTCTAGTATGTATGTGACATTTTATTTCCAGTGTTCTGATCTTTATTTTTAAAGCCCTTTGCTCTCTGTCATAATAACAATAAAATAACTATATTTGTAGGTTCAGATGAGTAGCTGTGCTGGTCTGAAGTAGCACAATAAAATGAGAGTCCAGTAGCACCTTTAAGACCAACAAAGATTTATTCAAGGCATGAGCTTTTGAGTGCAAGCACTCGAAGAGTGCTTGCACTCGAAAGCTCACGCCTTCAATAAATCTTTGTTGGTCTTAAAGGTTCTACTACTCTGATTTTATTATTTTTCTTTGTATAAGTCTTTTACAGCTAGAACTCTGCTAAGGACTACCTTGTTCCCTAGGTCAACAGGAGTTCTGACAGAGCAACTCAACTTTAATAGGCTGAAGATCAAAAAAGGGCATCTTCCTCATCCCTATTTGACAAACTGCACCTGTTAATATGCCCTTTTCTCCATGACATTGAAGCCCTGCCCTCTTTTGCATCTGCTACTGGTACCTTTATCCACAGATGGAGAGAGAACAAGGAGTTGAAATCTAAAGAACAGAAGATGAAGGAAAGGAAGAACATTTGCACTGCTTAAAAATAAGCAGCCAGATCCTTTTGTCTGTAGCACATTTTAATCACATCCCTAAATCAAAGCCTTTTAACGGCTCACTGTTTACTCAAAAGTAAATCCCATTGAGTATAAGAAGACTTTCTCCAAGTACGTATGCAAAAGATTGCTGTCTAAGCTGTTCTGCATTTCTGTGCTTTAAAGCTGAACAGTGTTATTAAAACCTTTATTATCGTACTCTTTTTAAAAAATCTAATCTAAGCGTTTCCTTTTTAGCTTGCTCACAAAGTTACTAAAGTTTCTCAAGGTGTCAGGCAATCTAATGACTTCCATGAGTGTTATATTAGGCACTTTCACTATCAGGACATTTCTTAAAATTTAATCCATTGTAAATATTTAGCTTTTATGGCTTTGGCAGCCGCTGGAGTAAATTTCCCTAGTTCTGCCATATGATTTGAAGTACTGATTTGAGCCAGGGCTGGGACTCAGATTTTATCTGGTGGGACATATGTGAGATTGACCCCCCCCCCATACTTCAATGGAAGTGGTAAAATCAGATTTCTTCTTTATTTTCTTCTTTGTAGTGTGTGTCCCGATCACAAGCATATAAAGGAAAGAAAAATAAGTCTGATTTAAGGATCCTTGAGCTAACATATTTTGGATGGCAACATCAGACAGATTATTTTGCACTGCCTCACAATTTCTAGGTTATTCGGTTAGATCCCCCCCCTCCCAATATTTGAGCATTGAAGGGTGCTGAGGCTAGATAGATATTTCTACCACAAGACTATATTTAGATGCATGTGCCCCTTTATATCCAGCTTTATGAAATGTATATATATTTCAGAATTATTCTAGATTTGTTCAAGGCTAAAGTAAAGATTTAAAGATAGAACTAGATCCCAGTGCACGTTATTTGGTCTCTGATTCTCTATGATAATGTACATTAATTATATTCCTACTTTATACTTACAGTGTCTGTAGCATGAAGGCGAAGCTTGATAGTACTGGATTCATGTACATGCTGTGATGCACTGCAACCAAAGTAGTTATATTTTATTACATGTTTGATTTAATTGGTAGTACATAAACACACTGTAGTTAATCTAGAGCTCTGATCAGGAAAAGGATTAACATACATCTGTTACATTTTGTAAAGATTTCAAGCATTCCCCCTACCTCTGCCAAAAGCCAGTGTGAAACTTTCATCCCCTTTCCCCTTATGCAGTCAATCCTATAACAAGAGTGTCATAACCTAAATTCATACAGGTTAGAAAAACAAATCTACCCCCATTCATTTATTATCTCCATTTGTATTGAAAAGGAGCCCAATTTGACTGGTCATCAACTGAACATTCAAGGAACAGAACATAGGCATTAGCATGCTTAAAACTAGCCCTTTGGGGCCAGGCCTAACTGTGATTTGGCAAAACAAGATAGAGTTTCCCTGGGGCGTTCAGGCAATGGGAGGAGAACCACATGACACAGTCAGTTCCATTATCCCCGAGGGACGAGCATCTGGCATGATTCCCTATCTCCATTTCTAGATGACTGAAGAGGAGGATGTAATGAGCCTCCTTCACTGCAGAACCAACCTTTCCTTCAGGGAACCCAACTCTCAACTTTCCCCTTATTTCTTTGATGGACAAGGCATATTTTCTGGTCAAAATGTTGCTTACCTTCCTTGCATATCAGAGCAATGAATAACAACAGTGAAATCAATGGAGGCAGGCAATTTCTCAATATTCCAGGAAGTGCCATGTAAAAACTTTCAGTCGTCTGAAATGTGATTTGCAATATCCTGCAGTCCAAGCTGGTAAAAGCCTCTGTATAATTGGGGGCTAGTATGAGATTTGAAGCCAGTAGGAGGATGCTAAGATTTTTTTCATTCGGGATATTGTTTACTGTGCAGCTTGCTTCTGAAATCAGAGTTTGATTCACCTGATCAATGTTAAAAAATTGGTTAATGGTGCTATTGTTTCCAAAGTTGCTAAGAGTAGACAGTGAAACATATTGCGGATTATGAGTTGTGGTGGAAGTTTGAAAAAAGACAAAAGACTGACTAGATTAAAAGTGTGAGATAAAATTAGACATTTTATTTTTGGATAGCAGAAAGCAAAACATAAAAGAAAAACACATTTCCTGTCAGGAAAACTTTCCTGTTGACTAAAATCTAAGTTCATTTTTCTTATTTACATAAAAATAAAATATTTGATCATCGTTTTACAAATTTTCCACTAAATGTTAATATATACACATATATACACATACATATATAAATGTTCTACAAACTTAGTACAGTATTTAAAAGAGTTCTGGTTCTGAAAGCAGAACAAAATAATTTTCTGTGGTGACACTAGGTGGCGCTGTAGCTTTATCAAGCAGCCCAGAGAAGCTACTTTAAAAGGTTTCAATTAATATAAATATATATACATATATGAAAAGTCCAAGGCTTGTAAATGATGTATCTTCTTGGTTGCAAATTCCAACGTATCTTTGAAGGAGGAAAAGTGAGGGGAGGGGAATTAAATTAAATGTTCAGTTATACAATTGTCCAAGCAAATTATTATTTTTATAAGACACCCAGCATGACGTTTAAGACTTGGCACTGAAAATGTGCACACGTTTCACTGTATGGCGTGTGCCATCAGCACTTGGAGAAAACAAACAAAAACTATCCCATTTTTTAAAAAAAAAAGATTCTGGTTCAAACTTCCCCAGTGGAAATGTGCCAGCAATTGGCAGATTTGAGGTATGTGGGAGGGGGATCAAGTTCAGAGAAATGTTTTTCATTAGAGTGTTTTTTCAGCTTTCCATTACCTTGCATAAGAAATAGTTCCTTTCAGTGAGAATGGAAGACTAGTATAAGTTGTTTCTTTTTGTTTTGTAGGGTGAACTTGGGTTGTGGTTTTCATGCCTGTCTGAAGAAAGAAGGGAGAATCCATAGGAAAAACAAAGCCTTGGTTAATGTGTAGGGTGGAAGTGGGTGGATGCAACACTGTCCTTTTATCTAAAAGCTGTTTCATACAACTTTCAAAAAAGTAATCAGTCCCTACCATCCCTAGGTGTACAACAACAAAGGCTTTAAAAAAAGGGATATAGTAAAAAGCAGGTAGAAAACAAAGTTGTCATAATCACAGAGATTACTACTCATTATATTTGTGATTACAGAAATTGCAACTTCACACATGAACATTTCCTGTGTAAGCATGTTATATAAGGATGGATTGGATTGCATGTCTGGACAACAAGAATTTATGTGATCCAGGCTAAGGGTGCATCAACAACTGTTTTGAAAGGAATCAAATGTACCTCCAGCAACCACTTGCCTTTTCCACAGGCTTAAGTAAGGGGAGGGTGAGTTTCTGCCTTCTGTTTATTCTGGGCAGCCAGTTAGATCAAAGTGGGTCCTTTTTTGTGGCTCCTATTTTTAAACATGTATGGAGGCCTGTATAAAGGCAATCACCTACTTCCCCCCCCAAGGAATTACAAATATAATGGTTTTTAGATAAAATTCTCTCCCCCCCCCTCATGACCTGGATCTAGTTGACTGCTACATTGAACTCTCAGGCATATACTTTAATATAATAGTAAGCATTGTGATTTTGAGGACGAAATTCTATCTGGGCAATCTGGATTATTGCAATCATCTCTGAGCTCCTGGTTCTTGTTTTTTTAAGTTTTAATAAATGGATAACAATAAATTTAAAAAGAACTTTCAGTGTCTGTTCTTTGAAAAGGAAGAACTGTTTGGACTATACTAGCTGAGCAAGCTGAAATGCACACATGGATGTATGATGTCACTGTAGACTTTTCCTGTGTTACACAATACTTGCTTTGTTAGGTACATGCCCTGGGCTTTTGCTGCAGCACCAACCTAAGAGTAGGAATCCCTCATATAGATCTGTCATAAATGTATCCCACATTTGCTTGATTTCAACCATAGTTCCCATTTTTCTGAGGCTGGAGGCAAGGTCTACCTGCAAAGTAACCAAATCTTCGGACAGTGTAGTCTGTACCTACATACCATACGAACAAAGCAGATTAGAATTTTTAAGATGTAGGAAAACTTAAGAGCCATAATTCTTCTGAGGGAAGGATTTCATCCTTTCCTACTTTCTACACAAAACATTTGAAGGGACTTGGTGATAGATTAATAATGAACCCCCCACTTTCACAAACACTATTGGACTATTTTGGTCCAGTGAGGAATCTTGTAATACAAACTTTGAAAAATCTGGCACCCTGATTAAAAACACGTAGAACCTTGATTTCAATAGAATGTTTCCTGAATTTGTTGAAGATCATAGCATCATCTTATGGTCCTGTCCTTAAGAGAAGTTTGACGTCTTAATTTCTGCTAGGTTTTCTTTTAACAACTTCTAATTTAGCTGGGATGGGGAAGTGAACAACATTTAGAAGTAAAAACAAATGACTGCGGTTGTATGCTCCTCCCCCCCCCAAGTCAGTTCATTTCTAATATTGACTGGAAACATCAGTGAGAAAACACATGGGAAGAATAACCTATATAATCATATTGCTTTAGGGTGCTTAGGGCTAATCCTGCGTTGAGCAGGGGGTTGGACTAGATGGCCTATATGGCCCCTTCCAACTCTATGATTCTATGATTCTATGATTCTATATAAGCCATTGAAGTGTAGTTGAATGATTAGAGTATCAGATTATTATCTAGACCTAATCTCAAATCCCTGTTCTCCTTTGAACTGTGTGGTGTTGCTAAGAAAAATGCTCTTTATTCTCTTTTGTCCAATTTCTCAGTGAAATCCAACAATCCGGTTTTTCTACCCCTTTATAGAAGTCTGGAGTCTGTTCCAAATCATTTTTTAAAAATCAAAATAGAAATTCAAAAACAGGAGAGACAGGAAGGGGGATTGCATGAAATGTCAGAATTTTCACTCTTCCGATGCCCAGAGGCAGCCAACCTGCTCCCAATTCCAAACCTTCTTATCTTTCTGCCAGAGCACCACCCTGTGGTGTGTAGCATGAGACAGCTGCGAGGGTTACAGTCACAAAAGGGGAGGGAACTCAAAGAGGAATTCCTCTTGTAAAAGAAAAAAAACCCACATGCAGTTTGGATAAAAAAATTCCTCTCCTCCTAACAAGGCCTCTGCTGGGTGACTTTGGGTCACTCATTTTCTCCCCGTATAATCTACCTCATAGATTGTTTTGAGGATCAAGCGGCGAATGGGTGAATCACATCACCACACCAAGTTCCTTGGAAGGACAGAATAAAATGGGGGAAAAGGGACTGAATTTTATACTATATATACAAAAATAAAAGGTACTAATTTCCAAAGATGAAGGAATTCCTTTCTATCAGGGAGAAAAATGTTTAAAGGCCAAGAACACATAGAAAAGGCAGTGTAGTATAGTGATTGGTATGTCTAAGTAGGAGACTGGAAACTTATTTGATGTCCTCTCTCTGTTATGAAACATTCTTGGTGATCCGAGACTGGTCACTCTCCCTCTCAACCTAACATAGCCTCACAGGTTTTTTGTACAGGTAAAATAAGGACGTGAGAACCATGTATGCCTCACTAAAAGTCAAATGCACTAGAAATGTACTAGATAAATCAGTTTTCTGTTGCTGTGCTATGCTAAGAGACTCTTATAGCTCGAATATAAGAAAAACAATATCAGAAAATTATTCAAAAAAGAGAATACAACGATCTTTTCAACATTGTCAGGATTTTATCAACCATTTTGCACAAAAGGTTATTTTTAATGGAAAAAAAGTTTTGGAAATTTTCAGTAACATTCATTACAATTTAAAATTCTATTTTAGGGTACACACTACTGAAACAAAATGTAATATATGTTATTTTTCTACTGCTGAGGTAACTTATTTCTTTCTCTATTCCTTCAATGACTCATGCTGTTGTTTCACAATTCAATGCTTATTTCGTATTTGCTTCTTTTCCAAAGCAGGCCACTTGTCTTGAAAATGTATTTTCAAGTGCCTTGCAAGTTTAGCAGCTAAACCGTTTCAGGTGGGTCTGAAGCAGCAGAACAAAAGGTGAGCCCAGTTGCACCTTTAAGGCCAACAAAACAAAACAAAAACAGTGTAACTTTGCTTAGGATCACACTGTTATGTTCACCTGCTCATCCCAGATTCACTCTGTATGTCTTCTTATCATCTGCGAATTGCTTTTTCTACAAATATGATAAAGAGAAAATAAGGGGAAAATGGGCATAAATCATTTCCCTTAACACAAGCACCCAACCTAAAATGATGTCTGTGGGTTTCTAAAAAATCACCCACCCAATATTATAGAAAAGGCTAGCAATATATAAAGTGACCTAGAAGAGTGATGATTTGCACTTCCTGGGGAATAATGCATTTATTTATTTTTAGCCTTAGCTCCTTCTATATCACTCCTTGGAGGCACACCTTTCTTGGGTCCAATGAAGACAGGACAAATTACAGTCTGAGCCTGAAAGAGGCAGGAGACATTTGTTTAGCTTCAAAGCTCAGCTGGCAACGCAATGCCTGCTGGAAGTCTAGGAGTCCAGACTCACAATATGCCACTCTTATTCCAAGCATCCTTCTCTGCAGAAACATAGTCTGAATAAATTAATTGACTTTCCTTCCAAAGCCCCAGACTGGGGGCAGACATTACAACTACCTGGAATCTTATATGTATTTGTGTGTGTATACATATATTCCCCCTGTTTTTGTAGATGTTGTCCTAAAAGTAGTTTGTCAGCTTTGTTTTCCTGGCCCCTATTACTACAGCAGTCTAATGCCTACTTATTCATGAGTCATTCCCACTGAAGACAAAGGTACTTTCTTCTGATGAAACATGCATGTGACTCGGTTGCAAAGGTTTTGGTTCATATGCCACATGTGAAGCGGATCCTTCAGTACTGTGCTATTTGGCCAGCTCACTATTTTAGAAGAATAATCTCTCTATCTCTCTCTCTCTCTCTCTCTCTCTCTCTCTCCCCCCCCCCCCCGGGGCTTATGCTTGTAGATCCATGGATAACAAGTCAAGGGATGTGTTTGTGTGTGTGAAAACTTTGTCATCTACTAACCAGATCTGAGGAAAATGGGAAATTTACACCACCCTCAACCAGCTTTTTGCTCTCAGCTGAGAACACATTTTACCAAACCACTGTGTCATTCATCTCATGTGGCTGTTTGTCGATCATAGCTCCTAGAAGGATAAGCAATCCCTATGAAAAGACATTTATCTAAATTATCCTGATAAAATGTTATCACTTCACGAGGAAAGAAAAATGAGGTAGAATACTAGTTTGTCTACATATACTCTTTAATTATACCCAAATTATACCCATAGGAGAGGGGCAGGTAATCATCTGACTGAACCCATACTGGGTTTACGTTTTGTCTTTGGTCTGTGGTTTCTTTGCTGGAGTTGACATTGCAAGAAATAATGGAACCCTTTAGTATTAAATAAAGTGAATATCAGTCACCAATATGGTATTAATGACCTTCTTTGTGCAAACAAACATACAGTTAGTGTTGGGGACTCTGTCCCCTGACAAGCAGATAAGAAGATAAATGCATGGATTCTCTTAATTAGCCTTTCTTAATTAAAAACACCAGAGGTATTGTAATCATAATGAACTCTGCTGAGAGGATGGTCACTTTGTTCTTCAGGATGTCACTTCTGGAAAATTAGATTTCCCCCACCCCCCCAAACAAGAAAGGAATAAATTCTATGTAGGAGAAGTAGAAATAAATGCTGCCTGCAAAGCAGTGTCCCTTTGGTTTTTTATCTGAGTGAGATGGATGTGCATCTTGTGGTTTTCAGAATGGTGTGGGGCAGTATTAGCCGTCATTAGCACCCCAGTATGGATCCAATTCACTAATTACTTATGCTGTCTTGGTTCACTGAGATTTAAGTACCAAGTCAATCCCATTATCTGTACTCTCCCAAGCTTGCCAGAGTCATCCGTCTTTTATGGAAAAGAAGCACAAGGGTTATCAATAGGACCCTGAAATACTTAGGATTTTCCCACTTCAGGAGGAGGCAAGATTAGTCAGGACTAAAGTCACAGCTTCTCTAAGCTGCTACTTTGGATGTGATAAAAGTGAACAGTGACAATTATCCATAACTACATAAAGAGCAACAGAGCGGGGTGGGGGGGGGGGAGGAAGCAGAGAGGAGAGAAGAGGGGAAAAAAGAAGAACAGAAGAAAACCTGACGCACATTTCTGCAGCTGTCCTATGGTTTCAGGCCGCTTTTCATATCACCTCAGAGCTACAAATTACAATTCGTCTGTTACAAACGCATGGTAATATAGTCAGGAATTAAAATATTCCAAAGGCCTCAGGCCTCCTCAGAAAGGGAGAGAGCGTGTGCAAAAGGAGAGTACATGGAGCCGGCGAGATCCCTGTGTTGTTTGTGGCCTCCTCTCTACATCCTGCATGTTTAATGTCTGCGGCAGCCTTGTCTGCTTGGGATGGTTGATTGACATCTGCTCTGCTGAGAGGAAGGAAGTGGCAGCTATTGGCAGCACCGTCACGTTCATTTGCACACTTTATGAAGCAGCAGTGTGGCTACTAATACAAAAAGAAATCTTCTAAGCAGCACGACATCTCTTGGAAGGGAATATTTGTCTTTACAAATGATTGCACTGCTGCCAGTACTTGACATAGTGCTCACAAACATGTGTAATTGTTGGAAGTGTAATGATGATTATTTGCATATTTAATGTTCAAACAAGTACTGGAGAAGCAACTTAGACTTAACCTTTTATGAGGAAGATTTAAAGACGTTCGGCATCACCCTGACTGAGTTCCAAAAAGGGGTTCGAAAGAAACTATAAAGCTCCATTGCCCCATCAGGAAGAATGGAAGGAAAACTGAAGGGGAAACGCCCAACGTTTTGCTCTGCAAATAATTTTTTAAAATGCTTTAGAAATGCTCTCATCTTCCTTTTTTTTAAATACCATTTTAAGTTCATTTTATTGTGCTAAAATATTTGGGCTGTTGTTATTTAAGGCACACCAGAAATAAAACAAAAGTCAATTAACGTAGTCAGAAGATTACTGGAATCCCCCCCCCAAAAAAAAATCCCACAGGAGGAAGATAAGACCACACCAATGGTTAAAAGAAAAGAAGAGACAATATGCAAGGTTTGTTAGATCCTCTAGATCCCTCTGTGTTTCACTAATTGCTTCATTGGGGAATCTTGTATAAAAACTTGTCTGGATCACACTTTGAACAAGTGAATCAACCAACTCCCTACCTTGTGCTTTGATCCTTTTTTCACTCTGTTCCACTGCACCCTCAATCAGCACTGAGAATCCACACAAGCTAGGTTTTCTGAAAGAATCCAGTAAAAGATGGACTCTTTGAAATCTGTGCCTGGGCCAAATAAAATGGAAGTTTGTGTCTAAAACTGATCCAATCCTTGGGATCTATATAGCCTCAAGAGTTGGATTAGAGTCCATTAAAAGAAGAGGACTTTGTTTTTATACCCCACTTTTAATTGCCAGAAGGAATCCCAAAGTGGGTTACAAACAACTTTCCCTTCCTCTTTGTACAACAGATACCCAATGATGTAGGTGGAGCTGAGAGACTCTAACAGAACTGCTCTGTGAGAATATCCTTAAGAGAACTGTGACTAGCTCAAGGTCACTACCTGTTTGCATGTGGAGGAATGGGGAATCAAACCCGGTTCTCCACATTGGAGTCCGCTGCTCTTTAACCACTAACCATGCTACACTACACTATACCTCTGTCATTAGAGATGGGCATGAATAAGGGGGGGTGCAGTTTGGTTCAATTTGTGAGGTGTCCCATTTGCAAACTGCAAAACCATCACAAATTTTTAGCCACCTCATGAGCCACTTCAGTTCATGAGGTTTGTTAGGTGATAGAATGCCTCCAATGTCCTAGAGAGATCAAGCTTGCAGGGATTTCTGGCTGTCATTTTGACAGGAGCATATTCAGGAGTGTATAGAATGGATCCTGTGAAAGCTACAGAATTGCAGTCCATCTTGAAAGTCAGTAAGCGAGGCAGGCTGCAAATAAAGTAAACAAAAACTGAAATAAAAATTGTGCTCTGAGGCAGGGGTAGTCAACCTTTGGTCCTCCAGATGTCCATGGACTACAATTCCCATGAGCCCCTGCCAGCATTCGCTGGCAAGGGCTCATGGGAATTGAAGTCCATGGACATCTGGAGGACCACAGGTTGACTACCCCTGCTCTGAGGCATATGGGACTTCAGTTCCTGCAAGGCCTTTCCATGCAATAGAACTTCCCTTTCAGTGGAGGGACTGGTCTGTGAGCACAAATTTCTGCAGCTGCCCTCAGCCTGGGAGTGTATTGTATCAGAGTAACCACAGTGTTCCATAGCCAAATCAACAGGTTCAACGATTCATCAATGCCTAACTACTGGAGATGTGTCCTAGAGAGAAAATGCCTATGTATTCTTAGACATTTCATATCTATAGAAAACATGTGGCTTAACCTTTCAGAACCTCACATCTTTGGCCCACTTAAATGAATGGGAGTAGTAAAAACACATTTCCTGCCCCTTTCCATTAGTGATGGCTAAGCTGCCCATGCATACCTTGAATTTAATTTTTGAGGTCTTCTAGAAAACTCTCATACAATTGTCATACAACTTCTACCCAGTGTTTTAGTGTCTACAAACCCATGAGGACTCCCTGTCAGCCCTTTCCATTGGTCCTCCATCTGTTTAAAAAATTGCCTTGAGAAAGAAGCAGAAGCAGGAGAGAAGAATATTTTAGAGCAAGGGTAGTCAACCTGTGGTCCTAGAGATGTTCATGGACTACAATTCCCATGAGCCCCTGCCAGCAAACATTGGCAGGGGCTCATGGGAATTGAAGACCATGAAAATCTGGAGGACCACAGGTTGACTACTCCTGTTTTAGAGCACATAGAGAAGACTGTGGCTTGTGGAGCTTAGATCTTCCATTACTGGTAGGAAGCCTGAGAAATAGTTTGAAATGGCTCTCAGCTTTCTGCCCATTGAGATAAGAAGCACCGGAGACTAGGAATGAGCAACATAATTTCATTTGTATTTCTTTGGGATTTAAAATCTTATTCATTTTCTTCATTTCTGTGTTAATTTTATTCACTGTTTCCATTGGTTTCACTATGAAACATACTGCTATTGTTAACTTCAAATATGCCCTACCAGTTAGGATATAGTTGCCCTTATCTAAAGTAAATGCTTATGAAGACAGAAGAAACTTTTCCTCTTTAAAAAATGGGCAATATAAATGCACAATTCCTTTCCTTAGTTTTTCATGTTCCCCATCCAAATGTGTTTAAATTCTCAGAAATTATAACCATTGCACAAGGAATCTTGGATTTTTTTTTGAGAAATAGGAGAAAGAGTCCTAATTTTATAGGAAATTACATCTGCCTAGGAAGGCATTTGAAAACCCAAACAGGTGGGCAAATTGGCAGAGTGGGCAATAAATGCACTGGGACAGCGCTGGACTTAGTGAGGGAAATGGTAGCATTACTCCTCCTTTGAAACGCTCCCTCCCAATGGATCAACAATACATGGATACCTAATTTTTCTACTACAACTTGTTTCTCCCTTAAACTGAAGTATATGTCTTTAAAATATTTGAGTGATAGCAACTGTATGACAGAGGGCACTCTCATTTTGGGCAAACTGCCATCCAAGACCGATTTTGCATGGGTGGAAAAGGCTGGACTGCCACCCACATGGCAGCAGGGCTAATTCCCACAGTCACAATATCAGTGCCAGCCCAGACACAGGCCTGGTGCACTTTAGTCCCCCCATTGTCCCATGGGAAGGGGATACAGATGTCCCCAAAAGGGACAGAACAATAAATTCCCCAGTCAGCTTCATGGTGCTTTACGGCGCCGCAGGGCCCAATGGGACATTTTTGTGTGTGCAAATAACCCCTTGCCTCCTCTCCACATGGCAGAACCTTTCCACCCTGGCTGTATTGTGGGGATGCGGTAATCTTGGGTGGGCAGTGTATACTGCAAAAATATGTCCCTCGTGGGGACATAGGAAGTGGTGGAGCATGCGGCTCCACTGCAATGCACTGGTGGCAGACCGGAGCAGTGCTGCTGGTATGGAATCGTTACAACTGTACATTCCTACTGGAAACTTAATGGTGATGCCTTCTCTGCTGTTTCTCTATTCTGGGTTCTCTTTATTCTGAGGGTGAGTTTGTTAAGGGTTCAGAGGAACATTGGTGGAAGGTTCATTTTGATGGTCTAGCCCAGTGCTTCTCTACCTAGGGGTCGGGGCAGGGCAAGTAGCTTGGACAGGGGAACGCCATCCACAGAACAGCCTTGTGTGGTAGATTGAGATAGAGTGCTCATCTGTCTGGAGTGGCGGGAAAGAATGAGATCGGCATGGTGAGACAAAAGGCAGAATTGAACTGAGAAACCCCGGGAAAAAAAACCCAATTTATATACAATCATGAATAATGGATCTTCATACCATTGGTCAGTTTTGGTTTACTTTCTGTGAAAGAACACTTGCAGAATTTTCTGGCTGGGGGTCACCATAACATGAGGAACTATATTAAAAGGTCAAGGCATTAGGAAGGTTGAGAACCTCTGGTCTAGCCACTCATGGCTTTCTCAGCTTCTGCTGGTGGGAGGCAGAGAGTTATAGCATTTAGTGAACCCATTACCAACTGAAGTTGTGTAAAAAGGTAAAGGTAAAGGTTTCCCCTGTGCAAGCACCGGGTCATGACTGACCCTTGGGGTGATGCCCTCCAGCGTTTTCATGGCAGACTCAATACGGGGTAGTTTGCCAGTGCCTTCCCCAGTCATTACTGTTTACCCCCCAGCAAGCTGGGTACTCATTTTACCGACCTTGGAAGGATGGAAGGCTGAGTCAACCTTGAGCCGGCTGCTGGGATTGAACTCCCAGCCTCATGGGAAAAGCTTTCAGACAGCTGCCTTACCACTCTGCGCCACAAGAGGCTAATGCAAGTTGTGTACTGAGTTTCAAATGGAATGGGTGATATCTAATTCTGAATTTTAGATCCACCTCTAATTTTACTAAGAAATTTACATCAGATGTTCGAAGGTCAAGCAGAATTGCTATATGAAAAGTTCATTCTAAACATGTTTATTAAGGCAAAAGTTTCTTATATTCCACAAACAAAAATAATTGTATATTAAACAAACAAACAAACAAACAAACAAATAAATACACTAAGGACTATGATCCCCTATTATGCACTACTGATAGTTGCATTTATTTATTCTGGTATGTTACTATACTGTCCAGAACAGCTTTCTTTTAAAAATCATAAACAATCTCAGTTTTATAAATGATTTAGTTGTATTTAAATTTGGTGCAAATTAAATGCGTTCTTCAACAAACAACTTTATTCGAGGCTATGGGCAAGGATCCATTATATCTTAGTATTACACTCGGTCTCTCCTGCTTCACCACTTCTGATACATTTCTTAAAAGCATGATGAAGGAAATTAAAAAAACCCTGTAATACAGAAATAAAAACACCCGACATCGTTTCAGAAACATTTCTATTAGACCTCATTCCACAGTTCCTGTTTTCCTAGCATTATCTTTATAAGGAAGAATCTGTACATTTTAATGATCGTAATAGTGCTTCCTGAATTCATGAGCACGCACATGTCTAAAACCAGACCACAGTTGGTTTCATTCTGGAGAAGTAGCCTGTAATGTGCCAATGCAGCTTGTTTTTGTGGGACAGAATTACATCATACACAGTTACAATTATTCCTCAGTTACATTTTTCTTCTTGATGTTACTTAGCAGATATAAGTATTCACCTTCCTTCTGTGAGACCAGACAATGCATAATCAGTAAAGCACTATATTGTTGAGTAGCACAATAAGCTTCACTCAATTATCATGTTGTAAATTTCCACACACACACATACACACACACACACACATACACGGATAAATGGAGACTGTACATCTTCATCTCTGACCCTGCAGTATTATCAGTAATTCTTTGGCAGGGCTCCCACTTGATAGACAATACAGCTAATGAAAACTGTCTTGGGCCATGTAATGATTTACCTGCAATGAACAAGGTTTGGAAACACTACCTTTACCTACCTGTCAGACAATTAATTCCTCAAAGAAAGAGATACATCGTCTTAAACCCTGACAGATCTGGGAATTAATCGAAATATGAAGTGAAAAGATAACTACACACTGACTCATTAAGCTAATCAAGTTAGTTGCACTGTTCACTTTGTCCAACACAGAACATTGCCCTCTTCAAAGCATTCATCATCCACCTCCATGTTTTGGTGGGTCTTGAAGCCTGTCAAAGGTCACTGCACAAAACTTACCCTTTGCAATGACACACAGAAGAAGATCAGAAGTCTCAGCAGGGGTGAGTGAGTCCACTGTGTCTTAGTATAAAATGGAATGAATGTGTCAAAGATATGAGATGTGAACTGTGGTAAGGAGGTATTTAGTGATCGAGTAAAAAATGCTAGCTGGATCCAACCCATTAAATCTAATATGCTTTGTACCAAAAAACCCCCACTGTAGTTCGGCTGGCAGAATGTCTGACTAGGACTGGGAGACCTGGGTTTAAATGCTCAACCAGTTAGCTCACTGTGTCATATGGTGTCATTTATTGTCTCTCATCTTTCCAAAGCACATAGGGCTGTTGCGAGGACAACATTGCTCCATGTGTGTGTTTCCTTGAAGGACAGGATAGAGAGATGATAGATTATATTCTAGATTCTAGAGAGATATAGATATAATTTATAGATATAATTTATTTTCTGCTGTATGTATAGCTCAAAATACTGGTAAATTCAGCATTTTGTCTCATATTGTTTTCTTTGCTGAAAGCTATTTGCTAGATTGAAAGCTATTTGGGGAATGCAATTTAATATTACAATACTTCCAGATATGACACCAAGTGCATTTTTAATCACAGACACATGTTAACCACAAGCACATTTGGGACAGAGCTGTTAATTCAGTGTAAGAAACCTAATCATTTTCGTTGGTAGTTCAATCAACTAAAACTTTTGTGCATCAATGGGGCTGGTAGATAGTGTTGATTTTTAAAACTATTTTTGATCTGGTGAGTAACTTTAAGATAGTTTGCATTTACATAGGTATTTGAGTGCTGAAACTACTAATCTCCTTTATAACAATCTATGAAGCCTATTAGTGATCAGGGAAAGGGAGGGAGTTGTCTAAGGCTACCTATGCATTAGTGGTTGACATGAGATTTCAGCCAGTACTGCTAAGCAAAACTGACTATCCAGGGTCCTGCTACAGGAGACTGGTCTAGCTGTGTATCACAGGTTAATACAATGGGACACACAAATGAGAAGCATGCATACTGGATGGGAAATACATTTCTGGGTGGCAGTGTATGGGAATGCGATCTTGGGATATTTGTGGAATGTAAGCAAATATAAGCAGACAGTGTGATGTGGCGGTAAAGAAGGTGAATGCAGTCTTGGGCTTTATCAACAGATGCATCATATCAAAACTGCAAGATGTCATAGTCCCACTGTAGACCATATTGATCAGACCACACCTGGATCACTGTGTGTAATTTTGGAGGCCTCACTTCAAAAAGGATGTAGACAAAAATGAAAGGGTGCAGAGGAGAACAATGAGGCTGATCCAGGGTCAGAGGACCAAGCCCTATGCGGAAAGGCTGAGGGACTTGGGAATGTTCAGCCCGGAGAAGAGAATGCCAAGAGGGGACAATTGTTGTCTTTAAGTATCTGAAAGGTTGTCACTTAGAAGAGTTCCAGTTGGCAGCAGAGGATAGAACCCACACTAATGGGTTTAAACTACATGTATAACAGTACCAGCTAGACATCAGCTATGTCCCCTCTCCAAACAGTGAAAAAGAAGTTTAACAAATTTGCTGATGTATATAGCTTGCTGTATCAAGAATTATGCTAGCTGGAGCAACTCTTGAGGGAATTCTTCAGGAGAGGTGTGTTCTGTGCAAGGATATGTAAAAAGCAAGAACTGTGGAAAATTTGAATTAAAGATGCTGAAGAGAGATGGCTATAAGAAGTGGGAGGAGTTCATAATGGAGTTCTGAAGTACATCTGGGCTACAAGGTGAAGGTGAAGGTCACTGACCTCTTGGATGTAATGGAAAGAAAGCTGTTGGAAAAGTTAATTTGCGAGCAGCCTGTCAAGACGCCTCTAAGCAAAATACAGACAGACTCTTGCTTCTTGCCTTCCTTAGTGAGCTGAGGGCTCATTAGATGGTGACGGCTGGAGTGCCAGTAGCCATGGTTAAAATGATTTTGTCAGTTGATAGTGACTCGAAGGGCTAGTTCAGATGGTAATAGCACGAATGGGATACTTAGAATAAGAGTCATGTACTCAACCAGCGGAGGGAAAAAGTTTGCACATTTGTTTTCTTCTTACGTTTCCAGATGAAGAGTAGATGAAAGAACCATCTGATCATGTTTATACTTGTTGTCAGGCTATGTTGAACAACTTCTATAGGCTTTGATTGCTAGACCAGGAAGTCACTTATAGGATGCCAGTTGTCTGAAGTGTAGCCTAGCAATGTTGGTACCCATGTAAAGAGATAATTGTTCTCAAACAACTTGAGGGCAGTAAAAGGAAGTGCACACCATAAAAGAATCATTTGAGCTGCAGTGCTGCGTTTTGTCCTTTAAAACATTCTTTGAAGGAAAGTGTTTAAAAATATGACAATAATTAGCCATATTTCTTTGGGGATTTGTTTGACCTTAGCCTTTTAATCTGTCAAATATGCTAATAAACCTTGGAGACAGATAGATAAAAATGAAGAGACAAGGGAACCCACAGTACTACAATGCCTTCATGTGGAAAAAAAAAAGAACTGAACTCCATTATGTTTTACCTGCTGGCCTTCTGTGCACATGAATGACATAATACAGTTAAAGACTGCTGAGTTGACTGCTGAGGGAAAAGTATGGGATGGTTGAGGATTTTAATCAGTAGTGTAACTTGGACAATGGAATTCTTCAGCATTTTGTCACTGGACCGCTAAATTATTACTATTGAATCAGAAGTCATCAAGCCAGGATTTTTATTTTTGACAGACAGCTGTATGGTTGGCTGAGGGCTAATCTAGACATTAGTCCCCCCCCCCCCAGCATGCTGCTGGAAGCCCTCCCTCATTCAGACAAGTTGGAGGTGGACCTGCCAGTAGAGTCTATATTGACCTGAATGCATTCTAAACTGACATTCATTAGTGCCATGCCATGTGATACTGACATGAAAATGTTTCGCATGGACTGTTTACGCACTGGAAGTTTCATACTTGGCTGCAGGTTGGAGTTTTAATTGTGGCATGTTGCCCCGTCTGTTCCTGCACTCACATGGGGGAGCATTTAGCCCAGTGCGCCTCATCCGCACTTTCTGGATCTCCTCACCAGTGGCAATCTTAGGAGTGACTAACATACATACCGGCCCTTGTTATATAAATGATAAGGATACATTATTTATTTACTTTTATTTCTCCCTTTCACAAAAAGACACAAGTCTCCAAGGAAGAAACATTGTTGGGTTTGGTGACATTTATACGGCCTTATGCCCCCCAAGTCCCCCATACCTTTCATAAGGATCAACCAAATGGTACAAAACAGTGTGTAAGGTTTCAAATCCAGAATTTTTCATCAGGGTAGATGTTTAAAAAAGAAACAAGCAAAAGGAGGATTATCAATTGATTAAGTTAGTTAAAACATTTCTATGCTGCCGTCTCACCCAAACAGAATTGCCAGGGTGGTGAACATCAAAGAAGTTTTAACAAGTTACATCCAAAATATGTAAGCAATTCAATAAAACCATATTGACTCACAAACACACACAACACCACAACTATTAGACAGATGAGGATGTCCTAATTATCCCCCAATCTCATCTTCCTTCTGGGCAGAATCCCAGGCAGACTTGAAGAGCTTAGATTTATATCTATCCCACCTTTTTCTCAAGGTGGCTTACAAATCCCAATTTAAAACAAACAAAATAAAGCCCCCCCCCCCAACCTCCACCATGTGGTGTCGGATAAGAACTGGTATCGAGTTGTACCCTAGCCTTCCATGGAAGAATAAAAAAATTGTTTGAAAAATAAAGTCCAGTCAATTATAGAATTCTGACTATTCAAAATTTGCCATGCAATAAAAAAGTAGTCTTTTTAAAGACTTTTTTAACTGTAGAAAATTAATGCATATAGGAAAGAAAGAGATCATAGCAGCAAGCTCTGCCCCAACCAAGATGTGTTCATGGGAATGCTGTAGAAAACTTCATGGCCATGTTTGACTCCATTGAATTATGAACCATAAAAGAACTGAAGAATCCCAGTCACAAAGACAGAGTCATACAAACATACATGTAATACACACATGGCTCAAAAGAATGTCAGCTGTCCAAAACTTAATATTCAAGTCAGAGCTAGGCTGCAATATCTAGGCTCTCCCAATTTGGCTATTTCTGGTCCCCAAACAAAACCTCTTATCACCACCAAGGTCACATGTGGGAGAAAAAGCCCATTTCCTAATACCAACAGGCCACAATGGAAACATCAGGATGAACACTGATATATTTTTATAAAGATTCCCATTTTTATTGTGACTTAAGTGACATTCATTTTGTTGTTGTCGTTTTCAAGATGATTCCACTGGAAATGAATAGGAGTGGGTGTGGAGGTATTTTGGTTCCACAATCAAGGACGCAGGCACCAGATACAACCCTGATTAAGAGAAGATCCCAGGTTCAAACCTGGCATTTCCGGTTAAAGGCATAGTCCTTAAATGTCAAGTATCAAGAAAGAACTTTTACATCCTGTAAATTTGCTACAGAGAGCTAGATATAGGGTTTCCAAGTCTGGGTTGGGAAATTCCTTGGTATTTAGGGTTGGAACCTGGAGAGTATGGGGCTAGGAGGGGCAGGGCCTCAGCAGGGAATATTGCCATTTTCTCCGTGGGAGATAGTCACTGTAGTATAAAGATCAACGGTAACTGTGGGAAATTTCCAGGCCCCATCAATGATCTGACATTGAAAGGAACCTCCTTATGTGTCCTTATAATATAGTAGACCAGCAGGAATATTCAATAGTTGTAAAAGAAAACAGCATGGGTCAAGTGTCTATTCACACGGTCACATTGACAAATATCTGCATGTGTGTGCAGATACACACATTACAAAGAACAGGTCTCTTAACACAACTCTTCAAGAATTGTTTCAGCTGCCTGAGAGATAAGATTGATGAAAATAGCTGGTGTCACTTAAAATGACACAGATGCAAGAGGGAAAGAGAAAAGAGAAAGCATTTAATGTCTCTGCTTCTTTGGAATTATGGTCTGCATGGGCTGTTACAGTAGAAAGAACTAAATCCTGATGAAAGAAATTGCTGCCAATCCAAGGGAAGGTTAATTTGTACGACTCCATGTCCATTACTTAGCCATTGGACTGTTGTTTCACTAAATAAAGTATTTGCTTATTCTAGAGCTGGTAATCTTATTTTCTGACAGCAAAAATACATTAGGTGTTAGATTTTCCTTCTGGTGGTTCTACTGCATTAGTCCCATACAACTCCCCCCTCCCTCTCAAATGTACTATTGGCCATTTATCCCTTTTCAAGGCATTTATGGCCTTAGTAAGAGATGAACTGATATACAATATTTGGACTTTTCTGTACCCAAAACATAGACAATTTAGGTAAAGGTAAAGGTATCCCCTGTGCAAGCACCGAGTCATGTCTGACCCTTGGGGTGACGCCCTCTAGCGTTTTCATGGCAGACTCAATACGGGGTGGTTTGCCAGTGCCTTCCCCAGTCATGACCGTTTACCCCCCAGCAAGCAAGCTGGGTACTCATTTTACCAACCTCGGAAGGATGGAAGGCTGAGTCAACCTTGAGCCGGCTGCTGGGATTGAACTCCCAGCCTCATGGGCAAAGCTTTCAGAGCTGCCTTACCACTCTGTGCCACAAGAGGCTCTTAGACAATTTAAATGCCATTTTAATTTCTAAAGGTTGTCTTTTATAAACAAAGAGTGCCACCTACCATTTTTTCCTGTTGCAACCATTACTGAAATGAAAGAGGCTCTCCTTCATTTAATTGAAGACTGTCCTGGCAAATTTCCAAAAGAATTTTGTACCCAATGAGAGCCCGATCTTTCGTATTGCCCCAGACATTAAATTTTTACCACCTTCTCTCAGCAGAGTTTCTGGCTCCATGCATAGTCTCCCCTTTCTCTGTTTTCTTCTTAACAACAATCCAGTGAGGTGGGGTAAAGTGACTTGCCAACAATTACCTGATGAAATGCATGACTGAGTACAGACTGAACCCTGGTCTTCCTTATTCGCTGCATACAAAATTAACAACTGACGCAGATAAAACCTGAGATCCATCAGTGGGAGATGCTGGCAGCTGTGGGTCCTCCCTGTGTTCTCCTTTCTGTGGTTGTGAGACTGGCATGGAACAATGGCTACATGAGTTGGAAAACTTCATTGGGTAAAATCACTTCCTCCTGACTCTTGCAGGAACAGAGCTACTAGGGGAATGGATAGACAGATTTTTGTGCAGACTTTAGAAGAGCCTTTGGTTGGATCCAATCCATAGATTAAGGTGATCAGATTTTAACACTGGTAAAGCGGGACACCAGTGACTGGGGGGGTTCTTGATTTAAAATTTGGTCCACATGGAGCAACAAAAAGTTTCATAGAACGCATAGAATGCAAAAATAGTATTGTAATATATATATATATATTTTAAATTTCAACATAAGTACAATTTGCCAGGTACCCCCAGATGTCCTTCCAAAAGTGAGACAATCTGGTCACCTTACCATAGATGGGTATTATGTCTGAATCAATACCCTGGGCCATTCCGCATGACTTAAATGTAGCCAAAGTCTTACCTTTCATAAACTCTAATAATTCAACATTCCACATGATGTCATAAACAAATTGCAAAACTCCCGCCGAACTCCTGCAACAATCAGAATTTTATAGCGCTTAGGGGGAAATCCAGAAAAGTGGATCCCCCCCAAAAAAAACACTACACTTCTGAGCACAAGCCACAACACATCAGTGAAAGACATGTGCATTCTCAAAATAGAGGAAAAAAGAATGTCCCTCCCTCGCTCTCGCCCCCGAGCTTCTGGAGACGCGATTGCCATTTCCCCTCCCCCTTAAACTGGCGAAAGCAACGAAAAAGCGAGGATTCTCCAGCTGAAGTCCTTCCACAGAAGTGCTTAACAGTAAAACAAAGCTCACTACTGCAAGTGTCTTTAAAGTTTCCGAGCATAATACAGCTCCCTGTTCGATACTTCCCATAATTTCGGCCACAAATCGTGCCCATGGGGGGGGGTGTTACTTGAAGAGTGTGGAAACGATTAAGCGGCAGCTCCTATGCCAGCCAAAAAGGTATTTCTGAGACAATGATTGAACAAATATTCGTTGCGACTGATGTGTTTGGGTTTTAAAAAAAACAGTTTTTAAAGGGAAAGGGGCTTTTTGGGAGCACGAACACAACAGTTCATTGGCTGTTCTGTTTGATTGATGGCCAGGGGCGGGAAGAAGCGTAAAAAAATATAGCTTCCTTTGTTGCGATTCCAGCGAGACCAGAAATCTGCGGGGAATGAATAGACCGCTACTGGGACTTCAATATGCCACTAGAATTGAAGATATGCGGAATGATGAAATTCCACTATTAAAAATAGCATTTCTGCATTCTGCAAACATTTAGCAACATTGGTCATTGTGTGGAATGGCCCACTGTTTACCCTTTCCTAGTTCTCTGTTTTTCAGTGTCCACGTGGTTGCATGGCTGTATTGGCTCAGGATGTTCTTCTAATATAAGAACAATAGCAGTCTTGTGTCATATTTCTAATGGCATCTATAATGATGGCAATCATAAATGTTTACATGCCTTGTAGACAGACTAAGGACTGAGTCAGGCATCTGAGTTTGTGATTAGCTTACTTCCCTTCTTGTCTTTGGGATTTTGAATGATCACAATGAGCTTCCTGAATTCTCAAAAATAGAGGGATGTGTGGAGAAGACTACTGGATATTGCTTCCATTCAAAATGTCTGCACATAATTTTTATTTATTATACTCAAATATATTGAGCATATGGCATCATAATAGTCTCTCCAGGCAATAAGCAAGACCATACCCTCCCCATGCCAATAAATGTTTCAACATTAGGGCTCCCAAGTCATTCCGTGTATGTTATCTGAAATCATGGCATACAGATAATTCCAAATCCATTCACTTCAGTGCTAATTCTCTGTCCAGGCCTCATGTTAAGGACAGACTACTGGCAAACAATTGTCCCTTTACCCATTTCCTCTTTATCTTTTTCACACACATACTTTCTTGTCATCCCCGTCTTTTCCCCCTTTACTTTTCAATGAATGAATGAATAAATAAATCTGAAATAACCAATAAAGTTAAGTTTAAGTCTGTGAAGTCTAAAGGGGAAAGAATCGTTTGCTCCATGGAGGTGGGATAGGCCTTGGAAAGGGAGGTGGGGGAAAAACTAAAAGATCTGAAGTTTGGGAGACTGAATGAAACACTCAGCTAACAAAACAGAAGAAGCTTCATCTGGTCTGGGCAAATCTGTCCTTTCTTTCCCTCTTTTCTCTCCTAATAACAGCTGCCCTCTCATTCCCTGTTACTCCGCTGTGAAGAACAAAACCTCCCTCTGACTATCTGTTTTTCTTTTCTTCCCCAGAGTAGGTCTCATTACTGGTGATTAGCAGATGATTAAAACCAATTCAGCTTCCCCCAGTAGATATTTTCTCCCTGTTTGTGACTAACGCGTCAGTCTTCAATGAACGTGCTCCTAAGCTTATTAGCAGGCTCAGAGGATTAGCTGCCACGGAGCGCTGTGGCTTCGATATTGTGATGCAGCGAGTGACATGGAACCATTTGCTGAGCACAGACAGGGCCGTGGGGACTCAATCTCTAAACCGCAATTTTATTTCCATGCAGCGGGCTGGAGGGGGTAGGAGAGGAGGGGGAGACAAGCCTAACAATAATTACGAAAATCAAACATTTGGATAAGTTCCAAAATAGCCTTAAATTTAAGGACAGCAAAACAAGCACTTAGAAGAAACAGTCAATTCTGTGTGTGTGTGTGTGTTGGTGTGTGTACAGTGCTTTGTTCATAATCAGATCTGTAATTTTCAGTGATGGCAGCACTGGTGCCAATGAGGGGGCTTTGCTAGTTCTATCAACATAGGCATGCTGAGTTTAAGCTGAAGGAAACCTATGGATTGGTGGGAGTGGCAAGGGGAAGCATTTTGATTGATTCCATTCTGAAGTGGTTCTAGAGGATGGAAGACCATGACGTAACTCTTACATGATGCTGGAATCTTGGGCTAGAATTATGGAATAATTATCGTGGACATAAGAGACTATCTCAAATCACTATCTCAAATCACTTTTTGAAGCCAGATTCTGATTCTGCCCTCGGACACCCCAGCAGCCCTGCTGTGGGCTGACCTAGGTCTTTGTTCACTTGAGGCTTGCATAAGGTGACCAGAATTTAGAAACCATAAGGCGGGACGCACCGCTGCTGCTGGCAGTGCATGCATGTTTCCTCGATTAGCTATTTGAGGAAAGGAATATTTCAGCTGGGCAGCTCTCAAGTCATCCCCTTACTGTCAGCAGAAAGGTCCTCCCTGGATTGCTGGCTATAATCACTTCCTTCATTGTTGTTCTTTACCAGTTAATATTCAGGGTGTCATTCTAGACACTTCCAGACTTGGTCACTGGGTTTTCAGTCTTGATGCTACATTGATAGGTACACCATATCCAGTTCTCAAATTTCTCCCTGGTTTGGATTGATCAAAAAGGGATCACAACAGAGCCCCTTACCTTTGTAATATTATCCTTCATAAATTTAGAAAAGCTTTCACATCCATCTGCCTCAAAGCGATGCCAGCAGCTATGTGAACAGGTTGTTATATTCCCAAACCTGTTACCCTGTGCCTATGTTCCTGCAGAGTCCCAGAAGCAGAGGGCTTTCCTCTCTATTGGGAGCTGAGATCTAAAGTTCTCATGGCAATCTTAGCCAACATTGGCCTGTGTCCAGCAGCACAGAAAATTATTTTTTTCTTCTAGCGGATGAATATCCACATGTTACTCAAATGCCCTCACTGTCTGCCTTGGCTGGCTGCTATGAAAATCTGAGCTGAGGTCATGCGCGGGACATAATTTGTTGTAGCCTGAGTTGCCTTTTGAGGCCAGGCTATCTTTTTGCTTCTTACTGATTTTCATCTTGTCTATTTTTATCATTCTCCTCTTGGTAATCCTTGCATTTTATGCATATTTATTTTTTTAAAAAATCACTCAAGATTGTAATTTCCTTTTTTAAATGTGTGTTTTTCTGAATGAGTTTGCATTTTGACCACGGAGAAAAGTCTTAGAGTAGTGGTCCCCAACCACAGAAGGCCCTGTCACCGGGCCACAGCTCCCTCTCCCCCCCCCCCGCAGTAAAAAACTTCCCAGGCCATAAGCTTGCAGCCCGGAAAGCTTCTTAACGTGGGAGCAGGGAGGGAAGCAGGGCCACGCATGTGCGTATGCACTATGCACGGCCAAAATTGCGCATGCGTGGTGCTTTTGCGCACGTGTGCGCGGCCGGGCAATCGCCCTCCCTGCTGCCGCCGGTCCTCAGCCTCAAAAAGGTTGGGGACCACTGTCTTAGAGGACAGACCTATATGATCTTATATTGGTCATTTGAGAACTTTGTTGTTGTTGTTGTTGTTATTATTATTATATTTAAATGTATTGCCCGCCTCTCCCCAAGGGCTCAAGGTGGTTTACGATATAGGAAATGTATTGGAAATATTTAAAGAGAATGTAAAGCTTCATATGCTTAATGTTTTTAATTTTGCCTATGTGTACCTGTATAATAAATATTTAATTTGTTGTTATTTTATTTGATGTAGCTTGCCCAGTCTCTTCAGTGTTTCTGTAAATGTGATGTCCAAATATAAGGGGATTGTCATGTGAACCTGACTGTCCTGTGAGGACACTACCACTTTAAGAAGGTTGTGCTTCAATGAGTTCCTTTTTGCCTCTATAGAGGCTTCTCAGAATATCTAATTGTGTAAATAGCCTTGCACTTTATTCATCAGCAATACTATATGTTTACTTGGATTCAAAAGGTATTACTGAAAGAATCATGTCAGGGTTATCAGATGAAGGTGGTTGATGTAGCCCTATCATAAGTTGGTGGATGTGTCGCACATCAAGGGAAGCTGAAATGAATATAAACTACAGAAAAAGTTACAAAATAGGGTAAAAATGCGGCAGAGAACTAGAAAATACAAGATAAGAATCAGAGCTCGTTAAGAAAGCAGGTAAAGCTGCAAAGAGGAGAACCATAATACATTATTATCCTGTATCCAGGCCCCTATGTTTTCTTAAGAGGAAACAATGAAATCCATATACCCCATCTTATTGTAGCTCACTGAGCTCCTGCCATTTTTTTTCACACAATGAATGCTGCCTTTAAAAAAAAAATCTTCTGTCACCCCCAGGAGGGGAATGGGAACCCTACAGACAGTCATGAACAACAAGCTACAAGTCTGCTGTGAGTAGCACTAGAAATCCCCAAATGCCTTAAGAAAGATGACCCTCTTTCTTGACCCTCCTCTATACAACACCAAGCCCGTTACAAAAATCAGATGACAATGATGGAACGTTTGATATATATTTAATAGTATATGCAACCGGTGTTGCTATTGTTTAATTAAAACGTATGTTTTATTGGGATTGTTTTATTGGAACTGTACTGGTTTTATGATTGTGAGACACTGGGAGACAGCTGTGCCAGGAGCGGCAGGACAGAAACCTGATAGATAGATAGATAGATAGATAGATAGATAGATAGATAGATAGATAGATAGATAGATAGATAGATAGATAGATGATAGATAGATAGATAGATAGATAGATAGTTAGATAGATTAAAACATTTGGCTATTTAAAAAAAGCCTTGAGGGCCCAACTGATCCCTCAGTGCACTGAGATGGGGCGATCTTGTCTACCCCCTTCTCAAGGGCTGTTTTGACACTTCAAAAGTCTCATGGGGAACAAGATCACCTGATCCTCCTGCACTCATGGTATTTTTCAATGGCCACATTTCCCTCTAATATAGCATTGGTAGTCACAGGTCAGACCATTAGACATTGTAACATCTAGTTTTGTTCTTTGTTTCAGAAAATCTTGGAAATACTGCAGCTCTAAACGCAATGATTTTTTTGTGTGCAGGGTTTCAGTTTAATAGGAGAGAAGAAATGGGTAAACTCCTGAATCTTTCATTAAAGCTGTTGCAGCAGTTATTTTAGAACAGGTGCTTTAATAAAGGGTCAGGTGCTGTAGACTATATCACTGTATATAGATGTACAATCTATTGCTTGCATGTATGACGTGCCTTGGTTATTTCTGTATCTATTGCAACAGATATGCAGTTTTGGAAGGATTTGCATATTCACATTTCAAGTTGCAATTGGTTCTGTGATTCAGGACTTCAAAAGTTACTTTGAGGACCCTGATTTAAGATTGAAAAGGCCATCAATCAAGATTTGCCAAGATGTAGAGTTAAACCAGGAGAAGGTTTAGGACAATACTACCATGGATTAGACAGTCTCAACCAAAAGAACATGCAAAATGAATTCAGGTTTTTATTCTCCAGTCTGAAGTACATAAGAAATGGCATAAATCTGCAACATGCTGTACCTGTGAAGAATTTATAGGAATTTCTCTGGTATCTTTGTTGTAATCTGAATTTTTATTTTATATTATGTATTTTGTACTTCTTTTATACTGCTAATATTTTATATTGCTATGGCCAATGGCCATACCTAATAATACATTTGATAACTGTGGAAACATAAACAGATGGAAACAATCCTCTGCATTTGGACCACCTGCCATATCACTGAGTAGCAGAATCACCATGCAAAAGTTTACCCAAAAAGCACAAACTCAGCACTAAAAGACCTCAAGTACCAATGAGAATATTTGGCATAGAAAAAGCTAATACCAGGATAGGGTGCAGTTTCTGTTATCAGCAAGACACATCATCCTTACCTTATTTCAGGACAAGAAACCAATGGACATGCCCATGAATGGGCATCCATATACAGGTTAAATTAAAAGCTGGAGAGCCAGTTCAACTAGAACCATTAAACTCCTCCCCCTCCTCCCCGGTGCCCTTTTCACCCTACTTATAGAAATTTAAATTTTTAGGGGCTTTCCGCACCGGGATCCTTGTAGCAAATTGTTTGCTGAACAAAAAATCGCCATTTAAAATAGTGGAATTCGTCATTATGGATACCTAACTTTGTAGTGGAATCCAGTTGCGTTTCCATCGTTTCCCACAAGCTTCTGGTCTCAGCAAAAATCGCTAGAAAGGAAGCGCTATTGCCGAGCTCGTCCCGCCCCTGGCCGTCAAGCAGCCAATGGGCAGCCGTTAGCATGCTCCCAAACAGCCCCTTTCCCTTTAAGAAAGGTTTAAAAAAAAAACACACCCATTGCAACGAATATGTGTTGATTCGTTGCAACGGAGAGACCCATCAGCTGGCAGGTGTGTTTGAGCTGTCGTTTCATCGTTGCCACGCTCCCCCCGAGTGAAAAAAAAAATCCCCCCCCTCACGGGCCCGATTTTCGGCCAAAAACAGTGTAAAAAATAAAGGGAAAATACATCAGCAAACGGGCTTTTCTGTTGTTTGTGCTTAGTGACTGTAAAGAGACTGTAAAGAGCTTTGGGGAGGGACTGCAGCCGGGGAAGCCTCACTGGGTAAACGAAGGCTTGCCGCTGATTTGATCTCCGCTTGCTCGGAGAAAAAAAAATGGCGATCGCTTCGCCGGAAGATCAGAGGAGAGAGCCAGGGGGAGGGACTTTGTAGAAACCACAACAATAGTAACGCACAGAACTTTCCCGCTAGTGTTGCAGATTGGTTGCAGGAGTGTAGCGCTTTCCGGAGGGTGAATCCACTTTTGGGGATTTCCCTGAAAGCACTACAAGGAAGCGCTTTTTGCGGATCGGTTTCAGGTGTGTGGCAGATTGTCAACGACATTGTGCATAACAGCAAATCAGTAGCGTTTTCAATTGGCAACCATTGTGCGATTTTGAAGGCGTGCAAAAAGCCCCTTAAAATCCCTGCCCAAATTTACACACTAATTTAGTCCTGATTGTGCCTCCAGTGCAGATGACTATGTTGTTTAGAATCCTACATTTGCATTGTGACCTGCAGTTACACTGGACAGTTCATGCCCCCCATTTATTTTAGGGCATGCCCTTGCTGGAAACATCTAACTTGCTCAGAAGAAGGCATTTTATTCTGATTTTGGAAAGAGAATCCCTTGGGCTCATAGTAAACCTCCCTGAGAACCCCAGAGAATTTTCATCCCAGTTGGATGGGTGAGGAAAGGTGTCTGAAAATGTATTTCTCTGTGAATCTTGTGGAAAGGAGTAGTAGACTGAGTTCCTAATCAGAGTTCCTTTTTCATATCTATTATGGATGTTTGTCTAATTAGCATATTTTGGGAAATCATGCTCCATAGGCTGGCAGCTGAAAATGTGCTCACTGTTTCAGCTGGCAATCTTCCTATTTCCAGAAGTATTCCTTAGGAGTGTACAAAATAGACAAACATTTTGTGCAAGGAGGAGGAGGAGGAGGAGGAGCACTTTGCCTCTTGATTTCTCCTTCATATAAGATTTGGAGAAACAGTTTTACTGCATATAGTTTACTTTTTTTCCCCTTGGCCACCCATGCCTCCTAAAATTAAAATGTTATTCTGCTTTAAACAAAGTCACTAGTGGTTATTTTGAGAAAAAATGGATTTCAAATGGAGCTGCATAAACTGCCCTGCTCAGTCTTTTGGGCATCAATTTCCCCATGTATGACTTTTAGAATTCATGCCCAAAACAGCCACTTTGATATTATCACAATTTATAGCTATTCCTTTATACATTAACTCACTAAAACGAGTCAAAGTCTTATCTAATAATGAACAAAAATGTTTATTTTCACTACTTTTTGATTCTGTATTTTGTCATGTCAGCGTCATCAGTTTTGTTCCACCTTTTGTCAGTAATGATCATGTTTCTGGCAGCAACCACATCCCACTTCCCAGCTCATGGAAGCAGTGGGTCCCATCTCCTTTGCAGAGATGGATGCCCTCCCCATGTCTCTACCCAGCAGGATTTCCCCTGGTTGGTTTAAATTGCCAATCCACTGCTGTGTATACCTTTATTTTTACATTATTAATATGTAATTGACATACAGATGTTGAAGATGTTGAAATACACTTTTCATTCAGTTTGCAGGTAAAATTTGGATTAGACAATCTCAACCAAAAGAACGTGCAAAATGCACTCACATTTTAATGCTCCAACCTGATGTGCATAAGAAATGGCATGGATCTGCAAAATGCTACATGTCAGTTGTAATGGTGAAGGATTTATAAGATTTTCTCTGTTATCTTTGTTTTAATATGCATTTTTATTTTATATTGTGTATTTTGTACTTCTTTTATACATCGAAACAACAATAAGGGAATGACACTTGGGTTTTGTTTCTCCCAAGGAAGAAGTGAAATTGAAACAGAACATTTCAAGCCAAACTTACATGAATCAAACTTACGCAAGGCATACTTAAATCATAGCCTTGCTGTTCAAAACATAGCATTTGAATAAAGCAACACTGTTGCCAACAGCTGGAAGAAAGATCTTCTGATCCTTAGTCTGTGATATGGTGCGTTGCATGTCCCCCATTAACAAAACCCTTGTCTGTGATTTGACAAATGGGAACCATTCTAACTCTTACATCAGTACAGGACTTTGTATACAGAACACAATTAATACTAGTCAATTTGTCCCATGGTCTCTCGCTGTTTACAGGGTAAAATATTGCCTTCAAATTGATCAAGGAGATTTGCAGTTAACCCTTGCTCACTATAAAAATTGTTGTGTACAACAGTTATCCAAAGTTTAAAATTTTGCTCAAAAAAGTTTGTGGCTTAAAAAATGTGATTTTATTCAAAAATGTATACCTCTCTTTGCTTCTAGGTTCAATGTCCCAGTTAGGGATCCCCCAGAAAAAAGGTTTCCCCTGTTTCTACTCTTCTACCCCTCCTGAGTACCCCCGGGCACCATATCTCACCTAAACAAAATATATAGGAATTGTCCAGGCAATTCCAAATTAATAATGAATTTTTAAATTTCTTCTTTTTATAATAATTCAAAACTTTTGTAATTCATCCAAAACCATAACAGAAATAAATGACAACTAAAATGGGTTCCTAGGTAAAATAAAAGCATGATGAGCTAAGAGACCATGTGATAACTAGTTTCCTCTTCACTCCTGTATCTCGACTGAAGTTGATCCTGACTCATTCATCTTGCTGTTCTAGAGGTCTTCAATCAATAGTTGAATAAAATGGCATCTTGAAGCCTAATCTTTGAAGAATCACAATGACCGTTTATGCACTGGAGGTTTCATGCTGGGTTGCAGGCTGGAGTTTTAGTAAGGCATGTTGCCCCACCTCTTCCTGCACCCACACGGGGGAGAATTTGGCCTGGTGCACCTCATCTGCCTCCGATTTGTTCTCCTGCACAGGAGATGGGGTGGTGAAGTTCCCAGCACATAAACAGTCATTGGGCATTTCCTTCCCTCCAAACAGATAGATTGGTTTAAATGAAAACACCTAATTATTATGACCAGTTAACATAGCATCCCAGCATGTTGATTTTGTAAATAGTGGGACAGGCTAGAAACATAGGTTCAACATCCATCAACATGTGTAAAGACATGTTGTGAAATTTATGTCCATTCCGACTTGAATATGTCATGTCCAAGCAATTTGTAGGGTGATTCCCCCCAGTTATTTTCAATTTAAGTTATATAGTTTTATGTGTAATTGCACTGAATTCTTCACTGAATGTAGTCCTACACAGAATTATACCTAAGTCCATGGATTTCAGTTTGATAGACTACAGTAAGTACATATAGGGTTGCATTGGTTTTTAACCACTTGCCATCCTTAGTAAACAATGGTACCACATGATCTCTGTGTGTCTTCTATAACTGCAACATTTCTGCTCTGCTACTACACTCTGTGCAAAATTGAATTGTAATTGGATTTTAACTTGTGAACCTCCAGAATAGTCTCTAAATCCAAATCCAAATTGACACAACAGCAAAAATAACAGGAATTTAGCAAATTCAGTGTCAACCTAATGGGAATGCAAACCAACAATTATGCATAGAGATTATGCATTGATATTATATATTATGTATATAATATGCAGTAATTGTGCACACATATCTATGCCTGAGATAACAAAAGTTATACACATATACATATACATATACATATACATATACATATACATATACATATACATATACATATACATATACATATACATATACATATACATATACATATACATATACATATACATATACATATACATATACATATAGCTTCACAAACAGTCAACAGATTTAAAACAACAATAAGTAAGGGACAAACAGTTAAAGAACATCCCTATAAGGTAGATTGGCCATAATCAACAGAACACAAAACTATTTCATTGACATAGACTGACACCAATAAATAGGCAATTTCTAAAGAATCAACTCCCTTGTCACAAAACAATAGGCACAAACTAAATGCAGAACAGGTAATCAAATGATGCTGGAGGGAAATATAGGATTACAGAGCAAAAATAATGGTTTGGAAACTAGGAAACAAGTTATGATCAAAGGAGTTTTATAAAACAGAGGAAAGGCCACCATTTGCTGTAAATTGAAAAATTCATGTGAGAACATCTCCTTGACTTTTGGAGCAGAGTCAGAGAAACTCTGTTTTGCCCAAAACCTGAAATGAATCTCCTTGCTAACATGCCAGTTATATGTCTCCCTAACTACTGATGTTCTCCACTTGATAAAGGAGGTAGCTTATGGAAAAGAAGAAAATATACCCTCTGGTTAACTGGACATTGATTTGAAGAACACCTTCACAGGAATTATAGAAGATGATGGATCAGTAACTATCTTTTTGTCATGCTGGCAAAACTGCTTGTGAGCAGCACTGTGGTTTTGTGGAATATTTATCTATTTGTTTGTTTATTTGTTTATTTTAAACTTGTATACTGCCGCTCTCAGAGACTCGTGGTATTTTCCAATAATAAAGTAAAAACAACCTATTCCATAAAACCCCAGTACATTAACAGATGGCTATGCATAAATTAATCGGAGTCAACTCCCCATCTCCCCTCCCCTGTCCAGTTGTATTCGCAAGCTCTTTCGATAGGAGTGAGGCAGCTACCTAGCTGATTTTTGGGGATCCACGAGTAGTAACTCTGGGACCTCAGCCCGGCCTCAACCATATGCCTGGCAGAAGAGCTCCGTCTTGCAGGGCCTATGGAAAGTTGACAACTCCGACAGGGCCCTTAGCTCTTCTGGGAGATCATTCCACCAGGTTGGGGCTAGGGCTGAAAAGGACCTGGGCCTGGTCAAGGCCAGATGAATGTCCCGGGGGCCTGGGACAGCCAGCAGATTCATACCCACAGAACGAAGTACCCTGCGGGGGGCATAGGCAGGTAAGTGTTCCCGCAGATACGCAGGGTCCAAGCTGAGTATAGCTTTAAAGTTTAAAACCAAAACCTTACATTTGACCCAGAAAAAGACTAGTAATCAGTGTAGCTGACGTAACACCAGCTGGATGTGGGCCCTCCAAGATGTACCAGTGAAGACCCTCGCAGCTGCATTTTGTACCAGCTGTAATTTCCTGGTCAAAGCCAAGGGTAGACCTGCGTAGAGTGAGTTACAGTAGTCTAATCTGGAAGTGACCGTTGCATGGGTCACTGTGGCCTGATGATCAGAGGACAGGTAGTGTGCTAGTAGCCATGCTTGGCTTTTTCAGTAGTGGGCAGACCACCGTCTCCTTAAGCCCTTCTGGGAATTCCTGCAAGATGAGGGAGAGATTTACAATTTCTCTCAAGGGGCTTCCTACTCGTTCGTCATCCAACTTAAGCAGCCAGGATGGGTAAGGATCTAATGGGCAAGTGCTTGCTCTCACTGAGCCCAGCAACATGCCCACTTTGGTTACTGAGAGCCGTCTGATGCCATTAAACACTAACCACCGCAATGGCCACGGAGCTTCCAGTTCACTAACTGTGTCAACTGTGGCAGGAAGGTCCCGGCGGAGTGACTGGACATTAGTTCAATAATGCTGCACAGCTCAAATCCAGTTCCCCTGACTTTTGATGCCCTTCCTTGAGGGCAGTAACTGACCTAATTAAGCTAAACAATTGTGCCGGGCGAGAGCTTGTGGGCATGCTTTCTGTGGCGTAGAAGTCTCTTTTTTTGCCGCTTTCACCACATTCTCATGCACCTTCATAAGTGTGCTATGAGATGTCCTAGCTGCCTCGTTGTGAGTCTTGTTGTTAATTGACCTGGCATTGCAGAGCATCAGCAACAGTTCTGCCCTAGCCCTCTCATCCACATATCTGGGGATGGAACAGAGATTTGAAGGATGGTGCATGTATCGACCAGGCCACTGACTGTGGGAACTCCACAGGCAGGGATTCTGTACTTCGCTGCCTCCCTATTATAGAATCTGCCCCCACTGCTGTATCTCCTTTGGCCCAGAATCACTGGCATTTGAGTCCCGGGCAGGATCCCAGAGGCCAGGTCTGAGTGGGGTCATAGCAGGGGCTGTGGATGTAGAAAAAGAAAAACAGTTTGGAGCAGTGATCAGAATGTTGGCCAAGTTTGGATAAGCCTGGATTTCATTCCCTATTTCATCCTAAAGCTACTGTCTCAGCCCAACCCACCTCATAGAGGGAATGAGGACAAAACAGAGGACCATATATACTTCCCTCAGTGTTATGGATTAAAATGTTAGTATGGTTCACATGCAAAGGAGACCCTGCTGTGCGACAAATAGTAGAGTAGGGCTGTTAAGATGGACTAAGAGAGAAACTTCAGCCTCAAAGGCACTGGATCCAGCAAGAGGATATAATACTGCCTGACCAATGTTTGGGGATCAAAAAAAAAAGTTCCAATTTGTCCCATTGCAAATTATTTTGTGACAATAGGGGAAAATACAGTGAATGATGAAGATTTGGCAACATCAACGTGATTGGTTTCTAACTCTCTGGCTGCAAGCTTTACTTCAAAGAAAATCCTTCTCTGGAATCAAATTTTTGATTTTCCTCCAAGATTGTCCAGAACTTAAATATTGTAGACACCTTGGCACTTTAGTAAAGCAAGCATGGATTAACCAGGACTCACTATTTAAAGGGGTTTAGGTTCAGAGGCTTCTTCCTACACTAATTTTAAGTGCCATGCACTTGATTAGGAGAACCAAGCCTTATGAGCTCAATAAGCTTACGGGGCTTTATAACTTCACCAAATGCTCCTTGAGCTTAAACAAAGATAAGAATGTACAAATCTATAAGAGTCAAAAAGGAAATGTGGAATGTGCCGAGGAGGAAGTCTGGTGCTCTGTAAAGAATGGTATTACTGAGTAGAGGTTTTCCCTATTTGACAATTCATGTTAAGTAAAATAATTGATTAAATGAGATATTGAAATTAAAGCAGTCCAATTTTCTTCTTCTTCTTCTTCTTCTTCTTCTTCTTCTTCTTCTTCTTCTTCTTCTTCTTCTTCTTCTTCTTCTTTTGCTGGTTCAAACAGTAGCACTGTGTTTTCAGATCTGGCCTCTGGACTTAAATATTAAATCCACAGGCAAATTCTAATGTTTCACGCGATCAATTAAATTGCTGTGGCTTCTATGCAAAGAACTCCGGGAAGTGTAGCATTGAACAGAAGTGGCCAAACTTTGGCTCTCCACCCTTGGGTAGGAAATCCTTACCAACTTCAGAAGTTTGAAGTTGGGAAAACAAAACTGGGAGGAAGAGTTAACCTCTTCTCCTCTTGCCATATGCCTGATCTGAACTATGAGATCTCTTGCTTCATCTTATCAATACAAAATATGCTTGAGAGCCATTCATTCTTGTCTGAGAAAACCTCTGAGAACCCTGTTAGTGAAGGGACTCCCTTGCCACCCTTGTCTGATTTTGGTTCAAGAATAAGGTGCGTATAGATAACCATGAGGGCATGTAGTGCTTTTGCTAAAGGAAGGGCAAGGCTTCAAGAAAGTATATAACTGAATGAGTGGCACAGACTTCTGCTTTCGGGAAATCTGGCTTGTATAGGTCAGGTTCGAACATTATAAAAGGACTGAGCCATTCAAGTGGAAAGGGATGAGGACAGAAAAAGAACAATGGCTGTCTTGCGGAGCTGAGATTTTTTTAAAAAAAGAAATTCCCTATTCCACCATAAACTTAATAACCCCTCTGTTTGGAGCAAAATTTGCTTGAAATTTGTGGGGAAGACTCAGAAAAAAAATTCTACTCTTAAATCCTAAAATTCAATTAATTTTCTCACATCTTTCCCCAACCCTATCTGTCCTTTCAAAAACATTTTAAAATCTATTTCACAAGGAGCACTTCAAGCCTGTGGGATTTGTCTCTCTTCTAGTGGCGCCTGGCTAACAGTGCTAATAAGAGCCAAACCAGGAGGGTCGCCAGTCCCCAGTTGGAGCCTTTCCCCCCTTCTAGGGCTTTCAGAAACTGGGGGACTTAGCAGGCATGAGGAGGGAAGAAACTGACATCACCTGGAAACTGACATCATCATTAATGACATTGAGGGGGGGGGAAGCTCTGGTTTTGGAGCAAAACTCTATGCTAAGAAGCTAATTCATGCTCCTCCCTGCTTCCATAATGTGACCCGTCCATCTCCTGCCAGCAGCTATGAGGAACTTGGCAACCCTACAAACTACATATTAAGGTGGTCACAGATCTAGCCACCTAAGAATTGCCCTAAAACTTGCAGTGGGGGCTTGAGATGATCTTGTACTCTTACTTAAGCCTTTTAAAGTGTGTTGGGGGAGGGAATGATATCACACCTTCCTGCTGCAGGGTGGGCTCAATCAGAATTAGGCACTCGTGGCAGTTTTTTAAACAGCTAAATTGCCCCAGTGTTGGCAGCATGGATTGTTCTTGAGTCCATTGTGATGTGCAGTTTAGTCCTCAGATCTGGATCAAATTCACAAATATTTCACCATAGCTTTCTCCCTTTCCTGTCCATTCTCCCAATGCACTCAACGAGGGTGGGGGGGGGGAAGGTTTAATATGCATGTTCTCATGGTGATTTTGATTCTTCCAGGGTGGGGATTTGGGGAAACTGCAAGTTTTCTGTTTAGTATTCCATCTTGGCCCTTTTGTGTTGTTGCTGTGCCATAACAAAGAGTGTGTTTGTGGTGGGTTTTGTTTTTGTTTTAAATTTGCATTAAGTGTATTTACATATCCTCATACTGTCACTTGGGAGCTGTAGTCAGTTCTTGCACATTCGCCACCATGATGAATGCTGTCAACTGATTAAGGGTACCAGCTGTGAAGATGCAAAAGTAGCACATACAGGTATTATAGTTGGTTTTAAATGGGTGCACGACTGCCCGTGATGACTCTGGGGAATATGTACTATAAGTATGCCAGTAAATCGAGAGTGCACCTCAACAGTGGATAGCGTACCTGCTGTCATGTTGAATTTGACCTCTGCCCAGAGGTAAGAACAGAAGTACTGTTCATTTTGGCTCGTAAGGTGTTAGGAAGATCATATGAGGTTTCTGTCTCAAAATACAAGGAGCATAGTGAACAAGGGAGTCAGCCACATCTTTTTGCAAAGTTCCCAGTGTCTATGATAAAAGTTCTTTAAGGAAAACTGGTACCAACTTGCCTCCTAAAGTGGCAATTCCTTTTGTCCTCTGAACCCTTGAGCCCCTTTGTCTGACTTGATAAGTGGACACTACTGATGCTTGGCTTTAGATAGTTTTCCCCTTTTAACATTTGTCATACTCTTTATAAAAATAATAGGTAGGCAATCATATGCACATTTATTCAGAAACTAGATTTAAAGCCCATTTTAAAAAGCAATAAAATGGGTGCTAGAAGGGGGCGAGGGACAGCATGGTGATGTGGGAAGAGTTCTGTGTGGGCAGGGAGGCAAGGGGAAGAAGGGCATGGTGTGTGCTGGTGGTGCAGCGGGTGCTGGGGAGTCTACCGCGGGGGAACCTACCTGGGCGAGGCATCGGCAGCATGAAGGAGGCGAGGAGGGCGTCCGCAGCCATGTTGTGGTGGATGGGCGGCGAGGACTGAGCGCAGAGCAGGGAGCAGCGCGGTGGATTGCGGGCGGCGAAGCAGAGGGTGTGCCGTGATGTCTGGGGCCGCGGCGTCTCACAGAGCGGCTCAGCGGCAGCCTCTTCCTGTCAGCGACAATCTTCGAGGACGTTGGCTGGGCGCGGCGGTGTCTCCAAAGTGATCCTCATCCCGGGGGTCATCGTGGAGGTCGCAGGCTGGGTGCGGTGGCAGCGAAGGTGGGACGGCGGGGAGCATGCTGGCTGCTCCTGGCGGCATGCAGGTTCCCACGGAGTGGCTCATCATCGGCGTCGTGGTCTCGGGGTCCATCTTGCATGGTCCAGGCTGGGCGCGGCGGCAGTGGCGACTCGTGGAGGTTGGGGAGCATCTTGGTTGGGCGACGGGCCTGCTGATGTTGGCGGTGAAGTTGAAGCGGGCAGCGGGTCGTCGGCGCGCAGGTGGTCGGCTCGGCCATTTTGGAGTGCGGGCGGCGGCTCCGCGGCATCATTGTCGTGGCGGTGGGCAGGCACAGGAGGCGAGCAGGTAGGGCATGGGGTCACGCAGCAGGTAGGGCATGCAGGTAGGGCACGTGCTTTGCGGGCCTCCCAATTGGACACTTGGCCCTGGAGTGCTACTCGGTTTTTATCCCGGATAGAGCCCGCCCTAACTCCTCCCACACAGCCCTTACTCTTTTATTTAGTCCACGGCACCCACGGCGCCATGGGCGGTTTAAAGATAATCAGCATTGAGTTCAGCAGAACTTATTCCCAAGTACCTATGCATAGGATACCCTCCTTAAAGCGAATGGGATGTGCTTACCTCTAAGGCCATCTGCGGCCTGGGTCCCAATTATCTGAGGGACTGCTTGACTCCTTATGCCCCTCGCAGGGCTCTTTGCTCTGAAAGTAGGAATTTCCTGGTTGTACCTGATCCTCAGAAGGTGCTCCTGACCTCAACCGGGGCCACGGCCTTTTTGGTCCTGGCCCCAACCTGGTAGAATGAGCTCCCAGAAGAGCTGAGGGCCCTGATGGAGCTTCCAGTGTTCCACAGGGCCTGTAAGATGGAGTTCTTCCACCAGGCATGTGATTTCAGCTGGGCTATAAAGATCTGCTCCCTCTCTGTGTAGGCTTGGGAGAGCCATTGGGACATTCCTTTGGAGCTGCACCTTGGAAGATCTGTGACTGTTGGACATGGGGGTTGGGGGTGAGAACAGTCTAATGGGTTATCCTGTTGTTGTGTTTTTACTGCCATCTTGGGCTTTACTGGGATATTTTACTGCGTTATGGGATTTTAGATTATGTAAACAACCACAAGCCAATTGTTCCAGGAGTGGCAGTCTAAAACTCTGAAAACAGTTAAATGAAATAAAATAAAATGGTGTGTCTAAATATGTTATTTTCAAGAAAATCACACATACCAAGGAAACATATGTGATTTAATTCAACATGAAAATCTCCCTACCATGCCTTTCCACACTCCATTTACCCCAGTGTTCTCACTGTCTGAAGTACAATCTACTTGGAAATTTATCTTTTATCATGTATTCTACCATTTCCATACCAGGAACTTCGCTTCCCCAGCTCCCATGCAGGAGCACAAATTTGGGGCCGGTGAGGTACACCAGGTCAAATGCTCCCCGTGCAGGAGCAGGAAGAGGTGAGGCAACTTGGCTGGTCTCAAACTCCAGCCTGCAGACTGGCATGAAGCCTTTGGTACAGAAATGCTCTTTTGTAATTTAATGGCACTTTCTCCCTCCCCAACATAAAAAAGCAAGGTCAAGATTGGTAGCCATGTTTGTTTGTGGCGGTAGAGAAAAACAAGCGTCCACTAGCACCTTAAAAGACTAACAACACTCGTGGTAGGTTAAGAGCTTTTTTGAGTCACTGTTAGCTTTTTCTGGGGGGAAAAAACACATACCCTTCCACATTTTTTTTACTTGTTAAGGGGATAAGAAAGGAAGAATCTCAAATAAACTGACAAGTTCAGAACTGCATAATTTGATCACTGTAGCTAAGATTTTTTCGATATGCATATTAAAAACCATGTCACAAAGAAAGTAATGTTCAGGAATAAGATTCCTCTGGTAATAAATGCTTTCTCTGTTGTATGACACTGACCAGTGAGTCTTTATTTTTATGACATTTTGTGTTGCCTCATACTAAGATTTTTAAATTCATTATATTGTAGGCTCTATTCCCAATATTAATTGTGCAGCATTAAATCAGTATTATACATTATGGGTACATCATACAGACAAGTGATGAATGAAGTGCATATAAAAATCACTTTTATGATAGGATCAAATCTATAATACTAATAGTTTAAAAAGTGGACCACTAAAATAATTAACCAAAAGGAATATAAAAATCAACAACATTCATAGTCCTCCCTCCAAGGAATGGACATTGTGTGCTCAACAAGAAGTTCTCCAGAAATTCACATTGTTATGTTTTCGTCCTTCCCCTTTCTAGTTATAACCACTAGCAAGCTGTTTACTGACAGACTAAATATGCAGAGAGAATTTCTGGTGGATTTGATAAAGACACAATTAAAATGTTGCATGGGAGAGTTAGGCCAAATTGGCCAGCATCCTGAAACCCACTCCAAGCAAAGCCTTGAGGAATATACTGTACATACAAAAAGATTTGTCCACTGGGAATCTATCCCACTTCCTTTAACTTGGTATTTTGCTCATCCTATTAGGAGATTCCTCTGAGGAGTGAAAATACTAGATTGCCTCATTAAGACTCATCATTTACAAGTTGTTGACAAAGCTTGGCATTTATCCTGTTGTCATAATAAATGTGAGAAAGTGACCATTTGGCAAAAAATATCATAAATAAAGCATCCTCCCATGCAGCCGTGAATCACATAAACTAACCGTGCTCAGGTTTGGAGATTAGTACCTCTGTGCAAATCCATTATGTTGCAAATTAGAGATGGGGAGAAGAACATGTTGCAAAATCTATTAGGAAACAATAGGGGTGTATGATTTATTTTACTGTGCTTTTTGGAGTGTCTCAAATCGGAACTAGAATAGCTTATCCTCAACATACTTCTATGAAATAGATACAATTAATGTCATTTTCAAAAGGAATCTTCTGTGATCCTAATCTCCTTGCCAATCCTATCCTAATGACTAGCAGAGACACAGCCTGCAGTTTAGGCCTGATGGAAAAATTTGGCTTGGATACATTTCCCAGGAAGTCCTTTTGCTCCTTCCCCCCCCAAATATTCCAGCAAAAAAAGTGAGTTTAAGGACATGTTATTTTTTACAGATGAATTGCAGCTGCTGAACACTTTCCTATTCCTATAGTGCAGGACCCTTAAAGGCTATCCAAACGGTTCCCCAGCATTTGGATTGCCCTGACCTGCCTTCAAGCTCAGAGCAGTAGCTTAGCCATTCCACATTTATCATAACCGTGCATACTAAAATGTACTGAGACATGTTTTATCAGCCAATATCTGGCATCTTCCCCCCCCCAAAAAAAAGAGGTGAGAGCAAGTTTATGGATCCTTTCCAAAATGGAAGTTCTCTTTTCCTTGTTATAGATTGGCTATGGAAGAATGTGTATGAGCTTCCTGCTTTCCAATGTCCTTATGTAGAAGAGGGCTGAACTTATCCAAAGGCACTCTTGAGAATGCAACTGCGACTAAACCACACACTACAGGAAGAGTTGAGGAACAATAGAAAAATGTGTTCTCCTACTCATTCCAGGTGTAATTTTGGCTTGCTGTGGAACCCTGTACAGTTTATAATTCCAGTTTGCAGAGCCAGACCATCCACTATGTGGACTAGGCAATCCTTGGATTTCCTTGGATTTCCTGAGAAATCTCCCATCTGAGCGTGAGCCAACCAGGTCAGGGCTGTTTATGTTTTGACAAGTCCAGTTCTCAGTCATTCATCCTGTTCATGAAAATGAGAAACTGGGGGTTTTGCCTTTCAGCACCCTGGTGAAACAGCACGATGACTGTACGCAACGTGGCATATTTAAATTGTGATCTATCTCAAGAAACAGCAGTGCATGACTGAGTATTTACAACCATTCATTTATTTGGTGAACAAGCAAACTAGAGTGTACATTGGTGTAGCATGACAAACTGGCCAATAAATGCAGGCCTGACTTGAACATATGGCTGTGGAGGGGGAACCCAGTAAAGGGAACGAACGGAAGTTGTGGCAAAGTGCCATTAAATACAGATTTTGAAACTTGAAACTTATAAGCTTTCAAATTTAAAAAAGATCTTTTTATTGTGCTATACATTTTACTGAAAAGACACTGACTAGACCCACACTTCCTCGGCCATACAATATGCCTTCAGGTGTGTCAACAGTAAGCAGCTGGAGACCTCAGGGCCAAATTTCCTAAAGAGTTCTGCCTGGTTTACCAGTTGCTTAAACAGCGAAGGGCATTGGAGAAGAACAGTCAGGGATAGTGGCAAGGAATGCAGTACTCACCCTTCCTCCAAGTGGTCCTCCTGTAAAGCTGACTGCTGATCTATGGAAAGCGGGGGCAAAGTCAGCTCTATGGTGAAATAGCTGTTTGAATCAATGCCCCTTTTCCAGTTCAGTCCTTGCACATTAGAGCCTTTCCGCCTCAACTATGTCCTAGCAAGTTCTAGGCTTTTTCCATCGTAACTGATAGCAGATGTTCTGAGGCATTTTTGTTGACTCAAGTACCATTGACTTCATTTGATATCTTTTGTTGAAATGAAAGTTACACACATTTTGCAATGCTGTTTTGAAATCACAGGTTTTTTTTTTCATGAGTCCCTACAAACCAAGCAAAGAAAAGTGCATGTGCACATACACCTTACCAAAATAAATATTGCAGCAGCTCTCGAGAACAATGCAATTTTTTTTTAAAGCAGAAAGAAAGTTAAACAACCATCTGGAGTTGTGTGAAAGGGTTTTGTTTTGTTTTTTTAACAACCGATATAGAAGTTAAAAGCAGTTTCTTCCCACTAAAAGTTCTCCTGTGTGTTAAACGGCCACAAAAATCCTGGGCAGGTTTTTGTCTCTGTGTTAAGTTTTGTATTCTAATTAATTGGCAAAGTAGCTTACTGCCCATAAAGGAGAACAAATATTTCTTTATCCACGCCAACCTAGGTTACCAAATACTTTCCCTGTAATGTACTACAATTATTATATTAAAACCACAGAATAGTAATGACAAATAAGAATTAGAACAAATGTTAGATCTAGATGAGTGCAATTATCGGACACTTCTGTGAACTAAATTTCAGCTTGGCTTGTTTTGTGGTTTAGAATAGTCCCTGTTAAATATAGAAAAATCCAGATAATTAATTAGACCTTAGTGTTAAATGGGTTTTTTAAGCCTGAGAGACAAGGGGAATGCAGGATTTGCAGGGACTTGACAGTGCACATTTAATGATGTTAAACCCAAAGTGAGTGCTAATGTAGGCTACAGTATCTTAAGTGTCAGAAATACACTGGTAGATATGCATACAAATCAAATGCCAGAGATTAATGAGAAGTAATAAAGGTTAATTCAGCATTGATCTGCAGATTGTCCTTATTTGCTTTGGCTTTATGGCAATGCTATTTCAAGTATCCATATTTTCTGACTAGAAACTGTCACCCTAAAAACTGACCAAATAGAGAAATAATCATTTCAATACTTCTTCCTGCCAACTTTCATAAACTTGGCTTGTATTCTGGCTAAAATTTCTGGGGACAGAAGGATTTCTGATCATGGAGGTGCAACTTTCCTGCCTCCCCTACTTCTGCAGCCCCCTGAATTGCTGAATTTTAGGAAGAAGAAGAAGAGTTGGTTTTATATGCTGCTTTTCTCTACCCGAAGGAGGCTCAAAGCAGCTTACAGCCGCCTTCCCTTTCCTCTCCCCACAACAGACACCCTGTGAGGGAGGTGAGGCTGAGAGAGCCCTGAAATTACTGCCCGGTCAAAACAGTTTTATCAGTGCTGTGGCGAACCCAAGGTTACCCAGCTGGCTGCATGTGGGGGAGTGCAGAATCGAACCCGGCATGCCAGATTAGAAGTCCGCACTCCTAACCACTACACCACACTGTCTTGGGGAACTCCGAGATAACTGGTGGCAGTCAGAAGTCTGGTGTGAAGAAGGAACAGCAAAACTACCCTTCAGCACATGTAGAAATGTTAGGTGTGATCTGGCAAGTTAGATGTTGTTGTATAGATTATAGCCAAAATATTAGACAAAAGAAATAACGGGAAAACACAGAGAGACAACTAATCAGTAACAGATTAATAATAATAGACCAAAAATATATTATCACTATTGGTAAATTATGAAATTATTACTTGTATAAAATAGAATTATATAAATCAACACAAAACTAATAATTCAGCAGAGATTGGAGCAGAATATCTTTCTCCTTCTTCTGGACCACTGTTCCTGCATCCTGATGCAGTTAAATCTGGCCAACTAGTTGGCACCACCTCTCTGCCTACACCACTCAAATAGCTTTATGCTCTGCTACCTCCAACCGGCTGGTGATTCCTGGCCCCAAGGAAGCACAATTGACCTCAACCAGGGCCAGAGCTTTCTCTGTCCTGGCCCCCACTTGGTGGAATGAAATCCCATAAGAGATCTGGGCCCTGATGGAACTTGAACAATTCCACAGAACCTGCAAAAGAGAGCTCTTCCACCAGGCATTTGGTTGAGGTAGACCAAAACAAACAATGTTCACTGGACCCCCAATTCTTCCTCCCATGAATTCGAACACCCTGAACCAACCAACCATCGGACTGTTAGAATGTCAAAGTTATTAATTACTGTTCTGTTTATTGCTGTTATTATCACTACTGTTATTCAGCTGATGGTTACTGAGTTTTACTGTATTGTTTCTGTTCCTCTATGTTTCATGTGAACCTCCCTGAACCTCAGGGGAGGGTAGTATATAAATAAATAAATAGATTTGATTGGTGATGTCCACAAGGGATGTGCAACTTGGGGTGGGGAAAAGCAGTATTGAATAGATCCAGATGTCAGGGAGCAAACACATATTGGTATTCCCAGTTTCCGGGAATCCAAATTTGAGCTTGGTATTTGAATCGAAGAGTTGTTTTGGGTTTTTTTTAGAGGAGATGGGATTCTGATATAATTCAGCTCCATTATTCTCTATGGTGAATATTTTGGACGAATTGGAGGGGTGATTTTTTGATCAAATTATACCAAAAATTCAGTTCCCTATACACTCCCATTAATGCTTAAGGCATTAGAAGAGCTTCAGGTGCTAATGAAATAATCACACAGCTTACCTGACTGAATTTTGTGACATGATATTATCATGTTCACTAAATGATTGCTGATTCACTGGGGCCACAAAATGAAGTTCTCTAAAGTAGCAAGTAGGGAAGAGTGGAAGGAACAATTTTTTCCTCACATGCTTTTGTTACCTGAAATGGCAACTTTCGTCTCATAAACCAAACCTCATCAACTTGGTTTCTGAACAGGTTCTCTGAGAAATTTGCATCATCTCTAGATATATCAATAATTTACAACTAGATCATGTTTTGTGGACCAGACCATATCTAGAAATATCTACTGAAATTCACTTGTATAGTCAGCTACATTTATATCTCAAACTAGGAGAATCCATATCAGAAACAGCTGCTGAATTGAAATGGAGTGGCCAGGAAATTAACATCCCCATTTACCATATGGGTGGATGTAGGAGTGCACAGTAATCCTTGTTCAGAACTCACTGAAACGGCTGGATGCTTCTAATGTTGTTGAATGGAACATCCATCACTGTCTATGGCCTTAGTCATGGGTGACACCTTCTTCTATACATTTCCAGACAGATCAAGGCACTTATATGATTTCAGTAGTATCTGCAGAGTACTGGACTCAAGTGCTTTCAATCATTAAAAAGATGTGCAGAAATCCCTTGAAGAACGGCTGCTCCTTAAAGTGAGTGCAGGGCAGTAAGAAGCTCTGTGCATTTATGGGATATTATAGACATCACTGACAGCCAATTAGAAAGTTCCACTTGTGTCATTTCATAATGAAGAAGAAAGACTATTTCGACACTCAGAGCATCAAAGAGCGCATGTCACAGAGATTTGCACAGAAATGGGTTGATTAATTTTTAATGGATTATGCCATAAAAAAGATTCCTTATGGAAATTACATTGAGAATAGTAGTGATGACCAATAGGTTAATAAAGAGATTTCTAAGAGCTGAATGTGTGGAACTGCTAAGCAAGAATGATTGGTTACAAAGAGCAATTAGGTAGACTTTTAAACACATTTCTCCCCCCTTTTTTGCATTTCTAGAAAGCATCAGCCTAAATTTTGGCAATCCCATCATCTGTTGCTTCTTTCATGGTTATAAAAATACGAATCAAGGGAAAAAGTCAGTTCCATCTGTAAACATGTTTACTAGTCCATTACAGTATTCACGAGAACTTGTAGAAATTACTGACTTTATGTTGCATATGCTTATGTTACCTTATGTTACCTTCTGAAAGGTTTTCTCTTATTGAGAAACTATACAATTGTGTTTTCATAATGAAGGAGTTTTTAGAAAGGGGACTGTTGTGATGTAGCTTTCTTCATATGTGCCTATTTGTAAACTCATAATAAATTTGCTATGACTATTATTGACTGACTTTCAGAGACTAAAATCTTACTCCTGGCAGGAATACTCTTAACTAGAGGGTCCCACACTCAGCAGATTGCATGCCAAGGTCCGATCTCAACTGTAATTCATCACAGTACTACACAGGAAATCCAGTTGACATTGTGGAAGAGCAGCATGAGGATAGTCCCCTCACCCATTATGTGGCAAGCACTCCATGCAGAGGCTTACAGCATTTCATTAATTGATTCTCCCACATCAAAAATGGAAACAACGGTCATGTGAAGCTGGCTAGTCCACATATGAGCCTCTGAGCAGAGCACCATCTTTTCTTGTGACATTATGTACGGGGTAGAAAGAAGGTATGTGCGCATGTTACATTCCACAACAGAAGCGATGCGGTGGTGTGGCGAGTGTATGAAACAGATCTATATTTTTAAAATTATGGTCCAAATGCTTAATTTAATACAAATACCTCTCCAGATCCCGATAGTTCCCAGCCTTAAACATTGAATGTTTCCATCTTCATTCAATGAAGATGAGATGATATTAGCATTTTATTCAGTTATGATGAAGGAAAAAGTTTCAGGATGGATATATACTGAAACCGAAGAGACAACTTCACAAGTTTTACATTATAGGGTTCACACATGCCTGCTCTTCAGTCAGTGATAGTGGAAGGTCTGCATGAAAGAGAGTCTATTGCACATGGCCAATGCTGCTACAATCAGAAGAAAAAGAACATATGAATCAAAGGAATATAAAATATAAGAATTAATAAAGATTAGAATTAAAATGAATATACAATTTAAAAAATCCTGGCCTGGGAATGAAAATTCATGCTATAGTGGGTTAGGCCAAGGGTAAGAAGGCCAAACTGGCAATCAACAAGATGGTTGGCTGAGGGGACATTGACTATGCTGATATATCACTAACGGGGGAAACCTGGAAATGAGTTAGGTAGCTCTAGGATTCATCAGAAACTCTCTAAGGCAGTCTTCAACCTTTTGATCATGGAGGAGCCCCTGGAATAAATGTTCACGTTTCAAGGACCCTTGGAATTGACATCAGCAGGCTATGCCTCCCTGCCACACCTCCTGGAAGTGACACATTACTGCCTTCACCTTTCTTTTGCTCCCTCCCTCTCCTTTACTACCATTATGACAGCTTTACTTTACATAGGCCCAAAAGAAGGGCAGGAGCTGAGAAGACAGCTTGGACCACCATACCACACCACAACTGCTCCCCCCCCCAATTTGATTTTTACACCCTTGGCATACCCACCAGCTTGTGGCCAAGTCCATTAAGGCAAGGGAGGGAAAGTCACAGCCACCCTCCAGAGCTTCCCATGGATCCCTGGGGATCCTCAGACCCCTGGTTGGGAATCCCTGCTCTAAGGTTTCCCATACAAGAGACATAGTAACTGAGCCAATGTTGAATTTTAAAAACATTTTTCTCCTGCTGACACTCAGACCAGGAGGCTTTCCACTGTAACAGGAGCCCAGCAACCCTAGTTAGGCCTTAAGCTGAGCTCTAACCTAAATGTTCATGGTGGTCAGTGCATACAGTGAAAGCAGGGGAAATGATGTACAGACCTAAGTCAACCAAGAGGGAAAAATATAAATCCAATGCCAAATTATGATCAATATGGTTTCACAGTCCACTGTCAAGGAACAAGTAATCAAAATGAGAGATCAATTACCATACATATGTGAACTAAGCCATGTTGAAGCAAATGGATTGGATAAAAATGTAGGACGTTCTTGCAGTTGTAAACATGTAGAATTTTCATAATAGAAATATGTAATTTGACATTTAGAGTAAGGTGCTGGGGGGAAATCCACAAGGTGTTGGTTAATTTCACCTAGATAGAGATTCCAAGAGAAAACTGAATGGCCATTGTTGGAATGAGTGTGGGTTAAATGGGTCTCAGTTTGTTCCACCATAGGCAGCTCCTACAATTCAGTATATGATTCTCAAACTAATTTAATTGGAGAATCCTCAAAATAAACTAACTTCCAATAGTTGGTTTTTTGTTTTTGTTTTTTGCTTTAGGATATTTACTTTTAGAGTTCAAAACACATTTTTTCTTTTTTTCCCCTCCTGTCATATAGATACAAGTTTATTATATTACTCAAAGACAGCTTGGTGAATTTCTCGGAATGTTGTTTGTGATGATCAAGGGAATGCCAGTGAGAAACTGAGACTCATTCTAATTGATCTAGCTCATATGAATTTTCATGGTTGTCTTCCACTTCACATGGAGATCTTCCTGCTTCAAGAACTGCAGGTAAAATAGTGTAGAGCCAAAACAGTGAAAATGGAGTGTAGATAAATAGAGAGTTTGGACTTTTAATAATATGAAATTGTTGTGAACCGTAAATCTAACCAAAGTGTAATGAATCTCATCCAAAGATGCCACAGCCCTTATTTTGTACGGCCTGAAAATGGCTGCTGTTGCTGCTGGGACATTTTGGAGAATGTTAATTTATAGGGTTGACTTGCAGGAGGGCATTTTGGGCTGGAATAAGATGCGACACACAGGTGTTGGGTATAAACAAGGTCACAGCTTTATTACTTCTCCAAGGGAGTGTTGGCACAGCATGGGAGAGGGAGTCTAACCTAGCAGTCAACAGACTGTGGAGACCAGAGGTGGCCTGGATATCTGAACAATGGTGGGAGAGCAGATCCTCTTGCCTGCTGAAGTCCACCCTAAGGGAAGTAACCCATGTGGGGGAGCCAATGGGTGCCCACCTCATTTGACTGACTCTAGGCTGCCTGGCATCAAGTCCCTGGCCTCCAAGCCGGGTAAGCTGCACTCATTTATGTGCCCCCTCTTACGGAGGCCTCAAACCCAGGGAGTCCAATCACCCACTAGACTCCCTGCCAACAGGTTCCATCCCATGCGAACCCTGCACCTGTGATGAAATATTAACCATGAAACGTACACCTCAGACAGGCTCAAGGCTTTTTAACACATTACAAAGGGTGGGTGGGAGGGAAGCTGCTCTGTACTGGACGAAGAGGCCATACATGGCTCCTTTATAGGGGCCGTGGGTCCCACCTGCCTCTTTTTATGCTATACACACTGCGTAAGCACAGCACGCACCCCTCATGGGCTGCTAGGACAGTTGCTTCTGCATCCAGCCCATCCTCTGCCACATCAACCGGCAGCTCAGTTGATTCGTAGCTGTGCATTGCTGTGGCTTGGAAGCTACTTGACAGCATACAATGGATCTCAAAAATATCTATATAAAGGGTGTACCCCATAGTTAAATTGTGCTAAATGATATAGGCCAAGTGACAGAGATTTATGGCTGGGCACCTGTGGACTATGATATTGTCATGCTCTGTCAGCACTGTCTGAATTTGTTGGCAACAGTACCAGGGTCAAGCATGAAAAGCTGAGAGCTTTTAAAGTCACATTTCTGCTGTTACTGGATCACATCAGGCAGGGACTTGGTTAAGCTGCTACATCCATATCAGTTTCAGCAACCCCACTGGTTATTGCACAGCAGCCAGGCCAAATATTATTCAAGTCCACAGTGTGCCTTGGGATTGTCAGAGACTGGCTATCACTGGAGGGGAATCTCATCAAGGCAGCAAAATGAAATTATGAACTGGATCCTTAGCTACAATAAAACCAACCCAGGAAAGAATACACAATATGTTGTCCACAAACAAGATCTAAACACTACTGTTAGGATTCTAGCTATAACCAACTACATGGCAAAAGTAGAGTTTTGAAGTGGCAAACTTGTCTGTTTTTATTTCAGAATTATTTTCTAAAGCCAACTGACAACTTCTGTTTTAGCTGTTGCACCAATGAAGGAGAAAGATTTATTTGACCTACCTGTGTGCCTTGAAATATTTATTTAGCACATCTGTTCTTTTGTGTTCAAACTCATCACAAAACACAGCTTAAATGTAACCCACCATTGATCTGCAGTAAGTGGAAACAAAATCTCTCCTTAATTAGTATCATCCAATCACTTTTTTACATTTCTACCGAACACACACTGTGAACTGTTTAATGGACTATTATTTAGAAAAGTAGCAAAGAGACACCCCCCTACATACGCACGCGCACACACATAGACTCATAGCTAAAATAAAAACCAACAGTGCCAATGAAAAATGTGTTGCAAAATAATGGGGGGAAAAAGATGTTTCGTTAAGATGGGCTTCGCTGGCATTTTACTGTATAGATGAACACTGCTCCAATTACTGCCAACAATAGAGAAAGAGATAGAGAGATATAGATTCATTACTTTCAACATCCTTAACTGTCTACCACTGAATTCACTTATCTGTTCCCTTTTTCTACAGGACCTGAATGGGGGAGGAGTGGGAGGGGGGGATGAGGAATAAACAAAGAACTGAGTAGAGTGAATGTGTCACAAATTACCACAAACACACTGTGACTCAATGCACTTTTCATTTCTCTCCTCATTAACTGTGTCTTGCTCAAAATGAGAGACTGGGTCTAAACATAATCAAGTCCCACAGATAACAATTGACTTGACTGCTGGGGCAGTCATCACCTTCTAGCTACTGGGAAATAAATTTAGAAATAAAATGAGTTAAAATAAAATTCACTCTGCTCTCTTTTCTGTGCTCAGATAATTTGAAGGCCATCACGGCCTACAGAAACAATCCATCTCGCAGTGAAAAGGAAGGCAGTCTGTGCCAGTACCAATAAGGCATGTCTTTAGTGTTATCAAGAGTAAGTATAATTACATAGAGTAAAGGCCATCAAAGTGTCTTGGGCTCTGGTATTTTTTTTTCCTGAGGTCTTCATCAATACTGTTGCCGGAACAAAAAGGATAAGAGGGGGTAGAAGTGTGCGGGGAGGGTATCCTCCAGATTGCTCTGAGTGACCAGCAATCTAGTACAGTACATTACAATTTGAGAGCAGAAGAAAGGTTCAATAAAAAACTACCATCTTATTTTAAATCAGGAAGGATTAATTTCAAGAATCTTTGTCTGTACCGTTGCTGTCCTGCCTTTCCTAAAATGGCAGTTCCTTGACAAAGCAGATAAAGGACTTGTTGATGGAGATGGTATTTATACCGGCCAGAATCCCCCCCCCCCCACATTTCTCTTTTTGGCTCTAAACAGTAGTTCACTTTTTCAAGACTGATTTGACTATTTTTAATACCAAAAGCCACTAAATGTGCTTTAAAATATGTGCTTTAAAATATTGTAACTGCTGAGTTTTGGGGCACTTTCCCAAGGCATAGCATAATTTGAGACAACTTCCTTGAGAGTGTTGTGCCAAAGAGAACTGTTGGGTTCTGTTCAATGGGAATGACAGTTGTGCAAAATAATGTTGAATTTTTGAGAGGTTTGAATTTGCATCACATGCTCTTGAAATCTGAGACTTCAAGCGTAGTTCTGGTGGATAAGAAGGAACTATAAAAATAATCTTTCACTATGTCTCAAAATCTCTTTTAAACGCCTGCTGTTAACAGATTTTCTTATGTTTCCCTTCTTCTGATGATGCTTGTGAAGACTTGTATTAACTGTCTTTTACCATATCTTCCAACTGGTCCTATTTATTCCTAATTCCCCCCATAAGAGTGTGCATAATGAAATTCCTGAGCTTGACAGCATACAATGGATAAAAATTGCTGGCTGAGGCCAGCACAGTGATTCCCAGAATGGTAATACAAAAAAGGGGGTTGTTGGTATAACAAAAACCACTTCCCTGGAACAAACCATGTTTTTATTTTTTTTTTTTAATTTGGGTGCTTACCAGCAATGCAACTTGATCATGTATTTTTCCTTGATTCCACTGATTTCCTCAGGCATAGCATTTCTCCCTGTTAAGCAGATGTGTGCCAAGGTAGAAATTAGAGAGCTACAGAAAATCTGAACACTGTCATAAACAATCTATGTCTGTACACAATCAAAAGGTGTACACAATATCGGAAGAAGAAGAATTAGTTTTATATGCCTCTTTTCTCTACCCACAATACCTATGAGGTAGGTGAGGCCGAGAAAGCCCTGAACTCTTACCGCACCAACAAAGTTGTTCAGTGTTGTTCAGATTTGTTACTTATCTTTTGTTATTCACACAGATGAAATGTTTTCTGAAGAAATAAATTATATTTCCAGAAAATGGCTTTTAACTGATAGCTATTCAAGTTCATTTTGGAAGGTATCACCAGTTGTTTTTGAAAAGACATTTTGTCAGAATAAACTGTGTTATCTATTATCTGTTTTCTGGTATTTTGCCTCTCATGGGATTTTCTCTAAGCTTCACTACTGGGCGACCAAATATTTCCAATTGCTGGAGTGTCACTATTCAGCTGCCCCTCCCCTGTTTTCATTTATGAAATCTTGGAGCTTGTGGTACACCATATTTCATATTCTTGTCCTAAGGTTATTTAAGAAATTATTATCATTATTTATACAGACTATAGGGTTTTTTAGATAATTCACCACTTCTTGCTTGTCTGTCTAGTCTAGATATTGAATAATACTGGATGTTTGAGTTGCTGCCAAAGTAACCTGATCCATTGTGAAATCACATGCCTTCTTTTGACACTCCAAAACACAAAGGTTATTCTGTCCCTTCTGCTCTGGCTTAGTGCTTCTTCTCAATAAGTTCAAAAACTCATTGAATATTTAAAATTGGACTCTGTGGTAATATGAGCTGAAAGAGCTTAGGAAGGCTCATCATCCAACCTTTCTCTACACACAGTAGCTCCTGCATACCCCCAAAACTCTCCACTTGGGGTTGGGGGGGGCAGGACTCCACAATCAAAATATTCCATTGTACAGCTGGACAAAGACAACATTTTCTTATGTACCATCTTCTGGTGACAGAAGTATTATGGTAGATAAGCATTTTATTCCCACAAGAAGATGTGGGATTTATTCCCACAAGAAGATGTGTCCTCAGGTCCTTATTCTGTGCACCCCTTGCCATATGCATTTGATTTCAGTAGCTCCCTAAATCTTTAGCAGAACTTTATTTTTAATCATTCAGGAGAGAGATGAAGGAGATAAGATTCACTTGTGTGAATTCCTTCTGTCTTTCTTTAGTTCTACCCTATCTTTCTCATATCTCTTTGTTTTCCTGTACTCTCACTTCATTTTTGTTTTATAAGCCTAACATTTGCTGTTATATTTCTTTGATGTTATTCTCTCTCTTTCTCTGTTCCTTCCTTAGAGTTATCCTTGATTCTGTTTCTTCCTATTTTTATACAATATCTTAAAATTCATCTTTTAATAATTGCCACTGCAAATTAAGATTTTCCCTTTCTTTTCCTCCCCCCCCCCCCACTGTCTATCTTATAAGCTTTAGGTAAGGTTTGCTCCTTCTAATTTTTGTACAGTACTTAATGTTTTATGGATTATTGAAGTTATAAACATAATTATATTTTATTAGGTTCAAATTCTAAAGAATAAAAGTTTGTATTCCAAGTTATTAATTATCAGAGATATTATGAGACATGGAATCAGTTGGACTCATTGTATTATAGGTCGAGTAATAGCTGACAATTTTCACTTCAGGTAATTTTAGCCTGATTAGCCCTGCAGGTAACTTTAATGTATCTGTTCTATTCTAGGTTCCTGGTCTTAAATATATATTGTACATTTTCAGTCTTACTATTTCAGATAAAATTTATCTAATTAGTGACTGACTTTGTTACCCTGGTATTATCTTACTCACTAAGAGTTGTAATTTATCCTAGACACTTCAGTTTTCAAAACAGTGCTCTGGAAAATATTCCATCCTCCAATTGTCCCATGTGCATTTGAATTAAATATGTAGATGTGAGGCAGATATGGTTAAAAATGAATGTATTTCATTGTATATAAAATCCCAAAACTATAACTATAGTTAAAATATTATATCTATTATGCAACTCCTCTGGTCAATATAACTTCTCTGATCAGCCATATTTATTGTAGAACATTTAACAGAGGTTCAAAAAAAGAATTTTTCAAATATGAATTTTGGTTTCTAACACTTTCAAGATTTTCTTCCCCAATGTTGAAGACAGATTATACATTTGTACTAACAGAAAATTCCAGAACTTTAAATTAGTTATGGGTTCAGATGGGGAGTCTATACGTTTAATGGAAGTCTTAGGGGTGGCAAAGGCTTTGTGATATGGTTAGGAAAGGCTATGGTGTTTTATAAGAATTTTTTGAGATGACTGTACATGTAACTATATAGGCATTTATATTATCGTGAAGTTTCCGGCTAGGGTTATGGTCAGCTTAGTTATGGGCAAGGATGGGAAGTTTTAGGTTTAATGAAAAAGTTAACGTGTGTGTGTGTGGGGGAAATCTGTGACATGGTTAGAAAACCCCATTGTATGTATATGTTTTTTTAATATTATTGTACATGTGGAAATCTAGGTAATGTAGATATTTGAGTTAGAGTTAGGGTTAGATTAGTTATGGGTCCAGATGGGTCATCTGTAGGTTTAATAGGAGTGTTATGGTGGGGAAGAATTTGTGACATGGTTAGGGAAGGCTATGGTGTTGTATAAGAATTTTTTTTGAGATGACTGTACATAGGCATGGGTAGTCTGTAGGTTTAATGGAAGTGTTACAGTTGGGGAAGAATTTGTGAGATAGTTAGAAAAGCCCATTGGATGTATCTGTTTGTTTTGATATTATTGTGTTGGGTTGTTTTGAGTCAGGAAGAGCCATCTGAAACTGAACCCTTCCAAGATGGAAGACCTGTGGCGGGGTAGAATGGGTTGGGATCGGGAAGCGAGGGATTTATATTTGAGTAAATTGTTGTGTTGGAATCATAGAATCATAGAATAGTAGAATTGGAAGGGACCTCCTGGGTCATCTAGTCCAACCCCTTGTGCTATGCAGGATACTTACAACCCTATTGCTCATCCACTGTAACCTGCCACCTTCTCGAACCTTCACAGAATCAGCCTTTCCATCACATGGCTATCCAGCCTCTGTTTTAAAATTTCCAAAGATGGAGAACCCACAACCTCCTGAGAAAGACTGTTCCACTGAGAAACTGCTCTATCAGAAACTTCTTCTGAATGTTTAGACAGAATTTCTTATGAATTAATTTCATCCTATTGGTTCTGATCCCTCCCTCTGGGGTAAGAGAGAACAACTTCCATCCTCTATATGGCAGCCTTTTAAATACTTGAAGTTGGTTATCAGATCCCCTCTCAGTCATGTCATATCCAGGCTAAATAGACCAATCGTGCCTTGGTTGGCCTTTTTGGGGTGGGGGAAGTCCTGGCATAGACTTTGCTCCTCCCCCCACTACTCTGGGCAGTCCTGCCGAACACTGGCAAGGCCACTGCTGGAGTTGCTTGGCACAGTGGAAGCACTGGCGGGGGGGGGGGTGCCACCAAGGCCTGGTGATGCCTCGGACAGAGCTGTTTGAGTTGAGGGTAAGCACTGGGGGGAGGGGAATCCCTGCCTCCTTCCCCCCCCCCCGAGTTTGCAGTCCCATGCTCTCCGCTCTCCCTCCCAGCTCCCGCTTACCAGGTTGGTATTTTTTCTATATGGAAGAAGTTGGAAGGAGATGCAGGCAGGGGTGGGATATCTCTCCTGATTCGCCCTTCATTGGACAGATGGCCAATCAGGGATGAGACAGTCAGGACAGCCGTGCTGATTGGTAGGCAATGAGTCCCACCTCCTCCCAGCACCCTCTTCCCATTTTATTTATATGTTCAGATAGGATTCTATCCAGTGATTCACCACAATCAGCAGAAGCCTTACCCTTTAGGATCACGCACACTGCAGAGTTGATATAGGACAAGACAGCTAGGAATATCAAAGATGCCTGGTTATTTTTAATTGCAAGCCCAAGTTGGAGACACATGAACGGCTTCTCCTATCCATTTTGCTACAGCATATGTAACATCCTGAGGAAATTATTCTTTTCTTTCATTGTACCCTAATTTTGGATTTGGGTGACATACTAAGCATGTGAAGAACTCAAGCACAGAATGGCTTTTACTGTTAGCTTTAATTATACTTGTGTCTGGGTATGTATAGTATTTAATGATGAGGAACAAATATTGCATCATGAAGTAGAACAAAATTTGAATCCAGTGACACTTTTAAGACCAACAAAATTTTATTCAAGGTATAACCTTCCATGTCCAAGCATACTTCTTCAGATACCCAGAAACAGAATTTCCTCAACCATTACATATAGGTAGAGAGAGGGTGGGGGGGGGTTAGTTGGGAATTAGTTAGCACCAAGATAACATAAGTAACTGAGCAATTATAGCTGACATTGGAAAGATCTGTCAATGGCAGTCAATTAGCAAAAAATGCAAGAGTTAATAAACAGATGTGAGAATGAAGTTCTGAGTCCAGTGGCATCTCCAAGATAACGAAGTTCAATTCTAGGTATAAGCAAGAATTTAAGAGATTTAGCATGTGTAAGTTACTCACTCCTTCTGAGACACTGAAAGACATTTCAAATGTTACATATAGGTAGGGGGGATAGTTGCTATTAAAGGTTAATTAGAGTCAAGATGCATAAGTGAACAATTAATACAGATAAGATTGGAATAAGATTTGCTAAAACATGTGAATAGCAGCAAATTGGCATAAGATAATAACAGAATTAACAACAGAATGAAAGCTGAGTTTGAGTCCAGTGGTATCTTCAACAAAGTTTGATTTCTGGGTATGAGTGAGAATTTAGCATGTATACTGAGATAAGAAACTGATATCTTTAAGCCCAAGGACAAGTTCCATTGTCCTAAGTGTTGTAATTCAGCATTCTCCCATTTCAATCTGTTTCTAAAATTCCTTGGCAATAAAACAGCTACTTTGAGGTCCTTCAGAGTGCCCTGGGAAGCTGAAATATTCTCCTACAGGTTTCCCAGTTTTGTGATTCTTGATGTCAGATTTCTGTCCATTTATCCTTTGGTATAAGGTTTGACTTGTTGGTCCTATCTAGAGAACTGAAGGGCATTGTTGGCATTTAATGACATATACAATGTTAAAAGATGAGCGAGTGAATAAGAGAGATGGTATAGTTGTTGTTGTTAAATTCAGTGATTGTGTAATCTGTATGTATGTGGCGGCAAAGTTGTCTTCTGGGTTTATTGTAAACTGTGGTACCAGCATCCAGGTTCAAATTAGATCTTGTATTATTGTGGGTGACTAGTTGTTTAAAATGGGGGAGGCTGTCTGTGGGTAAGAAAAGGTTTGCACTCCAGTACTTATGAATGAGAACTGTCATTATCCAGTAGAAGATATAAGTGCATTGAGCTGACAAGCTGAGAGCTGGATGTGACCACATTATTATATTGAATAGATACTGTGCAATTGCTTCCAGTTCCATGCTGTCCTTGAATGGCTAGTTCTGCATTTCATTAATTTATCACAATATATTGCAGTAGCCTGAACTTTGTATGCACTTGATAGGTCCTTAGAATCACATCTGTAGATCTTGGACAGTACAATGGCTTATGTAAGCCTTAATTAGATGTATTTCTTCATCCTAGATTATGCATTGCTCACTAAAGCACATATGTCTTCATATGTTACTTTGTGTTTATCTAACATATATAATGAAAAATATGCATTTCCTGATAAAGACTCCATGTTGGGCCAAAAGTGATCACATCACAGAAAGCTGAGTTGCAGGCGTAGAAATTCAGGTTGATGGCTCATAAACAAATTTTTCAGCCATAGAGTTGGCTTGAGATCAGAGTAATGTTACAGCTAAACCTCCTGAGTTCTGCAAGGCCTGGAAAATGGAGCTCTTCTACCAGGTGTTTAGTTGAGGCTGGGTGGGAGCCCCAGGGTTTTTGATCGGGCCTCCCCCACTCCTAAGGCCCTATTGAACTGCAATGCTAGATTGTTGAGGGGCCTAACTGCATCCTCTAGCCTGTTTTATTCCATCTTATGTTATGCTTCAGTTCTTATTTCATCTACACTGATAGATTCCTGGAATATGGGGGGTAGTTATCTTAGGTCACCGCCATTTGCCTTATGTGTAAACTGTTTTAATTGTTTTATGGGGATTTTAAATTGTATGGATGTTTTTATTGTGTTAACCACTGTGAGCCAGTTATGGGAGTGGCGATATAAAAATTAAATAAATAATAAAAATAAATAAAAATTAAAGATATGTTGCTAGCATATTTAGATTAGGAACTTCCTGATGTTTTTTTTTCAAATTATTTCTTCTTATGTCCTGGTTGGTTTATCAAAGGCTTCCTGTTCCCTTAAGCTTACTTCCTCCCTGCTTGCCTCCGCAACAACCAGAATGACTCAATGAACAGAACAGTTAGCTAGACTTAGGACTCTTTCTTTCTATACGAAGTTATTTCTCTTCTAAATAAAACCATTTAAGACACCTAATGCTCTGTTCCACTTTGCAAAATTTAAACTCTGTCAGCAGGCATGATACCTAATGATTGAATGTAGGAGACTTATTTATAGCCCAACAACATTTTAGTAAGAAAGCCAGAGCAATGATTCATGCAGAGAAGTGGCAGGCAGCTTCCTCTTGGTACTGATCTCAGACCGTTTTCACACTAGAGGCTTTGTGTCAGGCTGCAGGCTGGAGTTTGAGCCAGGGCAGGTTGCCCCGCCTCTTCCTGCTCCTGGGGAGCTGTTGGCTCAGTGCATTAGTGCTCCTGCACAGGAGCCAGGGCAGCTAAGTTCCTAGTGAGGAACCAGTCTGCATGACAGGAATCTAACACCCAACACTCATGACCCACTATTCAGGAATAGGCACTCTCGACAGTACACAGTCATATCACAGTATTTCTTCATGATCAGCTCCATGGAGTGTATAGCATAATGAAGTTAACTGAAGACAGGTTTGGGGAGGGAGGGAATGGAGTGTAAATGAGCCATGAATTCTACTGTAAACACATTAACTGCTGTTAAATCGCTAGTGTCAGGTGAATGTGGTTAGCTTGACAAAAGAATAGGGTGACACACTCTGGAGTTGAGAGATGCATTTCTCTAAAAGCAGAAGAAGCTAATATTCTAAGGAAATTTTTGTGCTGGTATATTCCATTTTTACTATTCACGTTTTTTTTTAAGATTCTTTTCCTAGTAGGCTGACCAGCTTGCATGTGAGAAAACAAAGATTTAGTTGAACTGATCATGGAAATGCCCTAGATTGTTGTACTGTGATTCTGACCTCTTCCTATTATATTTACAGCATAAGTCCAGTTTTGAATCTTCCTCTTCTTTAATGAACAGACTTCTGAATGAAACACACAAGTAAACAGATTATAAACATGGTAAAAATTAGAAGATGGAATCAAACAGCTTACCAAACAAACTTGACCCCACTGGGGAATGCCAGGGTAAGACATCTAAATAAATAATTTTTAAAGCAAGAAATTTATTTATTTATAATTTGATTTATATACCACTACTTCCAAAAATGGCTTGTGGTGGTTCACAACACAAATAAAACAAATCACAATAAAACATCAGCATTACAATAATAACATGCTAAAAACCCAAAATTCCAATCTACAACATCAAGATGTCGGTATAATCCTACAAACTACAAAAAGACATCCCCAACCTCTAAACAGTTGCATCCATGGGCTGGAACAGCTGGAGGTGAAAAGTAACCAAGAGTGGATCAGTGGTTCTAGATCATTCTAGTACCTAAACCTAGAATGGGTGGGGGATGCTGATGTCCCTGGTACTCATTGAGCCCAGCCTCAACCAAATGCCTGTCAGAAGAGCCCCATCTGCAGAACCCAGAGAGCTCCAACAGGGCCTGCAGCTCTTCAGGGAGCTCATTCCACCAGGGAGCTCATTCCACCTGGTCAAGGCCAGGCACACTTCCCAGGACCCCGGGACCACCAGCAAATTCATACTTACTGAGTGAAGAGCCCTGCGGGGGGGGGGCATAAGGAGGCAAGCAGTCCTGCAGAAAAGTGGCAATGTTTAGTAGTAGTAGTAGTAGTAGTATAATAAGTTTTGAGAGGGCCTTAAAAGAACTAGTTATAGGAAGATAGATAGATGAGACAGAAGGGAGATAAGACTGCCTTTCGCAAAGAACACCCATGTCTATGGACTTTACAGAGTAAGGAAAACTGAGTGAGAGCAAGGCTGAAGTCCATTCTGACCCATGGCATGGTCCCAACCAGAACTGAACCCCTGCAGGACTTAGAAAATTGGTTCCAGTGGTTGCGGTCTGACTTAAGGGAAAGAGAGTTGAACTATATTAAATCTAATTTGGCCTTGAAGACTATCTCTTGAGTTTCAGACGTTTGCAACACATTCATTTGCACAGATGGTTCAGTCAAAAGACATTGTTTCATCTCTTCTGTTGAAGGCAGCTTTAGTAAAGTGATTCTGGAAAAGCAAAATCAGGATGCTTTAAAATGGATAGATAGCAAACATGAGCATTTAATTCTTGCTGATTCTGAGGAACCTCTCTTCAGCATACCAATGTATTTAACAGCAGAGAACTAACGTATCAGATTTATTTTTCATATGACTGTATTCTTACCATTATTCTGATAAAATTTATTAAAATCATCTTTCCTACTTGGTTAAAAAATATCCCAACAGTGTCTCTGTGTTCTGCCAATGAAAAATGATAAAAAAGAAGACTCCATTCACATTCACCTGTGGGGATTCAGCAATTAAATCAATCTGATTACCCAAAGACCCATTCTGCTGTGTATTTACACACTGTAATTACAAATTGGCAAATAGTGGAAAAAGTGGAGAATAAGAATGTTGTTCTGACAGGAGTTCCAAGCAATGAGAAAGCTTCTACTATATCAGTAACCCTAAACATGAGCTTCACGAGTTTCTAGGAAGTCACAGATATTTCTCTATTTGTATGCTCATGTATGCTGAGCATACATGTATGCTCAGCTCTGGCAGCTTGTTTAAGGAAATAAAAACATAATTAATACAAAGTTAAATCAATAAAATCATCAACAACCAATAAAACAAAGCCAGACATATAAAACACTGGAACATAATTTCAGCAAGCATGACTGCTAAAAGTGGAAGTGAAAGATTTTCATCTTGTGTCTGGAAGACTACAGTGGCTCCACATAGACCGTTTATGCACTGGAGGTTTCATGCTGGGTTGCAGGCTGGAGTTTTAGTCGTGGCAGGTGGCCCCACCTCTTCCTGCACCCACACGGGAGAGCATTTGGCCCCTCATTTGTGTTCCTGCACGAGAGCTGGGGCAGTAAAGTGCCCAGTGCATAAACAGGCATAGAGGTACAAAAAGTTGGAAGCAACAGGATGCGGGGAGGCAGTAAGACGAGACCACATCTGCAGGCCCAATACTCCCACCATTCTCTGATGTTTCCACTATACTCCAGCCAGAGTGGTGTAGTGCTTATCGTGTTAGATTTGGATCTGGGAGACATAAGTTCGAATCTTTATGTTACTATGGAAACTTACTGGAAGATCTTGGGTATGTCCTTGCTCCCTCCTCCATTTTCTCACAACATCTTGCCACACATCATAATACATGGCTTAAAGGTAAAGGTATCCTCTGTGCAAGCACCGGGTCATGTCTGTGCAAGCACCGGGTGACACCCTCTAGCGTTTATATAGCAGACGTTTGCCAGTGCCTTCCCCAGTCATTACCGTTTACCCCCCAGCAAGCTGGGTAATCATTTTACCGACCTGGGAAGGATGGAAGGCTGAGTCGACCTAGAGCCGGCTGCTGGGATTGAACTCCCAGCCTCATGGGCAGAGCTTCAGACTGCATGCCTGCTGCCTTACCACTCTGCACCACAGTTTAGTTTGGGTCAGTACCTTACCAACACTTAATCCCAGAATCTGTTTTCAGTGCTATGGCTTATCTTTGGTACAGCAGTACTTGTGAACATGCACAGAGTGTCTTTCCCTCAATATTGAAAAAAATACAATCTTCTGCCTCTCTGCAGAAATATAATTTAAAGGCTTGAGCAGAATTTTTAAGTACAGGAGCAGAGTCCACAGTCTGTACTATAGAAATTGAATCACCTCTCCTGATCTTCTTTTGGCTCCTTACAGCTACTCCACAAAACAGATACTTACAAAAGAAGTAGACAAGTGGAAGTCAGTTTGATTTTTAGTGCTTTATGAATTATTAAAGTATGCCTTCTGTATATGTTTGTTTGTATGTAAGGTTCAGTAAAGCCCTTTTCTTACCCAGACTCCTCCATTTCACATTTCTGGAAAATGTTGGTACATCCCCTGGTTGCTGTACTTTCTCAATATGAGTAGGCTGGTCAGGGAAAGTCATTGACAATAAATATATTAATGCTTTTAATATTGAAGCATTGGGGAGAAACTCTTAGAAAAAAATCAGTAAATCATTGTAAAAAAACTTATTTTATGGATTGTTCCATCCCATATTCTGCTATATAACTGAAAATACTATCACCTTTGCAGTGTCAAGTGTTGGAAACTTCAGCTATAATTTTAAGTGTCAAGTTACATGCCTCTAGTGATCATTGACACAATTTCTTTTTTGAGTCATGTGGATAAACAGGAAGGTTATCTCACTTATTATATCTGAAGTTCATCCATTGCTAATCACAAAGTGTGACCACCATCTGCAAACTCGTATCCCAGGTTTTATCTGGGCCAGATGGTGTGCACCTAAGAGTGCTCAGAGAACTTTCTGCAGAGCTTGCTGAGGCATTGTTCATCATCTTTACTAAAGATTCTTTAGGACCTGTCGGAGAACTGGAGAGTTGCCAGAAGATTGGAGGAGATGTTATCCCAATCTTCAAAAGAGGGAGGAGAGATGACCCAGGAAACTGCAGGCCAGTGAGTCTGACTTTAATGATAATGAGCAGATATTAATGGCGGCTATCTGCAATCATCTGGAGAACTATTTGTATGATGTGGTAGTAAATAAGGTAAATAAAATCTTGGTCTGTATCAACAGAGGCACCACATCAAAATTGTCATAGTACCACTGTATACTACATTGGTCAGACCCTACCTGGAGTACTGTATGCAGTTCTGGAGGACTCACTTCAAAAAGGACATGGACAAAATTGAGAGGTTTCAAGGGAGGAGAGTGATGAGAATGATCTAGGGCCGGGGCACCAAGCCCTATGAGGAAAGGCTTAGGGACTTAGGAATGTTCAGCCTGGAGAAGAGGAAGTTGAGAAGTTTGTTGTCCTTAAGTATTTGAAAGAAGGTTCCTGTTGACAGCAGGGAATAGGACCATCCCTAATAGGTTTAAACTACATGGAAAATGACATTGGCTAGATAACAAGATGACAGTTTTCAAGCAGTGACTGGTCAGACACGTATCAATGCTGTTTTAGGTTGATCCTGCATTGAGCAGGAGGTTAAAATATGCCCCCCCCCCCCACTGTCCCTTCCAACTCTCTGATTGGAATGGTTTCCAATGTGGTATCTGCTGACACTTTTCCTGATATTCACCAAGCCTTTTAGAATGTCTGAGGATGGGTGAAACTTTTGCCCAGCAGAGCTTCTGATTGGTAATTGAGGATGTTATTGGCTGAGCTGATTATTTTAAGTTGCTTTTTCAGAACGTGCCACCACAGTACAAGGATCCTCCCTGCATGACTGAAGGTAAGTGCTGGGTCTGCAAGTTTGTCCCATAGACCGATTATGCACAGGGCAGAATGCCTGGGCTGGCAGCAATACCTGATTATGCCCAACGTCACTGCCTCCCAGGCACCACCCAGCCTTGGCCTGACTGAGGCCCTTGAATGGCCCACAGTAAGGGAACATGGAGTCTTCCATGTTCCCTGAGATGCTACGGGCACCACATGCCCCTGTCAGTTCCACGGAGCTGCAGAGCTGGCCAGGATGTTCCCCCACCCCCACCTTGGTGGGAGAGTGGCATGTTGTTCCCCTGCCAGTATGTGGTGGGGGCCCCATGCCCCCCACTGCCACCACTGCCAGGTAGTGCACCGGGCTTTCCAGCCCCAGTGCTGTGTGTGGGCATGCATGCTATGACAGGACAGTCTGCCTACGCCAGGGGATTCCCTCTTCCATGCATACGCGGGAAGCAGTGGAGCATGCCACCGTGGCGTAAGGACCCAACAGCAACCCGGCATGCCTGCTGTCATGCATAATGGGTCTTTATTGCTCAACGGAGTTGAAGGCTGAAGTGAGGTCAGCAAAAACAATGAAGAGGCATCTTCTACAATTATTGGAATATTTCTTAATGAGAGCCTTCAGTATCAAGCAGTAATCAACTGTACTATGACTTCTACTGAAACCTGTTTGTGCCACACAGTGCCACAATTCCAAAGGTGTTTGAAAGTTCACAATGGCTGTGTAGATCCCCATCTAAAACAAAAGGCAGTGTTAATAATAATTCTTCCTGTTGTGTTATGAGTGAGTACACAACATAAATATGACACTTCTGTGCTTAACTAGGAATTATTGATTTCCCCACCCCAATGGAAGTTCCAGACTTCTACCCATGGAAGATAATGTTTCCTGCCTCTCATCTATCACAGCAGACCGAAATGCCCCCTAAAATTGTGTTCCCAGTTCCAACCTACAGATTGGACACACACAAAAATTCAGAATTCTTATTGATTTTCAGCTTGTCCTTTTTGTTCCTCTTCCTGTGTCCTCTTCTATATGGAACAACAACTGGCTACTGACTGAAAAGCAGTGTGCCTCTTAATGAATCACAATGTTGTGAAAATTATGTACAGATCAAATGCTATGAGATTGAATTATGACAGAACTTCCAACTTTATCTCTCCCCCCCCAGCTGAAATCAGAAGGGGGAGTCAAGACAGTAGTAGAGGGGCTATTGTCTTGCTCCACTTGCCCCCCCTTCCTTCCAAGCAATTTCTTGGAAGCAACATCTATTTACTTCCCTGTGGGGAGAAAAAATATCAGGGTTGTGTATTTTGAACAGAAGAAAGTAACATTTTCCTCACTCACTCTTTCACTGCTAATTTCAGTTTCCTCCAGCTGAATTTTTTTTTAACTCTCAGAGGAAAGAAACATAGAATTTCCCATCATTTATAATTTGGCCCAAAGTCTATTCCTTGTTCAAGAATAATGAATCCAAAGCACTATTCCAAGATGAGTTCTTTTTGAAAGGGTGATAACAGCTCATGTAAACATGCTCCCAAGTTGGGTGATAACACCACCTGCACACAGTGCTCCAAAAACAGCCACTGAGAATGTTCAAAACCAGCTGGAATGTTAATGTTTCAATCAGATCATCATATGCTTAAGTTAAAACAGAAAACACTGCTTATTTATTCAAATGGCATTCCCTGAAATTTCTGCTTAATATTTGTTTGTTGTTCAATAAGATACAATGAACTGTTGACTTACTTATTTAGGGCACATTCATGCATGCTTTGGGTTGAGATGTTTTATTTTAAGCTTTGCCAATCAATCTGTTGTTGGTTGTGTCTCTCCACCCCCAACATATACACATCAGCAACCAGAGCAGAAAGAGGAAAAATATTTGCTGGTTCAGATATTGACAAATGCCACATAGATTCTGGTGAAAACTGAACTGGCCTTTATCAAAGACACTACCAAAGAGAGTTGGCAAAAGGGACTAATTTTTAATTATCTTCTTTGTGTATCCCCTGCTTCCATCATGGTGTTTAATTTTCAGGAGGGCAGCTTGGGTTCAAGGAAGACACACACACATTTCTGTTGGCTTAAACAAGGCCACAGCTTTATTAATTCCACAGGAGTGTTGGCACAGCATGGGAGAGAGACCCTGACTTGTAGTCAGCTGACCACAAGAACCCAGACCCTGGGGCCCATTCGGTTCTCCTACTGGGAACACAGCTCCCCTTGACACTGGATTCCCACCATAGGGAACTATCCACCTGAGGTGTCAAGAGGAAGTACACACTTCCCTTGGCCCCAGCCTAGGCCACCCAGCACTGTGAGCCCCATGCCTCTCCTGGTCACAGATCTGGCACCCCACTAGGAGGCCCCTAACCTGGGAAGCTCAATGCAGATTGAACTCCACCTAAACAGGCTCCATCCCATTCCAAGCAGGTCAGCAAAAGATGCCAGGCACCTCATACGTGGAAGCTTTTAAGGTGAACCAGGCGACACCTCCCACCCCACATCATGGACGTGACATGCAATTTCCTGCACTGGGTGCTTTTGAACTCGTCAACCCTGCGGATGCTTCTAACTGCCCGGCTCCTCTGCAGCATCGATGGTGACGGGAGGTAAGTCTTCACCACTATTTCTAGCACTTCCTTTTTGCTATTGTTGCCACAACCTTTGTCACACTCATGCCACATGGATAGAAAAGACAAATAGGGAGGCAGCAGAAGAAAGTCATTTTCCATTGCTGTGAATGCTGCTGAAAGGCCAGCAGCAGGATAAGCTAAGAAAGCCCATTTTTGAATAGTGCTGCTGTCCATGAAAAGACAATAACTGGAATAATCTTGGGCTGCTGGAAAACTAGATTGCTGAATTTTCATTAAATTGCACCTTTCACATGTTCTAAATCAGGGGTAGTCAAACTGCGGCCCTCCAGATGTCCATGGACTACAATTCCCAGAAGCCCCTGCCAGCGAATGCTGGCACGGGCTTCTGGGAATTGTAGTCCATGGACATCTGGAGGGCCGCAGTTTGACTACCCCTGTAATTGTTGATTTTTGTTTTGAATAACTGTAAGCTTTTGTATCCCAATATTCCTCATCACCCCCTTAGGTACACCTATGGAAATGCAGAAGGCAATCAAGGAAATAAGCAAATAGATGTACCTGGTACATTTTCCAGGTCTGTTTCATGGAAAGTAACACAGTAAAACACAGCAGGGTGTTAAGGTTTGAGTTGAGGTCAAGGGCCAGGCAAGAGCACTGAAGCAGGAGACCTTTTTCAACATGAATTTGAACCTGAACCATTAGTGGGCTGCCTTTTAAAGCCCATTAACAAGCAACGCTTGAAACAGAAACAGTGGTAGTTTTTGAGAAGTCTAAGATGAAGATGCACAAAACTAGATCAAAAGGTATTTTCTTTCTTTTAACTCTTGCATGCACACACTTTCTCTTTCATTGTTCTGTTTATGGTTACTAACCAAAGCGACAGTTCAGTGTAAATGCTCTTCTTTTGGAGTGATTCTCATCAAGGGACAGTGTAGTGGTCTGAAAAGGAATAAAAGCCTACAAAATTGGCCAAGGTTTAGGTTGGAATATATTTTTAAGCAATCAAATACTAACTGAAAGAAGAGGGTTGTATTTTGAAATAAATTGTGTGTAGTGCAAGTCTCCACAGATCACAGGCAATAACAGCAAAGCAGACAATTACACCAAGATTTTGAAAACACTTAAGCAAAAATGGTATATATTTCCATTCTGATGGGCAAGTGGAAATTTTTTAGAATTGAATGTATGGGCATGCATTTATGATAATTTAAATCTGTAAAGCAATGCTATGACAGTCAAATCAGGCAGTTTATTTTATATACATGCCACATTAGTACAAGCAAATTTGTGGGATTTATTATAGTGCAATCCTGAACTAGTATCGACTTGTAAGCCACAGAACCTTCTAAGGCATAGAATGTTTTAACTATGTTTAGGATCACACTATTACACTGTTAACCAGTTTCTTTTTGTTTAAAAAGGCATGTTACAGTTCCTTAAATAATAACATTCTTTGTACAGGTAAGATAGTAATATGCTAAAACAAAACCCAGTCAGTAACTACTGCACATCCACAAATAGGGAATACACTTCTGATCACAAAGATTACATGATTTACAAGAAAAGAATAAAGATACATTCTATATGTGGATAGACCCAAAAGAGGAAAGAAGGACTGTACTGCATACAGATGCACAAACTGAATGTCTCAGTCAAGAGTCCATAAATTGTAACTAGACTTCCAAGCCAGCCATTATTAATTGCAAAAAACATATACATGTTAGAAGGCCCCCAAACATGTGTCTTTTCTCTACCTTGGAGAGACTACGAAAGCAGGAGGAGCAGAGCTTACAGAACACAGAGACCCATTCTGCCAGGCTGGGTTGCTGCCTAGTGTCTGGGCTGGGGAAGATTGCAAGGTCCAGACGGGAGAGCATTTTCCCCGCAGTACCTGTTCTGCCCTGGATTTGTGCCTCTGGATGATGCAGCCATTGTGACGAGATTCCACTATGCTGCAGGATGGTGGGGGACCTTTTTTATTTAAGAATTTTTAAATTCTTAAAAATAAAAAAGCACTAGGTGGCTTTGCCATGTTGTGCAGTGCAGCAAAGCCACCTGGGACATTTTTTATCCTTTCCAGGATGCCATAGTCATGGCTACAGGTGGGGAAGAGCTGGACCAGGATGGCCCGAATCTTCACTTCCCCATGGCCCAGGCCTGACATAGGCTCTGTCAGAGCCTGGGGGAAAAAAAGGAACTGTGGATCCACATTCCCTTGTCCAGGGACAAATGAGGGCCTGAGCTGGGCCAGGCCTGGGATAGCCCAGGCTCAGCAAGGACTCATCTGGAATCAGGAATTTGCCCCGCCACTGGATGAGCAGCAAGGCAGGGCAAATTCCCAATGCAGAAAAAGGTCATAGTGTGGCTACTGCATTTATTGATTGGTGTATAGTGGTTCGAGTGTGAGACAGGATCTGGAAAATCCTGGCTTGCCACATTTTGCTGGGTGACCTTGAGCCAGTGGCTCTTTCTCATCCTAACTTGCTTCACAAGGTTGCTGTTGTGAAGATAAACAATTGTAGTAAGCCACTGTGGAGAGGAGCAGGGCATGAACATCTGATCAATTTATCTGTTAAATGTTTACTTCACTTTTATCCCCGTCCAACATAAGCCTTTGAGCCTGTCTGCCTCTAGCTAGACTCCTTTTCCACTGTAATCTCTAAAATGTAAGACCTTTTGCCTGTTCTAGCCACTTTTCAAGAAAATTCTGAAAATTAAAGAACGAACATTTTTTGACCATTAATTATGTCCAAGAATTTAATATATCAGCCCTGATTCTTTGTTTGCCATTCAAAATACAAAGTATTTTCAGTGGTGTTTACTGAAAGAAAACAAGGATTCAACTGTTGTGGTTGCCAGCAATAGCTAAAGAACACATTTGTTTCTTAAAGCTGCAGGCATTGTTTCTGTTATTTGGGGGAGGGGCTTAACCCTATGGGTTTTTTATTCTTTAGATTTCAGATTTTTGTGCAAACCTCTGCCATTCTAAAGGATTGTATACAGATCTATCTTGTCTGTTGTTGGCTGCTGTATCTGGATTTGTCTCCACCGATGTGACCACACTGATAATTAGACATACTGGTAAAATAGATTTATTTTGTATAACATTTTTCATAGTAGACATTTAAAGTGTCTAAAGCTGTGTTATAAAATATGTTTCATTCATTCTAAAACACATTTCATAGGATTCCCCCCCCCCCTAATTTGCTCTTTTTCTTTTTTTTTTGCAGTTTTGCCGCTGGAAAAATTGAAGAAACATCCTTGAAATAAAAGGGGGAAAAAAACCCTAGGTAGCTTGACTCTTCACATTGCTGAGACAGCAACAAAATCTTGACTCCTCAAGGTGGACTTGGCATGTATGCTTATATACACCAGGACAATCATCCACTCATCAGGGATCCAAGTCTCAGCCAAACCATGTCCAGGTTAAATTGATGGTATACCTAACCTTTCCATGATATCCATTGCTGGTTATATAAATTAAGGCTGGGATATGACTGCACTGAATCACTCCTCTCTCCTCGTCTTTGAGTTTGGTGAAGGACCTTATATCCAGCTGTGGCGGAGACAGAATAACCATGCCAGATTCTTTCAGCCAGCTTTCAGTCAAATTCCAGGCCTATCTGGGCTTTACTCAACATATCTGATACTACAGGAATCTTGTTTTTTCACAGACTGTGCAGCACTAACTTAAAGTGGAACTAAGTAAGCTTTCTATCCTCATGTCCCTAAATTGCATGCAGATTAGGCAAACAACAAGGCGTGTCAACAACCATGTCTTTTCATACTCACACTCCTGCCGCCAATGTATTGGCATCTGTACCACTGGAATCACAAAGGAAGCAATAGACAGAGCAATAATACAAGGCACAGAAACTCAATCCACTGGTGCCATGTCCATGTCCACCTCCCCTTTCCCATGACCTTCCCTTCTTTTGTACTATCCATTTTATCCATGGAAAGCAGAGCAACAAAAGAAGGAGAGCTCCACAGATTCTAAACATTCTTTATGGCACATCACCTTAGAGGTGATAAAATATTACATAAACAGAGGTTTGTCCTCTTGACCTCAGCACTGATAGCACTGACTAGTAAACAGTACCTTAAGATTGTAGTCATTTTAATGAGGTTGGGTGTTCTGCCTTCTGGCTCATTTAAGGCTTATTCAGGATGGGGAAGTGTCTCCCCACGCTGTGTCTGATGTATCTGCAGAGCAAGGGTCATTGCAACATTATGGGTGGAGGGATTTGGGGTTTTCCTGTTGTCTGATGTCTTAGTTATTTATTCTTAGACACCTTGAACAATGGAAAGATGGGATGTGAATTTTTACTGAATAAAAATGCAGTTATTAAGCCACATGCATTTTTCCAGGTGTTATGGATAATTACTCACTGTAAGTAGGTTTATGGACAGGGGTTCTTCCTAAATCTAAGTCAGGCCTAAGGATGAACAAGGTGGGTGAGATCAGAAGTCACAGACCAACTCATGAAAGATGTTAGGCAATTCTGATTCTTCATTCTGACACCACCAGTGTCCCGTTACTGTGATTCCAGTCATGCTCAGCTGTGTGTAAAGTGGTACTGCTTATGTGTAGAAGTCATATTGACATATGTGCAGTCGTGATGTGCAGCAGTGATGAAAGTCTGAGGGACAGTGACCAAGCGCAAGATTTATTTTGCATCTCCTGAATTGCCTCACCATAAGACCCAAACTCCTGTCAGCAGACTCATAAGAAACTAACTGGGTGAAATACTGTCTGTTTAGCATATACATAAGGAAAACAGTGTGGCACTGAAAAATCCTCTTATCCAGCATGAGGGTTGCTGAATAAAAAGCAGGCTGAAAGTAATACTGGGGAAAGTAGTAAACTCCCCTTCTACTAGCACCCCAACTTCAGTAAAGAAAATATAATACTCTTTAGGCTACAGCCCTATTATTCACCCCCTCCTCCTCTACTGAGAATGATAGTGTCGTCATTAAGATGATGAATATTAAGGCTTGTGAATCACAGTTTCTGAGCCCCATTTCTCCTGTTAGTTCCCAGAAAGGATTATTCTGTTCACTCCACTGAAGAATACAAGGTCTATTGAACAAGGATTCATTCAATATTTTCCAGGGAATGCAATCTAGAGACTCAACATACATGCATATATAATGTACACAAGTTCTGTCGATCACTCTTTGCAGAGGAAGTTAAGACTTTGGTCTATTATGCACACCAAGCTTATTTTCGAATTTCACTGAAGTCGAATCCATCGGACTTTAATTCAAATGCTGCTTGTGCGCTCGGCACCTTGTTTCCTCTGATTTTTCTCTTTGGAATCACAAGTATATATTCTGCATATCAATAAGAAAAACTGGGCACTGACAGTATTGTGGCACTGAAATTTCTTCCATTTTGGGGTGTGTGGCATGGTTGGTTTCTCTTTATTTGTCAGGTTCACACACTGGGAATGTTTTTTTTTTTAATAGGGTAAAGATTCTTCACTCTGTATTCAGTCTCTTAGCCATCTTAGCAGAATGTTAGTGGTTCTCCCCGCTTTCATTGGTGTACAAATTCTGCTATTGATGGAATGAACATTTTGGTGTAGATATCACTGTTGCTTACTTTTTCTCATCATGTAAATGTTTTTTTTTTCCAAGTGGGTTGAGTATACTGATATGAGTTCATTGCTTAACTTGGATCACTGTAGAACAATCATTGACAGGGAAAGATGGCAGTACAGGTGAGAGCCTGTTTGTGTGTTAACATGCAAAAAACACTTTCATGTACTTTCCCAGCCATAATCCAGTCAAGCTTCCAATTGGTCATCTTGCTTTGGTATCATGATTTGTGGCTATGCAGAACCTGTGAGTGTGATGTCCTTTCTCACTCATACAGAGTGCCTACAATCCTCTAAACACACTGTCCTGCAGGTTCAATGTTACCAGTAGGAAAGAGTGTGTAGAGGATTGTAGGCAATCTGTATGAGTGAGAAAGGATATCACATTCAATTGTTACAGGTTCTGCACAGCCACAAATCATGATACCAAAGCAAGATGACCAACTAGATTATGGCAGCTGATCAAGACATGTTTATCTGGCAGACATGTTCACTTCAACTTCTCAACATGTGTATTCCTAATTAATCCCTTGTCCAATTTAAAGTTGGTCAGAGCACTTTAGAGTGTATAGCATCTCCAAGCCAGTCAGGCAGAAGAAATATGCTATAGTTATGCAAACCTCATGGATATGCACTGACCCTCATTGTTTCCTCTAGGATACTGTAAACTGTGAGGGGCGCGAAACTGCTCATTCCCATATGCCTTTTGCTTTGTTTTTTTGGTTAATTTTGATTATTTTCATTTTTCTGTGCTGCCTGGAGGTCAATGTGCCTCCTTGTCCTCACTGAAGATTAAGAAAAATCTTCCCCACATATCTGAAGATATTTCCCCTCCCCAGTTATGCTTTACAACTTTACTTAAAGACAAAGAATCATACATTCACTTGTGGGAGGAATGATAAAATTGGTAACATTCTCCCCTCCCCTGGTTTCCTATAATCTTTTATTCTTAGAGTCATCTATACCATGTCCTCATCTGCATAATTAATTATCAGATAAATTATCACTTGGATATACACCCATTTCTCAAGGCTGTTATTTTGCTTTCTTAAGTTATCAGGAGACAAAACTGTTGTGATCATGTGTTTTCTCTTTGGCTAGGGACACAGCCTCATTCAGCTGGGAATCAATTACCTGGCACTCTAAGAAAGCAGTAAGTTTACACTACCCTCCCAGCAAATATGTAAGGTTGTGACCCTAGGTCAGTTCATTGCTAGATTCCTGTAATGCTCAGGTATTTGAATGCACCCAAGAAAGGTCTGTAAGATGGGGAACTGCATTGCCACATGTGTAGTATACAAGAGTTTATGCCCTTTTACACACAACATTTTTTTAATTCCTTGCTGCCTGCATTTATGGACTCAAGCATCTTGCTGGGAATTCAGTCTCCCAGAAGCATTGAAAGTTTTACAAAGTGAAGCCAACATCAACTAAACAAATCCTTGATTATGTTGCTGCTTGAGCTCACATTACTCATGGCCTTTTGTAGCTCTTTGGAAGCTTTTTCGAATATGTTACAGAGAATGCATCTAGAGCCAAAACTACCTTTATATGGAATATGCATCTGCACCCAGCTTGTAGTAATAGGTCCACTACATTACTGCCTTTCTTGAGAATCCAAATCAGTTCAAGATGTCAAAGCATCCCCATTTTGCAATGCAAGCATGTCAGGGAAAAGGATCTACACCAATTTTTTCCAATGACACGCTAATATTGCACATTCACAGGAGTTTTGGCCTGGTTTGTGAAAGAGAACTTTTCAATAGATCATCTTCCATTCAGCTCTTGCAGAAGAGTAAGCAGGGATCTCTAACTGTTGTGATATATTCCCTCTTCAGTTAATTCAGTCCACCTTCACCTGTAACCCAGGCAGACTATCTAGGTTTAAACAGACTGCCTGCATACATTACAGAAGTGCTTGGAACAGCTAGACCCCTTACATATCAATGAATATCAATGTAGTGCAGGCATTTTCAATACCAAATACAGGTCTGCTTGTCTTAAGAACTTTAATTCAGATCTTCAAGGAAAAAAAGTAATAACGTGATAACTAAAGGTTTTAAGTACATATCATGGAACTCCTAGATCTCAGATTATACTGGAAATTCCTATCTAGGATTAGGGCATCTCTGGAGAAAGTATTTGCTTAGACAGCTGCTAATATAATAAGTAGGAGTTCCGCGCCTGCGTGGTTGCGCCCGCTGTCACGCCGCTGCCAGCACCGCCCTCCCCCCCGCGGCACGGCGCTGGCTGCGCCCGGACGGAACGGCCGCTTCGGCGGCCGAATCGCACAACCCTAATAATAAGCTATTGGGTTGGAGAGGAGAAAGGAGAGCAGGACAGAACTTTCCTGATACCATATTTGGACCTTCTCCTTTGCTGGTTAAGCAGATCCAACTGTTCCCCAATATCAATGGCCCATGATAATTATCAGTTTACCGGATATACTCGAGTATAAGCCGACCTAAGTATAAACCGAGGGACCCAATTTTACCACAAAAAAACTGGGGAAACCTATTGACTCACGTATAAGCTGAGGGTGGGAATACAGCAGCTACTGATAAATTTACATTAATTGAGGCATCAGTAGCTTAAATGTTTTTGAATATTTATTTCAAAGAAAAAACAGTAGACTACCTCTAAGTGCAAAAGAGGGTCAACAAGAACAATATGGGATCAACAATAACTTTAAAAGTGCAGAAACCTTAGCTCAATCAGCAACCCAGCTAAAACACAAGAGTTAAAATCCTTTAAAACTGGATTCCTCCACATCCTCTGTATGTCCAAACAGAGCTTCAGCTGTAGCTGGTGTGAGGTTATCAGCACAGACTGAGTTGGCTGTCATGCCCATCACTGCTGTCATTCTCATACAAAGCGCTGTCTTTGCTGCCATCCATAGCATCAGAAAGCAAGGGGGGAGTGTCACATGGACACCTTCCTCCTCCTCAGCAGGATTATCACGTGAACCTACCCTACTGGCCTCCAGTGGGGGAGCTCAGGGTGGGTAAGCACTTAATCCATGCTCTAGCTTCACAGGCTCTTCCATCCATCCCCCCCCCCCAACAAATTCAGAAAAATCAAGAGGATGAATAGCTGCTGGTTTTTGTACCCTGCTTTTCACTAACGAAAGTAGTCTCAAAGTGACTTACAATTGCCTTTCCTTCCTCTCTTCATGCCAAACACCCTGAGAGAGCTATGACAGAACTGCTCTGTGAGAACAGCTCTGGCAGGAGAACCAAACAGTGCCCCCCAGGCCAGCAAACCAGAGCAGAACAACAGTACCCAAAGTTGGCAACCTACTATAACAAGTACAACAGCTACCAAACTAGGAGAATGGGCAACTCTTACAACTACAGTGCCCCCCCTCGAACAAAACACTGAAATAAAGAACTGTAAAACTGAACATTGAAAGGAAGAACTGTAAAAATCAACTTTTAAAATGAATAAAACTCCAAGAAGAAAGGCCAAATAATCCTGCCCTTCAGATAAAAGAAGAAGAAAGAAACAGTGAATCCCAAAGCACTCCCAAGAAACAGTGAATCCCAAAGAGAGAGGGGAAGAAAGAGAAATCCTGGTGGTGGCTGAGGAGACAATGTGGAGCAACAAGGCAGGCATGAGGTTTTGTCTCCCACCCCTTCCCACCTTTAAATCAATTTTCTTTTGTTTCTTCCCCTTCCAACAGACAGCTGAGTGATTCCATCTCCCTGTTGCCCCCCAGCACGGCAAACTCAGCTGGTCCCAGAGTGGACTTTTATCCTATCATCCTTGTAGGGTTTATATGCAGGTTCAACATTTATCCAACCCCTGTTTAAGTCACCATAGCTTGCGTGTGCCCACTCCCCGTCTTTTCTAGAGCTTGTTGTATTTCTCCCCACAATGGGGAGTTCCATCCAGAGTGTGGAACAGAGCATCTCATGTTGCAACATGAGCTACAGAGTTGTTGTATTTCATTTTCAGGAGCATAAGATAGCTGAGAAATGAACTGTTAAAAAGGTGTGCTGTTGATGTGGCAATGCTGGTATAGTGTACTTCTATAATGGCTTCCCCATTAAGCTTCTTGCTGGCTCAGATCTTATTCCAAAACAGTTTTCTGAAGCCCATTCTAAAACACAGGGTCAGGACTGCTGGGCACAGAGACCTCTTCTTACTGTTGCCAACTTCCAAGTGAAGCATAAAACCCATACCTAACTCATAGCTAGTGTCCATTGCATTTTAGCTTTCCTACTAGTAATTATATAATTGAAGCACAATGTCCCCAGCACCCTTTAACAGAAAAATGTGGATCATCCTGCACTTATAACATCATACCAAGGCTCCTGGTGCGGTCTTTCCATCACTCCTCTGTATGTTGCTGCTGTTCCTACTCTGCTTTCAGTAGACTACATTTTTCTTTGAAATATCCTGTCCTGCATGCATTCTGCACACATTGGATAATGTACTTTCAATGCACTTTAAAAATAGAGTATCCTGTTCTGCACCAAAAAATCCAGCTGCAAAAGCACATTGAAAGTGAATTATCCAAGGTGTGCAGAATGGGCCCTGGTTTAAAAGCAGCAAAAGAGCATTTACTTATCTACAGAGCCAACAGTCACCATCACTAGATGCAGCATGTGTATTATATGATTCCTATATATTTGTGGCCTGTGTACCTGCTCCACATGAATGTACACTAGAGTAGCGGTCCGCAATCTTTGTCAGGCTGTGGACCGCAGAACCGGGGTGCGGGGAGAGGGCGACCCGGGGCCCCACGCACACACGGCAGCCCCGGCACAAACACGCATGCGCGGACTTGCCGCACGTATGCAGTTGCGCCCCCGCCGAACGCAAACGTGCATGCGCAGCAAGTCCATGCGTGCGCGTTTGCGCTGCCGGCATGCCGGTGGCCGCGGCTCCCTCTCCCTGCCCCTCCAGGCCACAAGGAAATCGGCTGCTGAAGCGGCTACTTAGCTTGCGGCCTGGCAAGCTTCTCTTCCTGCCCCTCCCCAAAGCAAGAAGCTTTCCAGGCCGCAAGCTAATTGGCCGATTCGGCGGCCGATTTGTTCGCGGCCTGGCGAGCTTCTCGCTGTGGGGGGGGTGCGGGAAGAGGGAGCCGCGGCCCAGCGCTGAGGCCTTCGTGGCCACCGCTCGGGGGTTGGGGACCACTGCATTAGAGAGTTCTAGAGACCGATGGGAATAGCAATGCTGACCAGAAAGAGGTTAGTCAAATGAAACAATCATAAAAAGGAAGTGCTGGAAGATGAAAGAGTGACCTGGGAACTGAGGGTGTGATTACACTTCCCGCCCCTGCTCCCCCCCCCTTATGAACAGGTTCATAGCTCTTGGGTGCTCTCATAAATATAATAAAAATAAATACACAAATAAATAAATGCCCAGGCCTCCTGTTGATGTGCAGGTGACAGTGATAATCAGCGGTGCTTTCCACCAGTTTCCCCCAGTGAGGAAACTGAGCTTTTCCTGAGCAAATAAGATCTTGTCAATGTGGTATTTACCCTGGTAATATTTAGAGTAGACTGCTGTAATGCACTGTACTTGGTGCTGCCCTTGAAGAGTGTTGAGTGTGTACAGATTGTTGCAGGCAACACTGCTGACTGGAGTTGCTTGTAGGGACCCTATCACTCCAGTTTTATTCTATCCACACTGGGTCCCAATCAGCTTGAAGGCACACTTCAACATGCTGCTATTGACTTTTAAAGCCCTACGCAGCACGAGTCCAACGTATTTCAAGGGCTGCTTATTCTCATATGAACCTTCTCGAGTTCTGCAGCCATTTTATTTTGGAGAGTCTTTCTGGATCAGCTTCTCATGATTAACCAGTTAGAAGGGGTGGCAAGGGAGCCCGATCAGGACTGTGGATTCACTAGACTGAACCTTAGTGTTTGCCAGCATGAAAGGAAAATGTGGTGGAGCAACAGCCTCTCTTGACATGCCTTGGTATGCAGGCTAGAAAAAGCAATTGGTAGATGAAGGCTGCCTTGCACTTGGAACCAAGGTGGGATTGGACATTAAGGTTCACATACCTCAAGCAGCACAGTAGGCAGAATGAACACTGGGTTTGAATAGGGCTCAGAGCAGTTTAATAAATAAACCCCGGTGTAGCTCGTTTTTTATTTGTAGTATCTTTATTTGGGGAATGGTGGAATGGTGGGCAATGATCATGACACATAAATCTCCCCCCCCCCCGGCAAGTAGAAACTAAGGGGTTTTACCAGGAGCAGGTACATGAGAAAAGGGCTTTCCATGGTAAATATAAGCCATGAGAATATACACGACACAAGGAAAATATTATTTTGTATATGATTAATGTGAAGATTTAATGCTTTTACTACTATAAAGTATTTAATAATTTTTTTTATTTGAAGGGGTTTGTTTTAAATGTAAGGCATAATGCATTGAACATAATGAATACTCCTTATTTTCACAGGTAGCATTTGATTTGGCTATCCTGCTTCTTTTTGTTCCTTTTACAAACTAGCTTTCAACTTCATTTTTCAACTACTGACCGTCTTGCTCCTATAGACTCCCCTCTCCCTGCCCTTTTTCTTTTAAAAATTAGAGGGAAGCACATGGTTTCTTCTTCTATTTCTCCTTCTCTTTCTTGCACAGGGAAAACAGATGACACTTTTAATAAGCATGTGGGAATGATATAAGCACTGCTGTTGCTATGGAACTGAGATAAACACATATTATAAGTTACAACCCTCCTTAAGCACTGCTGGAGCAGATTTTAAAACGTTGACTGATTTGGGTAAAAAAATAATGTAAGAAAGATTCATTATGGCAAAGGCTTGTGGTATCTAAAACAGAAGCTAAATTTCCAGATGCCATATACTACGTGTTTTCTTATCAGTGTTCCCCGCCCCCAACACTGATTGAAACGAGGTCTACACATTCATCAGTATACATTTTACAGGGTGGGGGGCTGAAAATCATACGTTTGTTGGGGAATGCATATTTTATTTGTGTACATGTACAGTTTTCTGTGATATTTAACTGGTACGGTTGCATTGAATTCAAAGATGCCTTTCGCCTTCTGGAAAGGTCTCCTATTTCTCCTTTGAAAGGAAGAAAAAGCTGTTATGAATATAATGACACCTTTGCATGTGACACGCTATTTAATTTAGCATTTCCTACCTTGATGACATTTTCTTCCTCATGGTCATGGCTTCTTTCCCCTTCCATCATTAATCACATTGGTGACCTCAGCCAATCAGTGATCATATAACAAATGGAATGATATTGTGCCACTCCAGAATCAATGAGAGCAGTCTGATGGGGACAGCCCTTCCTGGATGAGTTGCATGGGATCTCACAGCAAATTGGATGGCAATCAAATCTGTAAGGATGTACTGATATGAAATTAATGTATGAACTTATACTGAGGCATATCACCAGCCCACCTAACCAGCAACTGCTTTCCATCAGCAGCTCTCCAAGGTCTGAAGCAGAGGTCTTTTCTAGCTTGGCCACAGGAGTGCTGGGGTAGGGTGGGGGGTAAAGCTGGTGTTCTGTGAGACCAAGAATTTACTCTGATAGTTACCTGTGGTTTCTCCTACACACGAGAGCAAGACCGACATTCAGTGTCAGAACGAATGCAAAAAACAGATGAAGGAAGGGCACTGTTAAGCAATGCTCTAACAGCAACAAAATACCAGATTTTCATCTTAGTTCTAATAAAGACTATCTACTGATCTTGGTACGTAGAAGGATCATTGACCAAAGGACAGCATGTGCTTTGGTAGACTGAAACTACATTATTCTATGTGTTTGAAAGTGTAGTACTTTCAATGTGACCACAGAGTTCTACTGCTTGCAAAAGTTACTTATTGATTTAGAAAGAATGGCATGTTCTACTCATAGAAAAATGCATACTTATGTAGAAGAATCAGCAAGTCTTCTTATTTTGGACATAATTATGTGAATAGATCCAGTTCACTTTAAATGAATAGGGTAGTGCAAAGATTTGAATGATATTTCTGAACAGTTTGTTAACTCTAAGGGCCTATTCTCATGGACATTTTCATCCATATTTTCTCTATGGTTATATGTATGTTGTATGTACCAAGAGAATACACTGACTGTGGGAACAACAACAAACATAAATCATTGGGGGGAAAAGTACAAACATACATTTGGACCCCATAGTCCTTTATTCTATGTTCGTCCCAAAGACGATTGTATGGAGGATAATGATAGTACGCTGTGAAAATGCATATGTGAACTAGCCTTAAAACTTGGAAGATTATGATAGTTAGTATGTTCCAGCTTGCATTATTGAAAGAATACATATTATAACAAATCATCACACACAGACGTGCATAAGTACTACTTTGAAGGCAGAGGAAGGGGGATTGTTCATAGATCTAAAGGCTGGGAGATGGAGAGAGCAGTCTTCCGATTAAAAGATGGATTTGATAGGTTAAGAAGTCACAGAACTTTGACAAAGCATAACTTCACTAATACAAATAAGCTCTCTGAGCTACATTTGAATTCACATCACACCACACCTGGTAAGAATTAGTCTAGCACAGCATCATCAATCATAGTGTGGTTGTCAGTTTTGACATCCTTTAAGTCTACGTTGTGTGCTTAATGACTACATTACAGAAAATGTAAACAGACACCAAACATGCAGGTATACCCTATTTTTTTAATCCCCTCTTGGATCTTTTTTTTTTTTTTTCAAGGAAAAAATCTATGGAAGTTATGTGTGTGAAAATGCAGACATGTTCACTTTCACAAATAAAAATGTAAATGTTTTTCAGCTTTGGTATGTTTAAAGTAGAGATGCTGATAATAGATATACGTGCATGTGCACTTTAGAGATGCAGAAGTTTCCTCTCTAGGTGAATTTATGGATCTCCCATTAGTTCTTATGCTATTTCTGTTTATACACAGTACAATCTACACTGATTTAAACTAATGGTGACACTTTCATTTATATGTGACACACACATGGTGGCAATGTATATTCACATACTTTGCTGTATTCTTAGTCATGATGTACTAACAGGGATTCAGTGACAAACTTAGTTCATGATTTTGTGTGCAGCAAAGGCTTATATCTCTTTATATCTGATGATGAATGCTGTGTGGTGGAAATTTGCTTCCCAATCCCATATTCCAAGTTAGTGCCTTTATTCATTGGTTAGTATAACCTGCATAAAGAATTATAGATAGGGATGGGCACAAGCCATGAAAACTTGGTTGGGGATGTGTCCCAACCCAAACTCAGTTGCTCTGATTAACTGAATAGCTTTGTGAAGTTTGAGATGTGAGAGGTGACCACTTAAGGTCCTGGAAGTGACAAAATCACAGGGCATCTCCATCCAAGTCATCTCTACCTGCCCACCAAGTTTGGTGAAGATTGGATTTGGGATATTAGAGTTACAGTCACCCAAACAAGTTACCCCCAGGAAAGTACTTTTCAGGGAGATATCAGGTTGCAGTTCAGGAGTGTATAGAATGGGCTCTGTGCAAGCTAGAGACATCAAACTCATTGTGGACTTTCCCAGGATACCCCCCATATGCCCTGAGTTGGGGGTTATAAGTTACAGCCCACCAAAGAAAGCACCCACAGGAAAATGCCTTTGGTGAAATGTCAAGTGGGAGTTCTGGGCCATAGAATGGAAAGGACAGACACTATGTGATGTAGTAAAGGGAATGCTTTAAGCTTGCAGAAGACTTCTCCAGGATGGACAACCCCTCCTCACCAGAAGCATGTGAGAGAAAACTGTTGCCAGCACTGTTATGGATCGACATATCCCTAATTAGGCTCAGGCTCCCTCCAACAACCAGATGAATGCAGGGCCAACCCCCTCCATCCTGGAAACCTCCTGAATAGTAGGTGGCTGAAGTGCAGGGCGCAGCCAAACCTCCACCCCTGCCCAGGAGCCAACTACACTGTTGCAGGGGGTTGCATGTCCCTGGGCCAACCCTCCCTCTGCAGATGGACAACATGATTACAGAGGACTGTGTGGCCTGGGTGGGAAAAGCAACAATAGGAACAAAGACAAGTTGCCCTGTGAACTCGGATTCAGTTCATTTGCCTTGGGGAGTTGGCCTTGCATTGGATTATGGCCTTGCATTGGATTATTCTTGCCAATTGTTCAACTGGAAGGGGATGGCTGAAGTTGTAGGAATAGTCCACCTCCTTTTCAAAACACAGTGAAATTGGAGGTTGATTGGAATTGGGAATATCCCCCATGCCAGCCATACTGGTATGATCGGCATCAACATGCCGCACAATCATCTCCACAGCGGTTAGAGTTTGAAGGGATGAATGTTTGGCCTGTATAGCCTAGATGGAAAATGGCACCATGAGAAGGAAGACACTTCCATCTGGAAGTCAGACTTGGTCCCTGTGCTAACCTAGCCTGTGGGAAGAATGTAAAGAGCTAGGAGCTCTGGCACATGTGACATGACACCCACATGACCCAGAGTGTTCATGCCCTCTGTTCAGTCATCTTGCCAATGTGCAGATGGGGCCTTGGAATGTGAGGAGGTCCTATGGGGCTACCGTTTAGAGGAGGAGACAATGAATGAAGATGCTAGTGATGCCTCTCTACAATGTGCTGGGTCTAAACCAAGTCCATCACAGACAACCAACCCAAGGTATCCTGCAATGACTGATGGATTGAGTTAAGTGCTGATAAGAGTGGACTTGAGCAGAGATGAACTGCAATCACCTGGGTGGGTGAGTTACAGGACAGCTAGTGCTGTGTGATGATGGACATCCAGTCCTGACTGCTGCTGGACTGTGACCACCTTTGTGGTAAAATATTGTGAGGACAGAGCAGGTGGCTCTGACTACATCCATCTGCTAACAACCAGTATGGTTTTGTTACCAGTGGGCAGTGATGGAAAGGTAGTCATTGCGGCATCACTACAGAGTCATGTAGAGCAGTCCATGGAGGGCAACACTTGCTGACTCATTGTTCTCATGGGGGGGGGGTTACTATAGAGAGAAATTGTGTATCGGGCAATGAAAGGTTATGTTCCCTATGAGGGAAAATGGTTGGCCATTTACAACAATGACCTCACCAATGTGATGAATGATTGGTTTCAGAGCCCTTTGTCTTTTTTCCAGAGCACTGAACTCTTGGGGGGTGGCTTTCCTATTAGTACTAAACACAGTTCCCAAAGCCCCTCTTTGTGTGGCCTCTTCTGCCCCCCCCACCCCACCTCTCCCTTCTGCTTCCCACTAGTGGTCAATACTTCTGCCTCTGGCAGCAACAAACTGTGATGTCCTCTTTGCAGGTACCTCTGGAGAAAGGTGGTAGACAAGTGTTGTGGATCCAGATACAAGCATGGCACTTGTTGGCAAAATTGAATTTATTATTAAATAAGGATTCAGACTAGGTGTGGGGAGCTGTAACAAATCCCCCAAATCAGGAAGGCAGGCTGACACACACATATCACCCTCTAAGGAGAAACACATCAGTAGGTGGGTTATAATGGAGAGCAGTGGTCAGTAAAGTCAGTGAGGCAGTAAAGACAAAAATAGACAAGAGCAGTCCAGTATGTTAGGGGCAGGGGATAAAATGGCAGAGAACTAAACTGAAGCCCCCACAAAGCAGCCCACCTCCCCAAAGAGCGATGCTTACAGCAAACACAAGTGTGTGTGGGGAGGGGGTGGGGGTGGGGGGTGGGATGGGATGGGATGAAAAGAAAGGGAAGGAAAAACCACCAAGGAATCAGATAGCAGGAAAATCCCACCAAACAAAAATGCCTGCTATGTGAAACAGAAACTCAATTATTTGCCGCAAACATACAACAAAAATTAAATTGCAATACAGAGAAACCTAGGGCAAAGCAAAGCTCTGTGCTAACTAAGAAATCCCCCACCATGCAGTGGCATATCTAGCCTATTTGGTGCTTGTGGCAGGCAAGTGGGCAGGGCTTGGTGATAGGATAGGGTAGTGGTCCCCAACCCCCCGTCCGGGGACCAGTACCAGTTCAGGGATCAGTCGGTACTGGGCTACGGCTCCTCCTCGTCCTCCTCCCCAGCTGCTGCCTTGGGGGCTGCCCTGCCACTCTGCCACCGGCTCACCTTTGTTGCTCTCCGGTGGCCGCCATGGCTGGTGCTCCCCCTCGCAGCTGCTGCTGGCAGTGCCCCCCAGCGGGCGGCGGGAAGTCAGGGGTGCCATCAAGAAAGCAAGTGGAGCAGGGGTTCAGGTGGCAGCAGCGACATTACTCGGCAAAAGACTACCCCCCCCCACCGGGCCTCAGTAAAATTGTCAAGCATTGACAGGTCCCTGGTGATAAAAAGGTTGGGGACCACTGGAATAGGGGGTCGAATGGTTGATAGGGGTTTGCTGAAACAGGGTTGTGGCAGGGCTTGGTGGCACAGAGTATAGGGCCCGCACCAACACCCACAAAAGTGCAGCAAGAGCTGAACTATGGGATGGGAGATCGGGGCACCGACAGCCATCAATCCAGAGGAAAGGCCATGGGAGTTCACTGTAGTCAGCTGTTGAGCAGTGCACCATCATGGTAGAACAGCATGTCCACCTCAAGTCCATGGTATTGGAATGTGACATCGCCACATGCCACTGTGCTCTGCCAAAAAGGGTACAGGCAGGGGGTGCCCAGGGATGCTGGTAGGCCTCCCCTGTGAAAGGCAGGCCCCCGCTACTCACTCTGCAACCATGCCCAGTACAGCAAAGTTCTTTTGCAAGTACATCCTCTACGTCCGAAATCACAACACCAACAAAGAGAATGCATGTTTATCCTATTCTTATATAGACCTGAGTCCAATTGTGATTAATGAGAACTCTGTTAATGGCAGGCAGCAGTGCCTGCTGAGCTTTGGATGGTCCCTATTTGTATTTCCAAGGCTAGAAAACACCCCCACCACACACATGCCATCAACATTCCAGAGGTTCTGGTTGGCTTTCATTTTCCAAGCCACTCAAGCCTTGCCCAAAAGCTCTGAGATTTCTTCAGACACTACATGCATGCTGAATGTTGCTTCCCGAGCCCTGATCTACCCAGAATTCAGCCTGTTTCGTCACATAGTTCGTGCCCATCCCCAATTTTAAATATGATGACTAAACTTGAAGGACCTACATTATATCTTTTTTGAAATCTATGACAAGATTGGCTCCCTTAGCTATTTCTTCAGAAATTAGTTTATTGGGCATCTTGGCAAGTTTTTAAGGCTTAAACAACGTAAGTAGGAAAAACTGGGTGTGAAAGTAAGAATGAATAACTAAGACAGGACAGGAATAGACAGCAGCATTTAGGCAACATCTTGAATTAGACAGTAGCTTTTGTTTCAGATATTTGTAGGAACATCTTTCTTTTTTAAATCTTATTTTCCTGGGATGGGATGAAGCAAACAGGAAAGGAACAAAAAATAAATAAGACAGCAATAGTATGTTTTCTTTATTAATCAAATTAGTACAAATGGGACACTGAATAATACTGAAGGTCCACTGATATCAGTGCCCATCTTACAGCTATGAGACTAAAGACGGTAATTGAAAATGTCATCTTACTTTATTTTCAGTGCAATCTGAAGCCGAGTTGCACTTTTCTAAGTTCATTGGAGTCAGTGGGTTTAGAAGAGTGCTACTCTGCTTTGGACTGCACTTCTAGAACTACTTTCTCAAACTTTCTGGTGATTAATCTTGTACAAACATACCAATAACAACAATAACAGTAATAGCAAACTATATTTCAAGTGTTCGGCTTGCTTAATTAGCTAGACTAGGTTAGCTAGACTGATATTATTATTAGCACTGCTTGCAAATGGGGTAAAGGGATAACTTCTAAGCCTCCCTTCCAGTTCATTTTAAAACACACCATAAACAATGCAGTCTATTTTGGGGTAATCCTAATTTAATATGCATGATAAACGAATTGTTGTCTTTTAAAAGCAGGATTCAAGACCTGTTCCTAAACATATTACTTTAGAAAGTAACATTATTTTCATTGAATGTCCTCTCAAATCATATATTTAACATTAGCATGCAAAATACTGGTTTCCCTCTCTGATTTGCAACATTTGATTTATTTTTGGACAGTCTATTGCTGGTAGAAACTACAGTCAATATCTGAAGCAGCTGCATGTCAATACAAAATATGTCCTCATGTGATTTTTTTTAAAGCACAAATATGTTATACTACACCATTGTCTTCTTTACAGAGGGTGTAAAGGGGATTTCATTAAGAAAATATTGCAAGTTTTTTTTTTCTCAGGGATCAGTTCTGTAAACCTGCAAGTATTATGTAAATGTGTTTGTGTACGTGTACTCTTCAGTCTCAATGAAAAAAAAATTCTGTGTTATTCTACAAAACTATTTGCATACACTGGAAGCCTGATTCATGCAAGCGTTTACATAACTTCCCTAGGTATATCAATTCCCACAATGCCACTGCTCTAGGAATGAAGCATAATTAATAGGTTAACATTTGAAATGTATAATCTTACATTTTAAAATGGATCCACTTGGGATTAAACATTGTCTTCAGTGTGAGAAATACACAGAGGTATTTTCTCCCTGTGTTTATTTAGGCACACTGCCTTTCAAAATTCATCGCAGGAAACATCAGCGCATATAGGGAAGGCTTTGTTGTCTAAAAACCTGGCTCTACAATAAACTTCCATTTTGGAATGGATGACTTTACTTTCTGCAACTCAGATAAACACGGCAAAATCGACTTACATCCCATTACTGATGTTTATAGCAAAACTTGCCACAGATTCCCCAAGAAGGAAACTTTAAAACGTAACCTGAAAGAACAGCACATAGCTGACATTCAAGGGCTGACAAAAACTTCCTATAGGCAAAGAGGGGGAGAAAAGATAATATATTCCCATGATCTGTGCCCAAGCCATTTTGAGCCTCTTGCTCTCCTTTTATGAAAAGCTGCTGGTACTCCTTTCAAGCCAAAGTTTTCGACCGACTCTGCCTCCGTCCAAGATATAACCAACTGCCCTTCACACACCATGTGAATAAAGGGTTACACTTGGGTTTAATGAAAATGTACTAGGTTCACATAATTCAGTAGCTAATTAAAAGCGCAGTTGAAAGCCGGGAGCACAGATATTGTTTATATTGATAGCTATTGTATTACTTCAGTATATAATATGAGCCTCTTCAGCTGACTGATGCCCAAAGGAGGAACTAACAAATCGCTCAGCTGGTGGTAGATGCTGGCCCTGAAGAAAGCTCGCAAGGAACACTCTGCCGCCTTTTCAGAGCCTGTACACCAGCTGTCACCCAGCCATGGGTGCTGAAAAGCCCCTGTCACTTCATCCAAAGGGATTTACTTGGTCAGAAGGGAAGAAATTTAAATACAAAGCATGCAGCTAAGAAGCTAGTGAAAAGGATTATGAGAGCACAGGAGCACATGTGTATAAGACACTAATACATCTTTAGGAAATTTCAGATTCCCCCAAAGCCTGGATTACTGCCAGAGACAGGGTGGTATACGAAGGCAGGGACCTTTTACCGTTATTATCTTGCCAACTATTCAACATTAGAGGCCTTTGACAACAACAAAAATATATCTCCCCTTCCACCCATCTCCTCTTTTCTGGCAAAGAGAGGGGAAGTATCCTGTCGTCTGTTCTAGTAGAATGTAATATGAGTCAGCTATGTCTGTGTAGCATAATCCCCTTTATTTACTTTGTCTCCACTTTTTGTTTTTCTCTGAGTTGACTAAGGGGGTGTGAGTGTGGACACAGAATAAGTCTTGCTATTTTTAGGGGCGACTGAAGAAAAACATAGTATTCATTCTGACACAATGGCAGAAAAGAGGGGAAATAGGCATATTTATTATTACCAGGACTCCTAAGTAGGGAGATGGTAGTCTTTATCTACCCCATGGCTGACATTCATCAACAAAAAAAAAATTCAAAGGTTGCCAGAAGAACTAATAGAAAGTGGGAAGAATATTGCACCATACTGACCAATGGCATCTGAATACTCTGGTACTTTTTTTCTCTTTAAACTAAATGGAAAAGTAATGTCTTTAAAAACACGCCTGTTTAGCCAGCAGGGCCAGCCAGACTTTTTCAGCTCAACCCCACGTTGCTCTGCCTGCGGTGAAGTGCTGTATTTTCCTCTGTGAATAGAGCTTCTAGCTTGCCCTGCTGGCTGCAGATAAATAGAGGATAAAGCTCCCAAGCTGTTTAGAGGGAGGGATGGAAAAAGGAGACCACAGCACAAGATCCAAGAGACAAATACTGAATGCTGAGGGGAGGGTCATGAAAGATGTTATTACTGCTGGCCCAGGTGTGAAGGCTTGATGTTGCCCCCAACATGGGTAGCATCAATACACCCAAAATGGAGGAAAGTGTGCGGACAGCTCAGGAATGGGGCTGGGTGTCTGATGGGGGGGGGGGAGCTTGCCCTGGAAATTGGCCTTGAAATAAAAAGATTATAATCACAAAATAATAGGTTCTAATGTGAAATGGTGTGTTTGGGAGGAGGAACGGTAGAGAGGGCGAATTCCTGTTAACGAGTCCTCAAGGACGTGAACGACATGTGTGGCACTAAACCTTGAGATTTAACAAAAGCACACTTCGCTCAAAGCAGCTGCCTTTAGAGGTCACTAGAACATCACTTCAGCATAAACCAGTTTCCCATGAAGGAATAGAAGTTAGGTTTAAAACCCTTACAAAGATTCTCTCTCTCTTTCTGTGTGTGTGTGTGTGTTTGTGTGTGTCTCACACACACATCATATAAATACATATACACATACCATTCCAGAAGATGCTGCCTTAGTATTATCTAAATTTCTCCACATAGACTATCCTGTATCTGCCCCAACCAAGCTGATTAGGGACACGTCTATTCTGACACGTCCGTTATCCCAGCCACAAGCTGCCTTGCACAGCCACCTCACCCACTGTGGAGACAGGCCGGAAGCAAGATTGGAGCACAACATATGCAAATGAGATGCGGCTTACACCACTTAAAATGAGATGGCTATAATATGTAACAGCTTAATGTGCCCAGGGATGTGATTGATGCCCTTTCCCGATCTCGAAAGAGCTTTGGGGTTGGCTTGAGACACTCAAAATATGTTTATTTCTTTTTTAGCACTCTTCTTTCTACCAAATGTATTTCCCATCCCCACCCCCACCCCCACCCCCACCCCCTTAAATCCTATATGTTTCAGGAAAAGGAAATCATTAAAATAAAATGATCATGTAAGAAACAGAAGTGTGGTGCTGTTGCAATACTTTTTTAAAAATCATCTTTAAATCACACCCTTGATTTAGATAAATAATATTGTCATCCAATGCTAAAGAACAATTGACCAACTGAACTAATTTCTATTCAGTTTGAAATCTGTCATGACAAAGCATAACCCACAAAATTATTGTGGTTTCTGAGAGACCACCCCGCTGCTGCTGTATTTTCCCATTCCAGTGTAGCATCATTATAAACTGGGAACAAAATTTGAGGAAAACAGTGTCTTGCTGGGGAAAAAAAATAACTAAAAATCCATAACCAAATGTTGCCCAGTCCAACTGCCAGTGCACTTCTAATCAGTATTCTTTTCCTGACTTCAGGTAAACAGACAACAGATTTCTCCATTTCCCCTAAAAAATCAATCTCTCAGTGTATGCCAGTTGTTTTTTCTTCCCAATTAGTATTATAAATTAATTTATTTTTGTCACAAATGATTTTTTTTTAAAAATATACCTCAGCACAGCTTTTCATTCAGGACTTTTGTGAAATGTGACAGCCCTAATGTCATGAACTTTAGTGGAAATAAATAAAAAAGATAACTTGCTAATGAATCAAGATGAATTGGAGGGAGAAAGGGGTATTAATTATTGCTTGCCTCATAGGTTAAGCTTTGGCTCTTCACCTCAGTGGCCTAGAGAACATTTCTTGCCTTTGGCCATGTCGGAGGGGCTCATTAAAAGATCTCTTGGGAGGAGACAGTAATTGTTAGTGAAAAGCATTGGTCAGTGCCTCCGCTAGAACTCAGCAGGGGAAAGATTCCCTGATCTCTGAGAACTAACAAGTCTGTGTACATTACACCTGTAATCAAACTGCTTGAGAAAATGCCAAGAGACCAACCTGCTCTCTGTTTTGACTGGAGAAGTTATCAAAAAAAGTGCTGAATCCATCCATGATTGATGTGCACATACAATTACAAGCCTCCAGATATCTTACAACATTGCAGCTGTAAACCTTAAACATGCATGGCATAAAATAAGGTGCACTGGATAACATAATAGATAGGAGCACAGAAGGCCTCAAATCCAGTGACAGTTCTTTTTCTTTTCTTTTTTAAGATTACCAACAGAGAGTGTTTCAACAAAGCGAGTGTGTGAGAGAGAGAAATAAGAGGAGCCAGTCTATTTCTGTGTTTACTAAAATTACTAAACTGAGACTATCATACTTTGGTCACATTATGAGGAGACAAGACTCGATGGAAAAGACCATAATGCTAAGAAAAGATGAAGGCAGCAGGTTCTGTTCTGGATTGTCTCCATAAAGGAAGCCACATTCCTCCTTTTGCAAGACCCAATAGGATCCTATGGAGGTCATTAATTCACTGGGTCACCGTAAGTCGGAAGGAACTTGACAGCATTTCAGGCCCACACAGGAAAGCTACAATACACTCTGGATAGACTTAGACAAGACTAACACTGAGTCTACTTTGAAGGACTGTTGTTAAACTAGTAGCTCTTTGAAGGCAGCCTGTTCTGTTGTAGAGAGCAACAGGCTCTGAGTAGGGCTCTTTAGAAGCATTACACAACCGTTTTACAAACATCAGCTCTTGGAATACAGCACCTTCTGGGTTGGGCAGCTTAAATTTAGGGTTGCCAACTCCAGCTTGGGAAATTCTTGGAAATTTGGGGATGGAGTCTGGGAAGGACTTCACCCTGTGAAGTAGGTGGGGTGGAGAGAGCTCTAAGAGAACTGCAAGACCAGCCCTAAGAGAACTGTGAGTAGCCCAAGGTCACCCAGTTGGCTGCACATGGACGAGTAGGGAATTAAACCCAGTTTTCCAGATTAGAGATGGCCGCTCTTAACTACTCGCCACACTGCAGAGGCCATCCTACCCTCTGACTGTTAATGCAATTAATACAATTTCCAATTTCACTGGCCTGTCATTTGCTTCCAGACGCCAAGAAGCTGAACTAGATGGCTGATGTCATCTGCTTATTTTTTGATCTGTCCCTTTTTCGGACTGACAATCCCATAAGCCCTCTAGTACTGTCAATTCAATACCAGACCCATTTTGCACAAGACATACATTTTTAAACGAAAGAAAATCCTTGAAATGACAGCGCCTTGTCATAGGCATACATATTCATTTTATGACTAATTTATATAAGCGTTTATACCTCTAGATTGGCTATGGGCCAGTCGGTGCTTTATGTGTCAATTGCGGCCCGCTGTTGAATCCAGACTTCTTTCTCCAGCTAGCAATGTACAAATTAACGCTGTTTCTTATCACTTAGCAAAATCTTTGCCTAGTCACCCTGGTGCTTCTTCAGTGCCAGGGCATATATTCTGCAACACCAAGCCACAAGTATTTCCTGCTGCTGTTTAGGCTTCCGGTGAGGGAATTGTGTTTAGAGTTGCCAACTCATGCTAGGGCATCAGCAAGAAAATTCAAAAATTGGGGGCAATTGGTGTTGTTTCCGGTGCAAAACTGGAAGCCGGGCATCACATCAGCACAATATTTTTAGATTCACCCTAACATTATGGTTAAAAAAGTGTGCATACACACAAAAGGTCACACCTTGAATGGATTTAAAGGTTCCTTTGAACTCAAAATTTGTTATGGCTAAAGCATGAAGTTTGGGGTGAATCCTGGAGCATTACTCCAACACAATGATGACACTTGTGCTTTCCCATCAGGAGCATCGTTGTATGTCAGTTTGATTCCAAACTGCGATCCTTCTGCTGCCCTGTTGAGTAGTGGCAGGGAAAAAGTTTCAAGACTACATGGGAGACCTGGCTAGCGTGATCATTTTTTAACGCGATAATCCCATCTTGGGGGAAATTTGGTCTTCACTTAAGTGGCACATTCTTTCAAGCTGAAAACCACACAAACATTCTCCAGTCTTGCCACAAAATATTTAAAAGTTGAATGTGCATAAAATTACATATGGATAATAATAGTTATCTAAAAATCTCACTCAGCAAGCAACCTTAAAAACATATCACACAGAACTCCTCAGTAAAGCTTTAAATCTTCCTCCAGCCAAAAAAACTTCATCCCATGTAATTTACCTTGGCCTTAGAGGTCGGAACTTACAGTACATTCCTAAGCAGTGGTGTACCCTTCAAAGTCCGGTAAAGCAGTGGTCCCCAACCCATGGTCTGGAGACTGGTACCGGTCTGTAGATCATTCGGTACCAGGCCGTGGCTCCTCCTCATCCTCCTCCCTGGCTGCTGCCTTGGGGGCTGCCCTGCCACTCTGCCGCCAGCTCACCTTTGGTGCTCTCCAGCAGCAGCCACAGCTGGGGCTCCCCCTTGGCATGGCACTGCGCAGCTGCTGCTGGCAGCGCCCCCCAGCGGGCAGTGGGAAGTTTGGGGCACCAGCGAGAAAGCAAGTGGAACAGGGGCTCAGCTGGCAGTGATATCCCTCGACAAAAGACTATACACCCCAGGCCTCAGTAAAACTGTCAAGTGTTGTCCCGTCCCCGGTGATAAAAAGGTTGGGGACCACTGGATTAAAGGATATATGGAGTTCATTCTTAAGTGTAGTTGCTACCCTGCCAAAGCTAACTTCTTATGTATTATATGTTCTTTGTGGGGGTTACTCTGAGGAGAAAATAATAATAAATTCAATTTTGCTAACAATAAATTTAATGTTTATGAAAACCACCATTCACCACAAGAAGACAGCTAACCAAACCTGGATGTTTCCATTTGCCATAGTTATAAACTATAAGAAAAATACTTCTTCTGGGGAAAGAAAGCCAATAAACAATATTCATACAGGGAATATAATTTAAGCAAATCACAGGATACAAAAAATTATTTAATATGAAACCTGCAAGAGAAAAAAAACGGTTATGATTTTTTTTTGGGGGGTAGTAAATTTTAACAGTGTTTTTTCAAATCTTCAAAGCGTTCCTTGATGGCTTGCTGAAGTAATTGAATGACTCTTGAGTTGTTTAATAGAGGACATCTTATCTTTCTTTCATTACCCAGCCCATGGCTTCTTTTCTATTCCCATGAAATCCGTGTACACACTTTAGAAGCCCTCCTGAACAAGCTTGCTTCTAACTCTCACAGAGCTCTTAGCACAATTTGAATACGAAAGAGATACTGAATAAAAAGCTTTAATCTCTTGTCCGCTATTCTTCTTTCTTGCCTCTCTTCATCCCCCTCTCTTCCAAGAGCTTTTGCCATGTAAGGGAACACTTTCTGTTTAAAGAAAGTTACTATAATGCTCCAGAAAGATGCACCGTATGAGGGAAATTGAAAGGGCTGCCCTGTAAAGACATTCAGTTGCAGTTTAGCGATATTTGTGAGGCATTTACCCATGCTGAAGCTCTCTCTCTCTCTCTGTGTGTGAGTGTGTGCAGGTAAAAGATTAGGAAAAGGGCTCTCTTTAACAAAATCATTCAATCAACGAGCAAGTTAAAGCAGTATCAAATGTGTCCTCTACCTCAAATACTGTGGGCCTTTTTTTCTTTCGATACCTCTTCCCTCAGTTAACTGGAACTGCTTTGAAAGGGCTTTCTGTTCTCTGGTCTCTTGTCAGTTTGAATGCCAGGAAATGAGTCCCCTTTGTGAGATTAATTAATTGCAGGAGCTGATCGGCCCAAGCCCAATCACCATGCAACAGAGCTGTAATTGCTACTTTGTGGAAAGGAAAGAAAAAGTTTTGGTTGCAGTTTAAGAAGAGGGTTTAAGGAAACTTCTTTGAACTAGAGGTCTCAGTGCACTGGATTAAGGCGAGAAGCAAGAAGGCCTTTGAAGTTTGTTAAGAGGTTTTGGAGGAGAAAAAAGTTGGGTGGCAAATGGGAGTTGGCAACATCAAAAGAACATAGCACCACTCCTCACCTGTTCACATTCAGAAGAGAGGCCACAGGCTGCCAGTAACGTTGGTCTGAATGTTTTAAAATGATCACTGTTGTGAATCTGTTTTTGTGTTTTAAATTGAATTGCATTGGGCATCTTTACATGAAAAAGCAGATTACATACTTGTAGGTACAAAGAGGGATGCATGCATAGTTAAGAATCAGATAGACCCACCTACATTTAAATGAAAGGTATACTTATGAGTGTGAGATACAGAAAACACCTATTTTTCCTGGGCACAACTGTGATACAAGTAATTAATTCTCCTTCCCCCCCTAAAGAAGAGACAAATTTATATGACTGCAAAATAGAACTTAAATGTAGGCTGAACAAAATGGAATTAGGACAAGTGACAGAGAATGGTTCTCAGATCACTGGATTTTCTGTATAAAATACAGGATCCCCCCCCCCCACAATGGATATCAAAATAACAAAAATTCTGGTCCTTTGATCACCCTGGGGTAGGGTTGTAACAATGGGTTGGCAATTCCTAGATATTTGGAGGCAGAACCTGGAGACTGGGGGTTGGGCAGGGGAGGCATGTTGTACAGTTCAGTCCCCAAACCTGCCATTTTCTCCAGGGGAACTGATCCTGGAATCTGGAGAACATTTATAATTATGGGAGGACCCCATGCCTGGAGACAGTGGAGCCTTATAAGCGATGAGGTTTGTTTTGGTGTAATATTTGGGTACAGTCTTGATTCCAGAAGGAACCTTTATCTGGGGACTCATGAAGAATGAAGGAAAATGGAAAAAAGTAAAACTGTATTGCTCCTGAGATGTGAATGGGATTAACTGTTAAAATACTCAGGTGAAAGTTTTCATGGCATCTTTATTTTTTCCCTCTGGGATTTCTACAGGACTGCCATGCATTTGTGCATTATGATGCAGTCCTTCCTCATTACTGATCACCACTCAAGTCACTGACACAAACCAGAAACTCCAGCCAGTACAGACTGCTGCCATCCACTCATTTGAAGATTTGGAAGCTTACATAACCTGGGTTCTGAATATCACAGAAAATGACTCCTCATACACCTACAACTTTTGAATATGGTTGGTGAGGCATTGTTCCAAATTCCATGTTCTTTTTGGAATGGAGATTAGCTTCTACTGGCTTTTTTCCAGTGATGGCTTTGGTAGGGTACTGGATGTCCTTATGGAGTTTTCATGGTTTAATTTCAGAAACAAAAATGAGGCAGGCAAGGGAGCTATTGTCGGGGAACATCTTACCAGCTGGACACCATCACAATTGTTTTAGTTGGGGAGCTGTTTAGTCTACATCCTGTCTCTAAAGGTAAAGGTATCCCCTGTGCAAGCACCGAGTCATATCTGACCCTTGGGGTGATGCCCTCTAGCGTTTTCATGGCAGACTCAATACGGGGTGGTTTGACAGTGCCTTCCCCAGTTTACCCCTCAGCAAGCTGGGTACTCATTTTACCGATCCCGGAAGGATGGAAGGCTGAGTCAACCTTGAGCCGGCTGCTGGGATTGAACTCCCAGCCTCATGGGCAAAGCTTTCAGACAGCTGCCTTACCACTCTGCGCCACAAGAGGCTCTTTTCCTGTCTCTAGGTACATATAAAACTTGGACATGACCAGAGGTTCTTGGCCCCTTGGCTAATCCTAAGGCTTACAACCTGTACCTTTAACTGAGCCAGCCACCATATCAAGAACTGACCCAAGATTGGAATATGTAAACTAGTTTGGGTTCCTTTGAGGAAAAAGCAAAATAGGAATATTAAAACAAATAATAAATACACAGGGGAAATTGGCCTGTAACCTACCACTCCATTTCTCAATGTGCAATTTCTTCCTATAGCTTAAACTAAAGCAGTCCTTTAAAGCAGTGGTTCCCCTGTTGGTTGCCCCCCCCTTTCTGTTCCTGCACAGGGGATCATTTGACCTGCTGCACCTCATTCACCCTGAATTTGTGCTCCTGCATGGGAGCCAGAGCAGAGAAGTTCCCAGTGCAGAAACAGTCCTGAAGGAAATTTTCTAGGTCTATAATTTTTCCTTTCTTTCTTGTCGGCCACCAGGTGGCCACTGTGTCTAGCAGCCAATCACAGAAACAGATCTCCCAAAGAGAAAAAGAAAAGAAAAAAATGATGAATGAAATTTAACCAAAAGGGTAAAAAATGAAGCAAACCAAGAACTGAATGTGTCCAAGTAGCCATGGACTGCTGAGAACTGAGAATCAGTTGAAGGGGGAGATGGGGGCGGGGGGAATTAGCCTACACAAGCCCTGAAAGGTAAGGTGCTTCTGAAGAGATAGATTGTGGGATTTGCAGACTGATCTCTGCTTCAGGGCTGGGACCTGGAGTTCTCCCAGAATTTACAGAAATCAAGTGTTCTGGGGAAAAAATGGCAGCTTCAGACAGTGAACTTTATGGCATCACAGTCTTCCTCTCCCTGCTGAGCTTTCTTCACAATTTCTGCCCTCCTTGGGTTCCACCTCCCTATCTCCAAGATTTTCCAACACAGAGTTGTCAACTCTACCCTCAACCCATAATTCCATAATTTTAGCTCATAGGTGGCAGCTGAGCTGAGAAAAAATGCTTTACTCCTTGTTCCCTTTGGCTTAACCTTTGGTTTAGCGATATAACATTAGCATTCAAACTCATTTTGAAACCAGTGGGATAGACAGGTTATTCTTACCAGGAAGGATAGAATTTTAACTTGAGGCCTCAACACTATGCTACGTCATCTTCTATGTAATTCACTTTGAACTGAGTTGTCTTCCAAGTATGCATTTTAAATGTAATGCATCTAAGCCACAGCCTTTCTTCTTTCCCGCAGACTTCTGAGCATTGTTGTACAAGCACAAAGCATTCAGTGGTTTTATATAAGAGCTTTTGCTCAGTTCACTGCATTTTCCAGAAATTACAAGTCCACACACATTATGATATTGACCATCACTATATACCAATGCCACTGATTTGTCAAATACAGTATTTTGATTGAACATATCTTAGTCAAGTTGCAGAGAATGAAAGCCGAACGAGGAAGCAACATTGGAAAACAGAAAGAAATCACATGGTTCTAAAATTGGTACTAAAACACTCTGCTAGAAGATGTTGCACCCTTCTTCAGGCCACTGATGTAAATTCACTTGGAAAGGGAGGAATGGGTCTGTTAACTCTTACAGAATGCACTTCTCACCCGATTTCAGTTAAAAATCTTCTTCGAAGGCAGGTGTGGACTATTAACAAATATATGCAAATAACTTTTAAAAAATTACTATTACAAATATAAATGTCAATATCTGTCTCCCTCTTCCACATGAAAAGCAACTGCAGGAAAAGATCAGTCTGATCAGAGAGATGGTATGCATGCATGCGTGGGTGCGTGGGCGCGTGTGCATGCATGTATGTATGTATGTATGTATGTATGTATGTATGTATGTATGTATGTATGTATTTATATACTGTCCTCCCCGGAGGCTCAGGGAGGTTTACATGGAACATATGAACAATACATGAAACAATCCATAACATATGAATAACCATAACAATAATACTAATAACTTATAGTTGAAACAATATTAACAATGTAAACAATGCAGCAGTACAAACAGGTCCAGAGTGCTCTGGTGGAGTTCTGAGAGGGAGGGGAGCAGGGGCCCTTCAGTCACTGTTGGTTATGCCTGGTCTCAACCAAATGCCTGATAAAATAGCTCCTTTTTGCAGGCCCCGTGGAACTGTTTAAGCTCCATCAGGGTAGGGTTGTGCGATTCGGCTGGTTCGGCGGCCGTTCCCTCCAGGCGCAGCCAGCGCCACTCCGCGCGGGGGGGAGGGCGGTGCCGGCAGCGGCGTGACAGCGGGCGCAACCACACAGGCACGCCTGCGTGGTTGCGCCCGCTGTCACGCCGCTGCCGGCACCGCCCTCCCCCCCCTGCGGTGCGGCACTGGCTGCGCCCGGAGGGAACGGCCGCCGAACCAGCCGAATCGCACAACCCTACGTCAGGGCTCCGATCTCCTCTGGGAGTTCATTCCACCAGGTGGGGCCAGACCAGAGAATGCTCTGGCCCTGGTTGAGGCCAGGCGGGCTTCTTTAGGGCCAGGACCATTAGCTGGTTGGTTGGTGGTGGAGCATAGAGCTGTTTGAGGGGCATAGGCAGGGAGAGGGTCCCTCAGGTACACTGGGCGAAAGGATACTTAATTCCAATTTCATCTTTAACCATTTTCCCAATAACAACCTGTAGTTTCAAGCTCTTTCCCCACCATTATATTTTCCCCTGACAGGTGGAAAAACAGTCAACTGGGAAGGTTTTAAATGCAAAATAGCTGGAAAATAAATAAGGAGCTGCTCTAACTTTTCTGTTATTCAGGCTTTAATAACCAGGAGCTGGGGTGAGATTAACACTGACAGTGGTCCCCAACCTTTTTATCACTGGGTACCGGTCAACACTTGACAATTTTACTGAGGCCCAGGGTTGGGGGTAGTCTTTTGCCGAGGGATGCCGCCTGAGCCCCTGCTCCACTTGCTTTCCCGACAGTGCCCCTGACTTCCCGCTGCCTGCTGGGGGGTGCTGCCAGCAACAGCTGTGCAATGCCATGCTGAGGATGAGTGGCAGGGCAGCCCCCAAGGCAGCAGCCAGGGAGGAGTGCGAAGAGGAGCTGTGGCCTGGTACCGACTGATCTACGGACCGGTACTGGTCTCTGGACCAGGGGTTGGGGACCGCTGATATAGAGATCTGTAGAATTCCAGCAGCATCACATTAAGCTGTAACGTCACTTCTGGGTTTTAACCTGGAAATGATGTAATGCCAGTGGCATTCCTATTTATCCAGGCCTCTACTCATGAGAAGCTTCCAGGGATTACCAACAAAGGTCTGTCAACTCTATTAAGTAAGCTAGGTCAAATGACTAAACGGGCTGAAATCATATGCTTTCCTTATAAAATGAATGTAAAATGTATAACAAAAGGAACTTTGGGGGATTTGTTTTTAAAGGGAAAGAGAAAGCAATCATGTTATCCTGAAAGAGATTACCAGGAAAGGTTCAATGACAGAGAAGTAAAAGAGCTTCTGATCACTAGTTTTTTGTTATTTTTAAGGAGAAATTTGGCCTTATTTAAACCAGCAGATACTTGCACCACAGAATAAAAACAAAAAAAACCCATAAAAACTTTATAGACCAGTTATTCAGTCATATTGCCAATACCTTGATTCAAAGATTAAAAATATCTTTATGACAACATTCCAAACCTCAACTTTAGAACTTCAAGAGGTAGGAAACTCTGTAGATATAACTTGTTTGTGCCAGTAATAAACTTCATTACCCTAAAACAACCTTTCTCCTACTTCATCTTGCATTTAAAGATAAGTGGCATAGCATTTATGTTCAGTATAGTTACTGTCATTGTTAAAAAGCCCTAATTTCGTCATAAACAACAACAACAAAATCATTTAGTTTGTAAAGTAAATCTCAAAATACATCCTATGTTCTCTTAGGGTGATTCTGCACCAGCGGCACCACCTGAGCTGCCCTCAGTGCATTGCTGCAAAGCTGCATGCTCCACAGCATACTGTGTACCCACAGGGGTCACATTTCTGCACTGGATTTGTTCCAGCACCAAAATTTGTCCCCCTGGGAAACACAATGATGGCAGAAAGGTTCTGCCATGTGAGGGGGTGGTGGTTTTTTTTTATTTTGCAGGAAGATGGGATTGCATGGAACGCAATCCCACCTTCCTGCAAAATAGAAAAAGACCTGGTCTGCCTCACAACACTGAAGCACTGTGAAGCTGTCCAGGGCATTTCTTGCCCCCTGCCGTCTCCATTCAGATTGGCCTGCCATGGGACAGGTCCTGCAGTGCTAAAGTGGAATATGGAAAAATCTGCATTCCCTTAGCATGGGGCTTCTGGGACCCAATCCACACCAGGCCTGGGAGGGCGGCAGCCTGGTGGCGATGTCATATGGACACAAGGATTAGCTCCAGGTCCATACTGACACCGCCCCAACCTTTTCTGCCTGTGCGGAATTGGCCTTAGAGAGAGCGGATAGTGGCTGCTTACTTTTTAATACCTAGTTTGAAAATCTGCCTGGCTGAATCCTATAAACTTTGAAGGGACTAAAATTGTATTAAGAAGTCTTATCAAAAGGTCTATGAAAAAACATCTCTGAATTCCCTGCTATCAAAGATTTCAGGATTACGTCTCTACATCTTTTACTGATGACAAAACATAAACATTGGCAGGAAATGAGTGTCAGAGGAATATAATTAACATTATCAATCAAAACCCCGTCCTATTATGTGCTGAGCACCTTGTAGGATAAGAACCATTTCCACTTCTGTGCTGTTGCTTCCAACTACTTATTCCAGAGACGTCTTAGTGATGTCAATGGGAGCAAAATTGGACATGATGATAGGAAAGCAGTGAATAGATCTCAGTGTGCATTTTTATAAGTAAGTACTAGGCAGAAGATACAAGAGAAATTCAACTCAGATCAGAAGTACAGAGCAGGGCTGATTTAACGTCTTCCCCTTCCACATTTAACTGGCCACAGTCAGTACCCTCAGAGGACAGAGATTCCTTTTTCATTGTAAAGGAGAAATGCAGGTAAAAATATAATTTCTAGGTGATTAGGGACAGGGGAGGCGGTAATGTTTCCTTCCTCCATATCCCTGATCAGATTTCCAGAATCCAGCTATGTACTACGCTGATAGCTGGGAACTTGTGATGACACAACTGCCTTCCAAAAGCAGTATATAATGATGGGGTGTGTGTGTCATTTAAAATAAGAATAATGTATTAAGAAATGCCAAATTAAGTAAACTTGAAAGTGATGCTTTACATCTTTAAAAAAAAAACATGCATATGGGAATTTACAAGGCAGACAAGCATATGATTTGTTGCCAAAATCCAAAGTTTTGCAAAGGCTAGTGGTTGCTGGGGTCACACCCATAGCAAGCCTTCTTTCTCAGGTACATCAAGATGCACCCATACAGTCCAATGTTCTGAACCTGAATGATCATTGTGAATGAATCAGATATGAGTTTGGGAAACTGGGAAAGCTATGGATTTTCAATTGTATATCCTAAGTACCAGAATAAATTTGTGTTGACCAACTGTGAAAGTGCTTAGTGTTCAACAGCCCTTAAAATTTTCCATTTCTCACCTGGGGTGGGATGGTCTATTATGAGGCTGCATTCTAAGGCTTCATTATGAAGCAGAGAATAAGCAAGAGAAAACAAAACATTGTGTCAAAATTGCAGGAAAAGAGTTAGGTTGCAATATGTATCTGATCCATAAGGTACACTGTAACATTTCATGACATAAGATTACTATTGGTTTATTATATATAATTTGCATTAATTACATTACATTAATTTGTCAGATAAATATATTGTAAATAATGATGACGACGATGAATTGTCACAAATATATCACAGTAATAGTTAACAAATATATGGCAATCTGCAATACAAGATCTAGTCATTGCCAGAATACCTTTACAGGATTATTGCTGTTCCAAGCAACACTGTGGCCATTTCTGCACAAGAAAAATGTTCTTGGACAACCTTGGCATGTTGGCGGCATAGTGCTTGTCTCCACATGATGGAGATGGGCCCATCTCCACATGATGTAATACTTACAACATCCCGAAGCTGTCCAGTAGCCGGATTGCGATTTGGCCTTTTTAAAATAATGATTTTGAGAAACTGGATTTACTACCCTAAATCACGCGAACCACTGGTGAGCCACCAGTATAAAACCAGGTATAAGACCATATGGGAGGGGGGGATGTGTGATATTCTCAGCAGCAGGTCTGCAAATGCAAGATTTACCATCCTGTGTTTGCCAGCAGGAAGCCACTCACATTTTACCCCTCTGTGCAGAAATGGCATGTCTTCTGTAACTGAGCTGATGTTATTGGCTCAATGCCTAATGTTCAGTCTTCTAGGAACTACTCCAAAGTCTCCAGTGATAACTGGCACAATGGTAACCTTCTTCTCCCAGAGACATTCTAATTCAGTATTTTTGTTATTTTCTCCTGTTCTTTCTTTTCTATTCTGCTATTCTGCTATTCCTTGGGGATTGCAAATGATCGAACCCCTATTTCTCTTTCTTTCTTTTTATAATTGTGATATAATTTATGCTATGACCCATTTGCAATTGCAGTTCCCAAAGAATCTTTGTTTCATCATTCTGCATGTTCTTTCCTGGTTTGTGTTCCCCATGAATTTCTGACTAATGGTAAGCCATACTTCTTGCAAAGATTCCAGCGCAACATAACTGCAACTCTATTATGATATTCTTTGTATTCAATTGAGCAATTTTACTGCAGGCACTGATCTTATGGTCATCTGTTTAATTAAAACTTTGTCTTGCAAAGTCAACATATGCTGTCATCACTGGTCTTCTGAATTTTGACTTTCATATTATTCATTTTGAGTGCCTGTGTCTGTACTGAATATTAAAACTGTATATAGTGAAGAATCAGTCTCGGATTGTGACTTTCCATATATTTTCTAGTCATCCTCTCTTTTGAATGTTGGTATCCTAGGACTGTGCTGTTGAGCATGATTATGAATTGTATTACGACAGTGACAAAGAGCAGTGGTGATAGTGAGTCTCCTTGGAAAATTCCTTGTTAGATAAAACTGTTTCAATTTCTTCTCCATTCAATATCAAACTGGTGTTATCATCATCATCATCATCATCATCATATAAATAAATATATAATAATTAAATAAATCCCCATTCAAGGAGCTATGCCATGCAGGGCCACCCAAGACGGACAGGTCATAGCTGAGAGCTCTAACAAAAGGTGATCCACTGGAGAAGGAAATGATAATATATAATGAAAACCCAATGGACAGATCCAAAAGGCAAAACGATATGTCGCCGGAAGATGAGCCCCTCAGGTCAGAAGGTGTCCAATATACTACTGGGGATGAGCAGACGGCTAGTATGAGTAGCTCCAGAATGAATGAAGTGACTGGGCCAAAGCCGAAAGGACGCTCAGTTGTGGAGGTAACTGGAGGCGAAAAGACAGTCCGATGCTGTAAAAAATTTTATTCCATAGGAACCTGGAACGTCAGATCCATGAATCAAGGCAAGCTGGACGTGGTTAAACAAGAGATGACAAGACTGAACATCGACATTTTAGGAATTAGTGAACTAAAATGGACAGGAATGGGTGAATTTAATTCAGATGACCATCAGGTATACTACTGTGGACAAGAATCTTGCAGAAGAAATGGAGTAGCCTTCATAATCAATAAGAGAGTAGGAAAAGCAGTCTTGGGATACAATCCCCAAAATGACAGAATGATCTCAGTTCGAATCCAAGGCAAACCATTCAACATCACAGTAATCCAGGTCTATGCCCCAACCACTGCTGCTGAAGAGAATGAAGTTGACCAGTTCTATGGAGCCCTACAACACCTTTCTAGAAGCAACGCTACAAAATGATGTGCTTATCATCATGGGGGATTGGAATGCTTAAGTAGGAAGCCAAAAGATAACAGGATAACAGGCAAGTTTGGCCTTGGAGTACAAAATGAAGCAGGGCACAGGCTGGTAGAATTTTGTCAAGAGAATACAATGGTCATAGCAAACACTCTTTTCCAACAACCCAAGAGACAACTCTATACATGGAAATCACCAGACGGTCAACACAGAAATCAGATTGACTATGTGCTCTGCAGCCAAAAATGGAGAAGTTCTATACAGTCAGTAAAAACAAGACCGGGAGCTGATTGTGGTTCAGATCATGAGCTTCTTGTTGCAAAATTTAGGCTTAAATTGAAGAAAGTAGGGAAAAGCACTAGGCCACTCAGGTATGAACTAAATCATATCCCCGACGAATATACAGTAGAGGTGTCAAATAGATTTAAGGAATTAGATCTGATAGACAGAGTGCCTGAAGAACTATGGACGGTTCGCGACATTGTACAAGAGGTAGCAACTAAAACTATCCCAAAGAAAAAGAAATGTAAGAAATCAAAATGGCTGTCTGAGGAAGCTTTACAAATAGCTAAGGAGAGAAGGGAAGTGAAAGGCAAGGGAGAAAGGGACCAAAATGGTAGGGACTTCACAGAAGCAGAAGAGATTAAGAAAAGGTGGCAAAATTATACATAGGAACTATACATACACCAGCTTCTACCCCATTGTTCAAATCAGCTTCTACCCCATTATTGCCCATCAAGCTGGAAAAGCAGCTAGGTCTCTGTGAGTGAGTTAGATGAAAATAGGAAAATAGGAGAAGAAACCACCATTTCTGGAGGCAAATGAGAATTTGATTGATAGTCTATCAGTTGATTCCTGGTTGATTCCTGAGTTTTGAATTGAACTAGAGGGTCAGAGTAAAAATTCCTTGTTCTGAATGGGCATAATTTTCTTCTGGGCATAATTTGCATGAATTGTTGTGAATGCAAGCCTGCAGTCAGATTTTTGTGGGTCCCTGTCATGAAACCATCAGTGGGGCACCCAATCCAGTTCTCCAAATTATGAGGAAAGATTGGGGTATTCTAAGTTAATATGTGTGATGACTTGAGTGGGACCGTTTATGCACTGGAGGTTTCATGCTGGGTTGCAGGCTGGAGTTTTAGTCGTGGCAGGTGGCCCCACCTCTTCCTGCACCCACATGGGGGAGCATTTGGCCCAGTGCACCTCATCTGCCCGCTATTTGTGTTCCTGCACGAGAGCTGGGGCAGTAAAGTGCCCAGTGCATAAACGGTCTGGGTGAGTGCAAACTGGTTTGAGCTGGACTAGAACCTCATCTTCCATTTCCTGCTTGCTCAACTGACTGAACTAAATGTGCACATTATGGAAATCACCCCTTCCCACCCAAAGACCATTAGACTATCAACAGCAAAGGAATATCCCTTCCAGGTACTAAGTGCAACTTCTTTTGTCCAGTGTAATTTCTGCCCAGGAGCATCTCTTACCTCTAAATACCTCCCATTGTACTCCCCCCCCCCAGAGTCCTTCCTGATTAAACAATGCAGGGCCATTGGCAACACATCACACCTAGTCAAGGAATTGTTCTACTTGATGAGCTTATTCCATACTTCCTACTCTAATGGCCTCATATGCTATCCACCCTGTCAGATTCATCCATAACTCACAACCAATCATCAATCACCTATTCCCTAGTGGGCAGGTGCAGTCTTTCTTCCTGCAGAACTTACTGTGTGTATGTTTTGCTTGTATGTATGTTTTGAATGTACCCCAATATTTTCCCCAAACAAATCCCTTAATCATCGACTTCATTTAAGAAGGGCTTCTCCCCGTAAAAATTGGTAGAACAGATCCTGTGTTACCCAGCCTATTGCTATATTCATGATTCCCCACAATTCCCTTTGAGGGATTCAATTTGGGTAACACTAGGGGGAAGAGATGGCCGAATATCTCTTTGTGTTCTAGCTTTGTCATGAGAAAGTAGGGATTTTTCAGTTTTAAGATGCTTTAAATCCACCCACCCCCAGCATTTTCTAATTTGTGGTGAAAACAAAACAAAGTCTAATATAGACATACATATGATTGACCTTGGGGCAACTAAATATAAACACAAATGCAAAATAAATATGGTGTGTTTATGAAATCTACAGCCATAGGTCAAATGTAAGCATTTATTTTTACTCCGAATAAAGATATAGTTCAGTACTCCCTGCAGAGAACTAACTGGGATGAATGCATAATCTTGAATGAATGTGATTGGAGCATCATGCTAGCGTTTATACTTAAGTTTAAATCCATTGCAATATTCCTATCTAATATTTGCTTTATATGACTGAATAAATTATATTTATAAATGCTAACAATCAGTGGCCATTCAACATAAATCGCCTCATCAAAATACAGTGTATGCACATACGAACTCTTGATTTATCTCATTTTAGCAAATGCCATAAGAGTCATAATGAGAAGTTGAAAACTTTCAAATAACTTCTCTCCTTTTATCTTAAAGAACTTTACAAATTATTCAACTGTTCTCCTTGACTCTCAGCAGTAAATGTGTATTAAAACACATTTGGGAGTTAATAACTCCCAAAATTCTGGACAAAATGGATGTGAAAATACTAGGACAAGATAAAATTGAGGCTGCTTCCATGGCCTACAAATTCCAAGTGGCTGTGGCACCAAAGCATTCAGTCTTAATACAGTAATCAAAGTTACTTCAGGTAGAAAACTGAACCATTTTCTGCTCTGTTTTACCATACATTTAACCATAAACAGAAACATGTCACTCTGTGTCCATAGACCACATTAGCCAATGGACTTTTCAATTAAATACTGATAATTCTGTATGACCTTTAAGCTATATCTGTGACCAGCTATGAAAGTTTTTGCAGATCCCTTTCCATTCCTGTTCAGCCAGGCTGTGATTAAAATTATTAATAACCAAAAAGGAAGTCTCTTTTTATCTTTGGCATAATGTCCCTTCCAATCAAGGGGTTAAGATTAGACCTTGCATCATAGCCTTTTGATAACTGGTCATAAGATAATAAGATAAGCCATGTTGGATGAGGCCAGTGGCCCATCCAGTCCAATTCTCTGTGTCATACTGTGGCCCAAACCCAAGTTCTACAAGGAGCAGGTTCACCAGCAGGTGCTATAGCATCAACTACCCTCTGAGGCTCAACTAGAGTTACTAGCCAATGACTGACACCCAGGAAGGGGGGTGAAGACATAGGGGTGCTGTCAACAGAACTGCATGACATCATGCATTTGTAAGAATCACTGGAAACTATATGGTAAAATCAGGACGTAATAACATGTCATTGTGCCTATAGTGATATTCTAGTTACCTTTTCTCCCATTGTCTGAGAGAACAGTGGTAGGAAGGGAGACTTGGCAACCTCAGACCTGAATTTTTAGGTCATGTGCAAATGACACACACATTTTCTTCAGCTATTTTAAAAGTGAAAATTATATGTTTCTCACTATATTGTTCAGTTGTACTCAAGGCTTGCTGCACACTTTGGAAAGTGGATTTCTGGCATCTGGTAGGTGTCACTGAAGAGATAATGTGCTAGTCTGCAAAAAAAAAAAAGATATCTAAGTAGTGATCCCTGGGTTGCTAAAGTTTGACAATTGCTGCATGACATCATGAATGTGCAGTTTGACTTCCATTTGGCTTCTTAGTGCTTAACCTTCTCATGCTGTTTTTTTGAGGCTCCCCTGTCTCCTAAGGCAAGCATTTGGGAAGATCAATGGGCTGGATACACATAGACACACACACACACTTCTACTTTGCTCCTGGACTGCTTGTTCATTCCACATTTCTTGAATTCCCAAACAGTTCAGCTCACCATTGACAAATGACACTTCAGCCATTTCCTCAGAAAATCATCAATACTATAATTATTTCCTTGTAGATAGACAGAAGTGACTAATTCCTAAGAACTTTCCTGTGGTCATGCTTTGAAATTAGAATGTTCACAGACACCTTTAAGCTTGGAGTACATTTGGGCAGAGTACCCAGAAGTTTCTAAAACAAAGCATATTCAACTCCATTTTGATTCTCATAAAAACCTAAAAGATAGTTGTCAAAAGCACTGTCACTGGCATTCAAAATGAAGTATGGCTGCAGCAGGTGTAAATTATAACTCTTAAATGTTGAAAGCTTGAGAGCAGTCTATTCTTAAGAATATTGTGAACCACTGTTTATAGAGAACTTCAGTATTATACACTTTGCTATGAAATGTAGAAGGAATTCAGACAGGAGATGACAAAATGACTTTGCCACATCTAGGGACCTGTTAGAGACTTTTAAATACGCAAGCTTAGGTTGAAGAGTAAGTTGTATGTTTTATTGTAAATTGAAACATAATGTTTTATTGTTTGGGAAAAAATACTTGGGCATCATTGGTGGCTTTTGGAGCCTTGCATACAGTGGAGGGAGACCCCCTCCTTGAACCTTAGGGAGGTATGAGCTGAGGAATGACAATAAGGAGATGTACTGGATATGACAGAAAAGAGTGGTGAACTCTAAATGAGGTTACTGATGAAGGATAGCAGAAGGAAGAAAATATTATGGTTGAGGTTGAAAAATTATTAGCATAATGAGGTCTGTTGTAATTAATCTAGGTGGCTTAGTAGCAGGGGTAGATGTATGTTGACTTCTAAATCAATCCAATTGTTCATGTTTCTAAAACAGATCTGAATATCTTATGTGTGAATACACATACAGCACATGTTATATATGCAAAGTAGAATGCTAACTTACAAAAATGTCGAGTACACAAATGACATTGGAAAAGGTGCATAGTATATAGGGAAGATTCATGGATATGATTCCCACGAAGGAGACATAAAACTGAATTGGGGATTTCCAGACTCAAACATCAGAAACGGGAAAGATGAAATCCTTCCTATTTCAGTCACTGGCATAAAAAAGATTTGGGGTGGTAGAACCGAAAATGCTTCTGCCTTAAGGCTTGAAGGTCAACTGGCCAGTTCATGTCGATGGTACTGGGTGGGTAAGACTCATTATAAAAACAGTTTTATATTTAAAAAAAACATAGTGACCCTTTCTTTAGACTCAAGGAATTGTAAGATATGGTTCCAAAAGACCAAATATATACAGGTTTGCTTAGACGGGCTTAATTCACCCTGAAAGACACTGGGAGAATGAAGAACAGCATCAGCTGAGCGCTGGCTCCGCCATGCACATCTGAAACTCTGGCGGGCTCAGAAGCATTCTCGATTGTGTTAGGGAGCTGTAGCTCCAAGATCTGACAAGTCTCACATCGCTCCTTGCGTCCCCACTAAATATTTGCAAATTATGTAAATAGCGGAGTGCATCCATGAAATGCGATACAAAGATGACAAAAAATTATTGTTCATTATCATATTCATGTTGCTGGTACAGTGCTTTCAAGCTGGAAAAAATTATTGTTGCTTTCAGTCAGGGGAGCTGGGCCTGCATATCAACCGTTCTGCCTGCTCCTGTTTGCGGCACACTGCCTTATCTCCCCGATAAAATGATCCTTGCCAAGATCGCTTTGATCAGCGGGTGATTGGAATAAAAGATTTTTTTTTAAATTAAGTCATCCACAGACGCACGCACACACAAAATTCAAAGGATAACCATGTCATTGATTTGCATAGTATTTTCACATTCATTTAGGAAAATGACAAATCACTTTTGAAAACCCACTCAGTCAGATTATCAAGAAACATACACCAGGGTGAAGAGCAAAGCTCCAAACTTAATATGGCACAATTTGGAGAGAGAGAGAGAGAGAGAGAGAGAGAGAGAGAGAGAGAGAGAGAGAAAGAAAACCCAACCCTCCCAATCATCTTATTAATAATGGAAAAATGCAAAGTTGGGATCATATGACATTGATTTGAAAATAAAAATGCTCACATTGACCCATTATGCACAGGGGTTTTAGCGCACATTCGGGGTGGAATGGTGGCGACTAAAATCACCGAAAACGCACGGAGCCGGCTGCAACCGGCCACAGCTTCGGTGCATGCCGTCGAAAAAGCCGCGTCAGTGAAACGCGGAAGAAAGCGCAGCTTCCGGGTGACCGGGGTGCAACCAGAAGCAGTGCCCGGATCGCCGCGTGTATAATCGGTTACTCTAGGTTTTGCCGCTGTCGCGCCCCGCCCTGTGCATAACCGGTGTGTGTCACGTCTTCCCCCTCCACGTTTTCCATGTGACCCGAAATCGCTGTTTCGGTGGCCGTGCATAATGGGCCATTGAAGAACAAGAAGAGTTGGGTTTGATACCCCGATTTTCACTATCAGGAGTCTCAAAGTGGCTTACAATCGCCTTCCCTCCCTCCCACTACAACAGACACCCTGTGGGGTAGTTGGGGCAGAGGGCTGCCTGGTCAGAACAGCACTGTGATGAGCCCAAGGTCACCCAGCTGGCTGCATGTGGAGGAGTGGGGAATCAAACCACCTCACTAGATTAGAAGCTGCTGCTCTTAACCACTACACCAAGCTGTCTTTTCAGTCAGTCAATAGCCTGATTTTTCACAACAAAACAGGGAACCAGGGAGGTACACAATGATAAATACAAACACTAATGCCCAAATTGATCCAAGATCAATTGATCCAAGATCAAGTTTCTTCTTTTTGCATCAATGATCTGTGAATGGTTGTGAATGAGACAAACCTAGGGAGACAGCATAGAAAGGAGATCATTTAGTAGTTATTCCAAGAAACTTGTAAAGGAATGAATTTTTGTAGCCCAGGGAATGTGCACTTAAGATGTACATATATTCCATATAGTCCTTGCCTATAGGACTTAATCTTACCTATGCACACATACACTAAGATGAATATAAGTAATGGCCACCAGTCAAACAAATGCTTAAAAGTACTATTTCATGTATTTAGTATAAATTCCTGAGTTCTACACACATGCATACTGCTTATAGGAGCCAAAATGTAACACAGAGCTTGGCAATGAGAAGATTATCATAAAGCATAATGCAGTGGATAAAGAGGCTTTTCATAACAAATTAATGTGTGTTGTATATCTAGTATGAACTTTATACAGGAGTCTATTCTGTTCACCCTGCCCCCCATCAAAAGATACAAGAACATAGAAGAAAGCTTAGTGTAGTGGTAAAGAGTGATAGCTTCTAATCTGGTGAGCTGAGTTTTGTTCTCCACTCCTCCACATGCAGCCAGCTGGGTTACCTTGGGCTAGTCACAGTCCTGTTAGAGCTGTTCTGACCAAGCAGTCCTGTCATATGGTGTCTGTTGTTGGGGGATGGGCAGGGAAGGGAAATGATTGTAAGCTACTTGGACACCCCATCAGATAGTGAAAAGTAGGCTCTAAAGACCAACTTGTCTTCTCTTCTTCATATGCCTAAAAATATTCTCTAAGAAGTTTAAAATGGTTAGTTAAGTTTTTAGTAGAACATTAATGTTACGCTGTTTCATGATTTTATCACGCTGCACTGGGTAAGCTTCATGGATTCCCTATGGAAGTGACATATACATTTACTAAATTAATATATTTTAAATATTAGTTGTGTACGACCTTGAGTATTTGAGACACAGGCCTGTGCGCACCAGATGCTGGTATATATCATATTTTGCCCCACTCTTCAGCTCTGAGGACCGCTCTGGGAGAAGTCTCAATTCTCTGTGAGAGTCTCAATTCCTCTTCAATTTATGTTTGTAACCGCTTTGAGAAATAGGTTGGACTGAGAAAGAGCGACTGGCTATGGTCCCCCATTGAGCTTCATGGCTGGACAGGAATTGGATCCCCAGCCTCCACAGCCTGAGGCCGATCCTTTCAGCACTGCTTTCTCTCAGGATACCTGTATGCGGCACGCTGCATTCAAAGGTTAGACCAGGGGTAGTCAAACTGCGGCCCTCCAGATGTCCATGGACTACAATTCCCAGGAGCCCCTGCCAGCGAATGCTGGCAGGGGGCTCCTGGGAATTGTAGTCCATGGACATCTGGAGGGCCGCAGTTTGACTACCCCTGGGTTAGACAGTCCTTTCCTTCTCGGCTGAACTTCTAATTCACAGTCCTCTTTTTCTACTTGCTTAACTACACTTGATAAAATACACCCCGGCACCCACCGCTTCGGCTTTAAGAAACTGCACTAATTGGAGTGCAAAAACACCAGATCGGGAAGCATGAGATTTGTTAAAGATACAACATAAATCCCAGTTTTATTGCTTCTTCTGATAGCAAATCTAAACACAAGTCCTGGAGAAAATCTTCAAGCACCTAAATTTTATGTGAGCTCCAATAGCTTTTTCTCTTCCCCCAGGGAAAGAATGATACCTCTGTATAAGCATCATGGAGATCTAGAAACTCATTGCTTCCTCAAGTATAAATCTCTTTGTTTATTTATTTATTTGACAAGGCTGAAAATCATATCTGCGTCATTTTTCTATAAAGCTGCAAACAAACAGTGACTGTTTCATAAGCTGGCTGCCTTGGAGGAAAATTCAGCAGGAAGTTCTCTTGCCCCACAGCCTCAATGACATGAACGGGAGCAAGGGGGAGGGGGAATCCAGCCTAAACAGGATCCACTCTTGCTGGCACTACATTTTCAAAGGGGGAAACTAGTTTGGATTGAACACTCCTGTTGCTAAGGCTTTTCTCCGCCAATTAAATAGTCTTGGCTGCTTCTGTTCTTAGCCATTGCAGGAGAATAGGCACTCCCTGCAGAAGTTGTTTGGGATTAGCTAGTCATGTTGGGGCCAAATGGGAATTGGGGGGGGGGAGTCCCTCTCTAATCGGCACTGAGAGTTTTCCTTTCTCACCTGCTTCACTTTGCTTCTAGGTGGGGGGGGGGGTTAGGTAGCTAAGGCTGCTGTTCTAAGAACACTTTGCTGGGAATAAGTACTATTGATTTATGATATATTTTTATCTGCTATATGTTTAGGATTGTCCCCCCCACAGTAGGTATGGTTTGTACTACTGAGGTCCTAACTAAGGGGTAGTCAGGATTCATGGCTTGATCTGTTTTATCTGTTTCATCTGTTTGATCTTTGGCCTAGAAAGAGAACTGTCCTGGCGATGGGCATCACCATTTGACCCAGCATGCTGACCATGGGAATGTTGTTGGGACAGAATGTACTTGCTGCCTGAAAAATGGGGGGGGGGGGGGAGAGATTGAGATTGAGAGAGAGAGAGAGAGATTGAGAGAGAGAGAGAGATTGAGAGAGAGAGAGAGAGAGAGAGAGAGAGAGAGTTTTGCTGCCAACCAAAGCTTTTAGCCAGCATTAACAATAGTGAATCCTTTAGGGGCCCATATGAATTAAACAAAATGTAAAGTTAAATGTAATCATTTGCAGTTCAAAAATGAGCATTAGAACATTCACTGAAGTCACACTGTTCTCTGGCATTCATTTCAGTACAGACTTGCAACAGGGTTCCTATTTCACATTTTGGACCATTGAACAATTTCCAATAATTTTAATGGCAGCTGTTTCAGGAGAGCTTTCAGTCTGAAAAAAGTGCAAATGGATCCATTGCTTTGGACCTTCACCTTCTTTCTATGGCCCATAACCTTGTTGAGTTGGTCTGTATCCCTTTCCTGATTGTTGCCTTTGACTTTACTGATGTAGCTCCCTGCAGTGTCAGGTTGGTTCTTCCTTAACTTGACAAAGATTATCTGCTACTGGGGTATTTGCTGTATGACCCTCATTCACATATGAAAATCACAGCACTGAGTGATGAGCATATATGTGTGAAATGGTTAGTTAAGTTTCTACATATCTAACAGACATGTACACCCATCAAGGAAAAGTGCATGAAACTAAAGAGGAAGCATAAATCAGGCTCACAAATGTCAAATCATCTCTTTGAATTTTCCATTGTAATTGCTTTACCTTTCCGAGCTTTACTCTGTTCATATTACAATTTTGTTTAGGCTTAGAGACAGGTAGTGAGTTTCTAAATGAGATATTGTCTTTCGACTTCCAAAATGCTTCCCGATGTTTCTCAGCTCCCTAGATATATTTCTTTGGGTGACATTATTTTTGGTCCTAGTGGTTAAAAAGCTGAACTTCCGAATGACCTCAACCCAGGCAGAAGCAGACGAGCTTAAATGTGAATAAGTTCTCCCAGGCTGCCAATGACCTCAGTTCTGACCCAGATGGACCACACTCTACAGAGCAAAGATATAATTATACTTCTGTGCTGTTTCAGTCATGAACTTTTCCTGAGGCTGTCAACTGTGTGCATTGGTGTTTATTTCAACATGATAGTTCAGTGTTCTTGGCTACTGGGTAATTGGAAAAGGTACTTTTGTGTTCTTGCCTGCTAGGTAATTGGGAAGGTGAAACAAAAAATATACTTTACCTCAAATTCACACAAGTAGAACTGAAGAACAGCAAAAAATCTAACTCTGGGGTTTTCTTTCTGGGAGGTTTGTCTTGATTTTAGGGAATGTATTTCTTTTTCTTTCATAAATTGGACCTGTGCCCAATATTTGGAGGAAAAAATGAAATTTGAGTTATTTGTTGCATTTCTTTAGTCTTAAATCCTGAAGCTAAAGTTCTGACAGATATTTTAAAAGTCACTGTTAGAGTGACTTTGAATCATTGTTAGAGGAAACATGCATTTTCATGATAGGTTGTTACTTGTATATCCTTTAAATATTCTCACATGCAGCCATCTTCCTTTCAGTTAGAAAGATTATATAGGCCTTTGAGTATGAAGCAACCGAAATTCAGTAATATCATGTGACAGCAGAAAAGCTGTGCATTCCTGAAAATATCCATGGCCTTTAACTCAAGTGAGAAATTTTGACACATGTAAACAAAACTACTCAAAATATGAGTGAGGTGGGATTTTAATGGCAAATGTAACTGAACATTCATTAACTACAAGATGTCTATCACTTAATTTATATGTCAATGTGTTTGAATGCATCAAATTTAAAAACTTTTTACATGTCACTTCCACCACTTGTAAAAGTACCAAAGGATGTAATATGATCTTATATCCTTTTAAAAAAATATTGTATATAATGTACAGTGTGGTATACAATCTTCTTCAAACTTAAGATGATCCCTCCCTTTCTGGAAAGCACGTAGCTTGTGTTAATTTTAGAACAACTGTGTTCTAAGACCGCATGGAGGTTCTAGTGGAGGTTCTAGCAGGGGAGTACAACTATCATAAACCCTTGACCAAAAAATGGTGCACTCCTCCTATCTGGGATGCTTGTCCTTTTCCACCAAGTACGCAACATTGGGAAGGATGCACATGGAGCAGTAAAGGAGGTTGGGGACACCCACCTAGCCACCCAGATCAGCTGAATCAACCCCGGTGATCGATCACTCTCACATTACTGGTTTATTATTTCCTGGAGGAAGAGGAGGAGAAAAAAAAGCTGCGTTTTTTACTACCCAAAGGAGCCTCAAAACAGCTTACAATCACCCATCCTTTATCTCCCCACAGCAGACATCCTGTGAGGTAATTGAAGTTGAGAGAGCTCAAAGAACTGTGACTGGCCCAAGGTCACACAGCTGGCTGCAGTCTGGAGGAACGGGACATCAAACCCAGTTCTCCAGATTAGAGGCTGCTGGTGCTAACCACTACAGTAATCTGTCTCTCCAAACATTTAATTTTTGATTCTCCATTTAGGATTTATGAGAAGTAATAGAGGTTGGATCCTACCACTTAATCCCTTCATAGCTCATATGTTCCTTTTACATTGAACATTAGTGGAGGCACCTTGTACTGCAGACACATTGATGCCAATGCCACAAAATTGTAGGCTTCAACCTTTGACACTGCATTTCAACGATGTGACTTTTTGAAAGATAAGATCTGTTTAGTGTGTCCAAATCCACCTAAAAAAAAAAGCATTACAAACTTACCTCCATGCCTTGACACTTCCTTGCACAGCTGACAAAACTAACTACTGTTTTTGATTTAATGTATATGATAACACTCCCGTTGTTGTAACAAGCAAAATGATTAGTTTACGAGGATACCTCAGAAAGCAGAAATTATAATGACATGTATTTTTAACTTGTAACTTTATGCTGTGATTTCAAAATCATTGCTTTGCCTGCAATTCCTTTGTAGCTCTAGCTTGTATTTGTCCTATTATTTAGAGAAAGACTGACAACTTTTCACTGAAAATAATTATTAGTTAATGTTCATGCACTATATTAAGTACAAACACTTAATCCTACAGCTTCATGTACGGCTCATGCAAGCTTTTCAATTGCAGAAGTATTTATTGAATGTCGTGTTTCAACATCTGATCCTGATCATCAGCTATTTTCTGGGGGGGTTTTTTGCTTTTGTTCTAAAGTGTTGGAAATGAGATTGCTATCAAACTGAAATCATTATATGTCTCTGTGATCAAAATGGAAAGCTTTATAGTGTGCCATATATCCTGAAAAGGTCAGAGGTACCTTGTACAATCTCACACCAGTTCAAGGCCTTTGCAGATGGCATGCCTATGGTCTTAAAAAGAGACTGATTATATGAGGATGATTAATTTTTGTTTTGCTGATGATGTTGAGTAAATGGACACATATCTTGAGGCTGCAGTTTCCTTGTATTCAACATGTCAAATTAAAAAACAGCAAATCTTCCTTTGTTTGCAGTTGGGCTCCAGTGGTCCATCCATGGAAGAAAATAAGTGTAATGTGTAGTGCTGCCTGTTAGCATTTTATTTGGTGTGTGCTCATAACGCCATCAATGGGGTAAGTGAACATTGTCCAGTGTACACATATGAGAATCAGAGTCCAGGGCATTCCAGGTGCGAGTAATTATTCAGTCACATAATACACTGAGCAATCAGTCACTCCTTCAAACGGAGTTACTTTTCAGAATGTCTGTAATGTATAAAATAAGGGAAGGGAGGGCTGGCAGAGTTTAAATATGCAAAGAAGGGCACAGCACCATGTCCTTAAAAGAATAAAACACGGTTGAGACTCACCATGGTGGGCAGCTGGAGGCAGATGTGACTGCCCCAGTAGCCTTTCTGTTGTGCGTGTTGTGTGCTCGCAGCATGCACAGCATCGGGAGGCAAGGCAGGACTCACGGCACCTATAAAGGTGTCACATGTGTGGGTCCCAGCTTTTGTGCCCAGGATGCTGCAGAGTAGCTTCCCTCCCACCCATCCCGTGTTTATGTGAAAACAGCCTTGTTACAGTGTCATGGTTAATAATTTGGGACGGCTGTGGATTGGCATGTTGGTGTGTGCTCGGATTCCCTGGGGTTTGGGGCCTCCAAAAGAAGCGACATGTAAACAAGTGCAGTGTACCCAACTGGGAGGCCAGGGGCTTGTTTGCTAGGCAGCCTGGAGACAGCTAATTGAGACTGGTGCCCTTTGGCTCCCTAAAACAGATTGCCTCCCTAAGCAGCAGTCTCCAGTAGGGGATCTGCTTTCCCTGCTGGGAATGGTGTGGTTCCCCAGGGAATGGTGTTCCTCTGGACTCCATGGGGTGTTGGTACAGTCCACTGACTGCTGGGTTAGGCTCCCTCCCCCATGCTGTGCCAACCGTCCTATGGGGAGGTAATAAAGCTATGGCCTTGTTTAAGCCCAACATTGGTGTGCCACATCTTATTCCAGCCCAAAATGCCCTCCTGCAAGTCAAAATAGTTCTATTTAAAAGCAAAACAACTTTGTGTAGAAAGAGGAGAAGGGGAGGGAGGGAGGGGGGGAGAGAGAGAGAGAGAGAGAGAGAGAGAGAGAGAGAGAGAGAGAGAGAGAGAGAGAGAGAGAGAGAGAGAGAGAGAGAGAGAATTGTCCAACTATTCTGTTCATCCTGTCTGTTGTGGAGGCAATAAGTGTACTTAAAGGGGCAGGAAGTCTCCAATTTAGCCAGTCAGGCACAGAGAAGATTATTGGGGGGGGGGAGTGGAAATTAGGAAGTTTCATCCTGACCTAAATATGCTAATTATACATATTCTCTGATACCCTCTGCATGACTTCCCTCATGTTCTGTCCCACTATACACACTACAGATCTTGCATATTCCAACAGGGAGAATCCTGTGTATTTTGCCTTGAGCTCCGTAGAGCGAAGGCAATGTGAAAATGTAGTAGGCAGCATAGGCTGGACCATTTTAGGAAGATGTTCTGAGATGCTTCTCCTTAGCCTTGAGATTTGTAAGGTAAAGGTAAAGGTATCCCCTGTGCAAGCACCAGGTCGTGTCTAACCCTTGGGGTGACGCCCTCTAGCGTTTTCATGGCAGACTCAATACGGGGTGGTTTGCCAGTGCCTTCCCCAGTCATTACCATTTACCCCCCAGCAAGCTGGGTATTCATTTTACCAACCTCGGAAGGATGGAAGACTGAGTCAACCTTGAGCCAGCTGCTGGGATCAAACTCCCAGCCTCACAGGCAGAGCTTTCAGACTGCATGTCTGCTGCCTTACCACTCTGCGCCACCTCAATAAAATACCAGTGTGACTATTTCTTCATTTCCTTCTTCCCTTTTCTGTCAAGTTAGTGGAAGAGTGATGGGTAGGAGTCAACAGTAATGGTAGCCAAAGTACATGGTGACAATTAGAAAGGTAAAATTGGTAGCAGGACACCATTAACCCATGTGTAGCAAGATGTCACAGAAGTCACAAGTTTCTGATGCTTAGGCCATAAATGCAGAATCTAGGAACTGGTTTTATGTAAAGAAATTTCTCCCTAAAAGTGTTAGTTTCTTAGTGAAAATACACATTCAGGATTACTTAAGAAATTAGTCTTGCCAGAAAAACATATTGGTCCATTTTTTTATATTGTTATGCACAACTATACCTTTAAAATTAATGTAATCATAAAGGGTGGTTTGCGCTACCACTTGATATGGTTCCTTTTCTTCATCCTGTGCTCTTAGAGCAGAAGTTCTCAACCTTCCTAATGCCGCGACCGTTTAATACCCTTTAATACAGTTCCTCATGTTGTGGTGACCCTCAACCATAAAATAATGCAAGTGTTCTTTCACAGAAATCCAACCAAAACTGGCCGAAGGCGTGAAGATCCATTGTTCGTGATTGTATATAAACTGGTTATAAATTGTATATAAATTGGCAGGTGCCATCAGGAGGAGTGGCAACGGTGGTGCCCCCCCGTCCCCGGCCAAGCTGCTTGCCCTGCTGTGACCCCTGTGAAAGGGCCGTTCAACCCCCAAAGGGGTCCTGACTCCCAGGTTGAGAACCACTACCTTAGTGGCTCTAAGAAAAGTATCATAGAAAGAAACTTTTTATGGTGGTCTAAAAAATGGAAGCATCTACTTGCCATGAATCAAATGGCCAGTTTATGACAAGCTGCCATATGTACAACAAAAACGATTGCTGCTATCAGAAAGATAATTGTACGGCCTCAGTTTTATGAGATCCAGACTAAAATCTCATATTTTATCTATTATTAAAAATAAACTCAAAGAGCTGCCTTTGTTGGAGGAAGGCTTGCAGGTTTTCATTAGCATGTAGGAATAGCAATGATAGAAGCAGAAGATCAAAGGGAAATTCCATTTGCTGCTTTCAGGTTTAGGCTGTAAATAGCTCAGAATGAGAGAAAAAGAGCTGAAGAGGGGAAAACAGGAAATATTGTCAAATAGGGGTTAATTGATAAACCAAAGTAACACTCCACTTTCTTTTCACAAGAACACAAATATAACTTTTTTGAGGAAGAAGAATAAAGCTATGATAAATTGAGAATTTATAGGAATAATGTACTTTTCATTTCAGTGTGATCTTAAAAACACAGGGCTGCATTAGTGTAGACTATAATTGGAAGGAAACAATGCTGTGTGGTTATAAAAAACTATTACCTATTTTTATCTTGCTATAATCTCTCTCTCTCTCTCTCTCTCTCTCTTTCACACACACACACATACACAGACACACGCATTGCTATGTAAAACCAATTGTCTGTTAGGCATGCTGGCTTGGATCCAACAGAGAGCTTCCAAAGATGAAACACTTTCTGCCCTTAGAGGCTCAGAGCTCAGCTTTCTCATCTCTTTCCTCTCCGTGCAGCCCAAAATTCCCTCAATATGTTATTCCTGGGGAATTCCCTGTTCTCCCTAAGCTTCGGTAGAAGCTGAGAGTTAGTAAAGGCTTGTTTTGAGGGCACAAATCTTTCCATTCTCAGTAATGCTGTCTTACAGAAGATGTCTTCCATTCATTGGGGGGGGGGGGGAGACCTGCTGTAGACCTGATGGTAGATTATTGAAGAAGAAAAATAAAATCCTAAAACCAACAATTACTTATGGTAGAACATTGCACAAGAAAAGGAAAATTAAACCCAAAGAAATACTTCTGCTTGTGGAATAGCATTTGCAGAACACTGTTAACTCCTATTTCCCTTCTACTTTTAAAAAAAATCAACCCATTGATTTTTGATTTTTAAATGGGTTCAGTCTCCTTTTCTTCCCTCCCCACTAACTCCCCAAACCTGCTGCTGTTAAAAAATAGGTAATAAAGAAAGGCAAGGAAAGGTAACACCACAGAAATGGGACTAGCACATTGATGCAAGTGGACAGCAAGAGTGCAGGCAGCTACTTAATGACTTTCTGAAATCACCACTAGCTTCTCATCATAAAGGTATATGCATGGTCACCCAGTGCATTGTTGGTGTCATTTAAAATGAAATAGAGATTATAGCTTCCCTGTCTGACAGATTGCCCCATAGCTTCTACAATGGATGAAGCAGAAAGCTCTCAATTAGATAGTGTTCAGCGAGTCATGATTATACTTGTCTAACCAACAAAATTGGGTTATATCAAATGACTGCTTCCAGTTTTCCAAGTTATTTCCTGGCTAATGACATACTCCTACCTTTGCTACTGACTTGAACATGTTTCTTTTCAAACAAATGATTTTCATCATTTAAAACAGGTGAAATGGCAGTTCCTGTATGGTGATGCCCTGGGCATCTCTGCTGGCACTATATCAACTACATACTCAATCTTACAAAAAGCAGCAATGGACTACTTCCTTGTGTCAAAGTGGCTACATGTCACATATGGATTTTCTTGACCACAAAGTCAAAGTTACACAGGAATTACAATTCCAGTGCTAAACTACACGATGGTAAGGAGAAGCAACGTAAGAACTGGTGGAATCAGACCAAGGTCAATATATTCCAGCAATTTGTTTTCAGTCATGCCAAACACATTCTTACATGTAGGCCATCATGGTGATTGCCTTTCCTACACTTTGACTCCAGCTGCTGTTAGTCACTGGTATTACGCAGGAAAGTTCCCTTGAGCCATCACAGGCAATGCTTCAACTGCCTTTCTTAATTTTTGAAATGCCGACTAAATTAAGAATCATCACCAAATCATGAGAGAGTAAATTGTGGGAGGTAATTATGTATAGCATGCAAGAGGAGAAAGGTTCATTTCTCCCCTAGCTTTCTCTCTTCAGTACCTTTGTACATTGACACTGTGAATCCTTACCAGTATTCCTCAGTAGCTCCCCTGAGAATATGTATAGGATGTGAACACAGAGCAGCAAGAATCCCATTTTCATGAAGATACCAGGTTGTACAAAACAATGGTCAAACTAGAAAATAAAAACACAAATGAACAAATGTAATTTCATTTGTTGACTTCCCAGAAGGGATGAGTAGCCTAGAAATTATTTAGGAACTGATAGCAGCCGGTATGATTCTTTCCCACATGAAGGCACCATATCTGTCTATGAAGGAGTCTCCTTGGGACAACAAAAATTGAGTGCAGTAGCACTTTTAAGACCAACAAAGATTTATTCAAGGTGTGAGCTTTCAAGTTGAATAAATCTTTGTTGGTCTTAAAGGTGCTATGGGACTCATAGCCAGTTTGGTGTAGTGGTTAGGAGTGTGGACTTCTAATCTGGCATGCCAGGTTCGATTCTGCGCTCCCCCACATGCAACCAGCTGGGTGACCTTGGGCTCGCCACGGCACTGATAAAACTGTCCTGACCGGGCAGTGATATCAGCGCTCTCTCAGCCTCACCCACCTCACAGGGTGTCTGTTGTGGGGAGAGGAATGGGAAGGCGATTGTAAGCCGCTTTGAGCCTCCTTCGGGTAGGGAAAAGTGGCATATAAGAACCAACTCTTCTTCTTCTTCTTCTTCTTCTTCTTCTTCTTCTTCTTCTTCTTCTTCTTCTTCTTCTTCTTCTTCTTCTTCTTCTTCTTCTTCTTCTTCTTCTTCTTCTTCTTCTTCTTCTTCTTCTTCTTCTTCTTCTTCTTCTTCTTCTTCTTCTTCTTCAATTTTTGTTGTGCTGCTTCAGATCAACATGGCTACTCACTTGAATCTCTCCTTGGGAAAAACAGAATTGTCCTTCTTATGAGTAGTGGTCCATTTAGAGAAATGGTGGGCTTGCTGCACCTTTCCTATCCACATTCAGTTTTCCTTTTCATTGAGAAGTCACAAGCTCTGGATCTGCTTCCGTAATACCTCTTAATTCAGGGCACCCAATGTGGTGCCCATGGTGCTTGCTGATACCTGGTGCCCACCAAATGTCAGGTGGCTCAGTCAGGCTTCTGATTGGCTGTTGGAGATTTGACTGGCCATTTTTAAAAATGTTCCTTTGAAAGCAGCAATCAACATCATTCAGCAATCTTCATGGTGTGACCGAAGTTAAGCTGTAACAATCATTTGCTACGTCAGGCTGGCTTGGTCTCCCTTTCCCCAGGAGGCGGTGAGGCAGTGAATGCCAGAAATTGCTAAGCAAACTGACTGTGACATTGTGACACAAACAAAAATGGAGAAACTTTCTAAACTTTCTTGACACAATGAAACCAGAATTAGGAGATTCCCTAATGGCATATAGTTAAGGGCCACCTGTTGGGAACATTTAGAAATGTATACTTATGACATTTTAAGCATGCATTTAAAGCATAAAGTGTGACACTAAAATTTGCAAACATGAGTATTATACATAAGCATTATACAGGGAGCCAAGACTAGATATAGTCCCTAGTGAGTAGTAATGGGTAGCAAACCCAGGATTACTTCCATATACTTGGGAGAAAAAGATCTAAGATGTTGGAGTGAATTTTAAAATTGTATAGGAGAGTCATACATATAAGGGACATTACTGATTGTTTTGGTGGCACTTATTTGTATGTGTGAGTGTGCAAAATGTAAAGGCATAACTCTGACCTTGAAAAAAAGGTGCAGACACAAAATCCTGAAAAATCTGTGTTTAATAATGCAAATACTAACAGCATGACTGGTAGTGGTAGCAATTATACTAGTGACTTACTGAACAAAAATATTGAGTCAGGTAGACGGGGGGGGAAGGGAGTTTTCTGCTGATAAATCATCGTGAGATATATGAGGGGAAATGAAGAAGCAGAAAGCTTCTCTAGACAATCGACAGAAACTACTAGAAATAATGGTGGGATTCATCAGGTTTGATAGGGCAACAATCATTTATTCCTACAAAATAATTGATGCAAAATATGCTGGGGGGGGGGGAGAAGTCTGTTTATATGGCATTAATGGTAAAGCAAGGTGAACAATACTGATAATATTAAATTAACCCAAGAGGGTCCTAATCAAGACCCTGTTGCAGAAAATCTGCTTGCCAACTGTCGTTCGTTTTCCCCTTGGTTTAGTTAAGGGTTGAAGTTCTTCTTGAAGTTTCTTTTTTAATCATTAGATCCCGACCTTACAGTTTTCTCTGACTACTTTCCTTCAGGCTGTCTTTGCTCCTGTCAATTTAGGATTTCCAGGGAATTATTCTCCTTTGAAATGCATATTCCGGGCTTGCAATGCTGGCATATGTACACTGTAGAGTAATTGTGGAGGCCAAATGTTTAATTACACATGACAGCTGGAGCTGTAGGAGTCCGAGGCATGTTGAAAACAACCCGTGCCCTATGCAGTCTGATGGAAAGGAAGAAAATGATATATATTTAGTTGCTGTGCCACATGGTAGCCCCTGTTCAGCGCCTGCTTCCAGAACGGGCTTATGAGTGTTGAGGAGTTTAACGGCTTGTTTCTCCTTTTTTTTTCCTAAAGGGCCACAACTTAATTAATATACACACATTATTTCTTTCTCCTTCTGTGTTGATCTACAGATCTGGGCACAGGCCTTACATCTGAAAAAAACAAAAACAAAACACAGCCTTACAGTGTGGACTCAGCGGTTGTATTTGTTTATGTACGTATGTACATATTTATTTATTTATTTGATTTTTAGCTCGCCACTCCTGAAAGGCTCGTGGCGGGTTACAACATTAAACCCCCCCAATAAAATCCCCCTAAAAACAATATAAATTACACAATACCCATATAAAGATCCAAGGAACAATGCAGCATTAAAACAGCGAAAAAATCCCCCCTAACCAAGACCTCCAGGGCAGGATGTGGGAGAATAGATCTCCAGCCGTCAATAAGATGTTAAAAGAAAGAGAGGGGGAGGTCCAGTTCTTTCTTAGCACGCCAGCCTCAACCAGGTGTAACAAGAAAGGCCCTGCAGGTGATGGCAATGACAAAAACTACCTGTTTGTCACTTGCCTTGAAAGCCCCTTGCTGTGGTCACAGTAAGTCAGTTGCAACTTGACAGCATGTATGTACTTGACAGCATGGAAAAAAAACCACTGTAAGGTGCATTAATTACCTTAGATGCAACAGCTGCTTTGTAGGTAGGAAGTCAACTAAAGTGTCCAATGGCCGAATGAGTCTTCCCTGCTACTCTTTCCTCCCACTGCAGGATACTAATGTCCATGAAACAGAGAGAGATCCTTCTAAGCCCATTGATTCTGCTTAGGATTTCAAGGTTATTTCCTTAATGGTTCTGCAGTTTGTTGGTGCAAGACAGATCTTGAAAGGGCTGATGTATCCCTATGTCTGTAAAAATATTGTGTGTTGTCCATATTTACTCCTACAAATTGGAAACAATTTAATGTTTGAGTTTCATTGGGTTTTTTTTACTACAGAAGTGCAAAGAGGAACACTATACCATATATGTTGCATAAATTTCCCAAAATCTGTCCATCAATTATTCAATGCCAGCACTCGCAACAGAATAGGTGTGTGTGTGTGTGTGTGTGTGTGGAGGGGGGGAGTGTGTATGTGCATGGGGGGAGAACCACACCATGGGTGTTCTTGTGCTGTTCAGTATGGCAAAAGTAAGCAGTGATTTGTTTCAGGGCATAAATATATACCTGCTAACTGTTGCAGCTCATTTCTTGAAAGCCCAGCTGAAGAGGCAGCCCACCTTGTGCTAATCATGGATCAACATGGAAATCAATAAAGCTACATATTCAAAATCTGGGGCTACTGTGCAGAAACCTTCCAGCCCCAGCCTTTTACCCAGAGGTATTTTTTTTGGCAGCGATTCAGTGTGTGAAAACAAGAGAAACCTTTGTGATCTAATGGGGATGAAGGGATTCATGTATTTTTTCATGAACCTTGATCAGATGATCAGCCTTGAGAATCTTCCCCTTCTATGTCTCCTGTCCTCCTGTTTCATCTTGTTTTTCCTGGTTGGAGCAATAATGGATATTTCCCTCTTGAGGTTGTCCTTGGAGATACACAAGAATACTGTTTTTGTCCACCCATCCATTCAACAGAACCAGAGAGAGGTCTTGATAGGTGTCCCAGGGATGTAGAATTGCAGTTCCTAAACGGGTCTTTAGCAATATACTCAGGCACTGACAGCACTGTGCTCTCTGTCATGGTTTGTCCTTGAACGCTTTCTCTATTTCTTCACAGGATTCCCAGCTTCAGGTTGAGAAATACCTGGAGATTTTTTTTTGGGGGGGGGGAGGCTGGAGAAGGGCAGGGTTCAGGAGGGGAGGTACTTCTATGGGGTATAATGCCAGAGTCAACCTTCCAACATGGTCCTTTTCTCTAGTGAAATTATATCTTGTCACCTGGAGATCAATTGCAATCCCAGAAAATCTCCAGCTACCATCTGGAGGCTGGCAACTATATTATACCTGTCTAAGGAATTATTACTAATCTATTGAAATTTGTAGAAAATTGTTTGTACTCCTGTCACCCTACAGTTCCCAATCTCTTTCTTCCTCCTTTCCTGTCTACTCACTTCCTCTTCTAGGCTTTGGCGGCAGCATCTGAGAAATCAGGACGTTAGATTTAATTTGTAGAGGTGCCATCAGGGTTTTGATATGAAGATAACTACCATTGCTTTAACCTTGGAATGATCAGTCTTACAGTTAGGAAAGAAAAAAAATATGCCAGCAGTATTAAATAAATAAATAAGTCTCCCTCTTTCAAAAGTTAATGAATGTCTATAGCTCTCTGATGTAGAAACAAACAAGCAAATAGCACTTTTTTTTTTTCTCCTGATGATTCCTCCCTTGTTTTGGGGGGGAAAAGCCCATTTAGATTGGCTTGACAAATGAACTTTAAAGGAACAGATTTCAGTGGTGCTTGGAAAGCACTGCTTTCTACTGTAAGCTAAGAATGAACATTGAATGAAGTTTAAAAAGAAACTCTGGCTCCCACTAGTAAACAATTATAACACTTAGAAATTAGTGCCACAAATCAGCAGGGAAGACCACAGTGCTCTGAAAAGATGTGAAGAATAATATTAATTTGACATTACTGTGTATTTCAGAACCCAAGTTGTGTCTTTATTTCTGATGTGAGAGGTTTCTGGAAGGCAAAAAGGATAACAACGAACTGCCACTGTAGTATCCTACAGCCCTGTTGTTGTCAGAGAACGCTGAAACAACACTGCAAGTTTGAACATTTAAATTATGGTGGGTGTTATCAGGAAGGGAATTTCTTTTTCTGAAATTCACTTTTTAAAACAAGTATTTTTCTTGATAGAAAAAGCAATGCGCCGTTTTCTTAACTTCAGCCTTTGCAGTTGTATTGACTTGCAGGAAGGCACGTTATGGCTGGAAGGAGAGGTGACACAAATGTTGGATTAAAACATGGCCACAGCTTTATTCTTTCCCCTGCACAAGAGGGTTGGACCAACCTGAGAGGGCGCTTGAGCTAAGCTGTCAGCTGACTGCCTAATCCCCAGACTCCAAAGATGCCCTGGGGATACTGCGCCAGTTCCCAGCTGGGAATGCGGATCCCCTTGCCTACTGAAGTCCAATCCTAATGGGAAGCGACCTTTGTAGAGAAGCCAAAGGGTGCCAAGCTCAGTTGACTATCCCTAGATCGCTTGTCACATGAACCTACTCCATGCCTCCCCAGCCGGGTTGGCATTGCCTGCTATGTGTCCCCTCTTAAGAGACCAGACTCCCTGCCAACAGGCTCCATCTCCAGGCTGAACACCGTAGTTGTGATGAACAAAAGCTTACAAATTGCTAACTACAAATATCCAACCAAAATAGGGCAGGTGGATGGGAAACTGTCCGCTTGATGATCGCAGGACAAGAGGCCAGCTGGGTGACTTTGGGCTCATCACAGTTCTGATAGAGCTATCCTCACTGAGTGGTCCTGTCAGAGCTCTCTCAGCCTCACCTACCACATAGGGTGTCTGTTGTGGGGAGAGGGAAGGAAACTACTTTGATACTCCTTAATTATATATAACTATGTAAACACTGGCTTCCATGGGTGCATGAAGCACTCTGCCAATTATAGACACTTTCCTAACACAAGGGATACATGTAATCTGATAATGTGTGCATCTGCATGATCAATTATGCACGGGGATGACCACAGCAGGCCACTGCCAATTCCTAGCAGCAGGGCAGCATGCCCTGCCACATCCCATGTACATATGGGGGAAGAAATTCCCAGTGCACATGGTCTGCCCTGGAGTTGTACATGTGCACTCACATCTCTGGGGTGGGAAGGGTCCTCCATGCCTCATGGCAATTGTGGCAGCAGGGGAGTGGGGGGCATGGGGTCCCACCACACAATGTCAGGATAGCAGCATGCCACTATCCCCCATAGTGGGGAGTGTAGAAATTACTTGTTGGGCTCCACAGCACTGCAAGGCTGAACAGGACATTTTGTGTCCCTGCAGGGACACGGTAGGTGAGGGGAGGAACCATGCCACAAAGGCTCAGTATGGGCCTGCCCTGACTGGGTCTTTGCTGGCTGCCATGGCAAGACAGGGAAAGAAGAAGAATCTTCACTCCCTTTCCATGGGCCATCAGATGCCATAATGCAGGCCAGGGCTGGGAGGAGGTCTGGATGGTGTCGGCATCATGCGTGAGCCCTGCTGGCATGCAGGCACCAGCCTGTCTTTCCCAGCCCGTGCATATTATGTCTATGAGGGCTTAACCCCAGAATTAAACTTTGTTGGTCCTAAAAGTGTCACTGGACTCAGACTTTGTTCTATATACATGTGGAGCTGACTTATACTGAATCAGGCCATTGGTCTATCAAGATCACCCTGGCTGGCAGTGGCTCTCTCCATCTCAGGCAATGTCTTTTGTCTTACCTCCTACCAGATCTCAGAAGATGCCAGGGATTGAACCTTGAACCTTCTATGCACCAAGCAGATGTTCTGTCACTAAACCATGCTCCTTGCAGTGCTGTAAGTAGGTCTACTATATATGAAATTGCATGTTGCCAGGGTGTTCAGGTCTGAGACATTGGATTTTTAACAGCGGTGATATGAACAGAAATTCAGCATTCTCCTACATGGTAAAATGACAGAGAAAGCTATAGATATTGAGACATATCAGGGACAATTTCAGCCACTTTAGCCTGATGGAAGCTGCCTGGTTTGCATAGTTTTTAGTTCACATTAGTCTCCAACCTCTGGCATTACCTTTTCAGTAGTCACAGGCTTCTGCTAGGTGATGGGGCAATAATGAAAAATGTGCCTCTTTCAATGCTTTCTGGTGCCACTGCACAGAATCCAACCCACTGTCCGTAACAGAAGAAAAAGCCAATTCTAATGACTAACATAAAGAAAAATGAGAGAATAGGAATATGAAGGTTGCCTGTGAGATATTTTTCTTGTCTAAAAAGTGCTCAGGCGTGTGGCCTGAAAAAGGAATTTCTAAATTCACTTTGCATTTTGCTTTGGGAGAAATATGTTTGTTCTACTATTTTAAAATCATCATTTTAATCAAAACCCTGGTGGTCCCCCAATAAATGATTTTCCTAAGCAGAAATCTCCAAATTTGTTTCCTATTTCAGTTTGGAGAAAATTTAGTCAGAACTGAAATTTTTACTACTACATGATAATTTTACTGTATGATGACTTATTGCCTGCCACCGTTATAAATTGCTCAGATGTTTTGAAGGAACAATATTCTCCTATTAGCAAAATCTGATAACTGACAAAATCTGCTAACAAATGTGATAAATTAGTATTATATATACTTAGACCATTTTAAAATGGACTTACCACCCAAATGGCCACCCCTAATACAGCAAACAATAAAAACATTTACAAAGATTAAAATACATAACAAAACAGAACACATAAATGAATAAACATAAATGGGGGGAAGTGTTAGTGAGATTTATTGCTGCATTTGTATCTTGCTTCTAAAGCAGACCTTTGAGACATCTTACATTGATTCCCAGAAAGCTTCTTACCTAGACAAAGACCAGATTCAGATTCTGTTCACTTCAGCAAGGCATGGTAGCAAGAGACTTCAAACCGTATCCTGGCCAAGGATATTGTGGAAAAGTATAAGGAGTTCCTTAATACCGGCAGTTGTGATTTGAAAAAGTGACCACATGGCTACTTTTAAGCACCTCAATTTGTCTGAAATGATGAAAATAGCTTATGTAACATATCATGTGACAATTTTTTTTCCGCCCTTTATACCCCACATGGGTATGTGTATGCCTTTTTGTAAAGAAGAAATACTAGGCAGTGGGAAGCATTGGCAACATTACTAACAGAGAATCATTGAAAATTTGTGTTACTACTTGGTAATATTATCTGCAGCTTGCAAGCAAGTGATTGAGAGTTAAAACAATTCTTGTCTTGCCTTTAATTTAATGCAGACTTCGAAAGACATATGTTGACCTATGGGCTTTGTCAGAGTTTAAGCAAGAGCACAGGAAGTGATACTCAGAAAGAAAGTTGGAACACCTGTATAGGTCAATGTTGGTCCATCATGCTTAACTAATTTTTAAGTGACCTCTGATCTCCATTTCCACAGGGCCATGGGGATTTGTATCTTTCATCCAGAAAATCCTACACCTGCCTTCAATTAATGAAACTCGACTTAACCTTGTTATCTGATCAACTGAACTCACACTGCTATGGAAACAATTGTTTTATTATTGTACTGACAAATTATCCTATTAACAACTAGCTACTATGAAAATCAATTAAAATCTGGCTGAAATACTCAAATATCATTGGAAGTACAACTGGGAATAAACTGGTGAGTTAATGTTATTGTGCTTGCAGTACATAAATTAAACGCAACCAGTTTACTCCAAGCAATTCATATTGATAATTAGAACGCTAAATTATTATGTAATATGTACAGAAGCATAGTATGTGATTTTGTTTTAATTTATGGATCGCCTACCTGAATGAATCATTTTCTGTGTAGTCCAAGTTATATTTCACAAGTTTCTCATTTCCATACTTCATATACAGAGTATAACAGGAATAGTTATATATTCTACACCATATTCTGCTTAGTTGCACCTGCTTAGCTAAGGTATTTTAAGGAAAAGACTCTTGCCTGCCTCAATTCTTTTTGCCATATCTCATTATACTGCTATGTGGAAGCTGTAGTAAACTATTCATGGTCACTCGTACCTGTGACATGTTTCAGTGTCATTCTGAACTGTGACCAGGAAAGTTTGATAGATACCACTAACTAGGGTTACTGGCCTACAGGTGGGGCCTGGATTGATCTCCAAACAACAAAAATTGTCTATAATTTAGAAATAATTGATCAAATGGTGGAAAACAAGACTGTAGCTACTTTTCTATGAACAAGGAACTCATTAATTAGAAATCATTTATTGAGTTTGTACTGTCCAACTAGGTTATGCTGGTCATGTGAGTGCATGATTTCATAAGCATTATATTTCTCTTTAAAATGATCCCTGAATTTGCTTTGTACCAGTGCCAAAATGGCCATCTGGCAATTTGACAATTTGTATTCATTGCTTGTAGTTCTGCTAACGTATGATAACTTTTCATAAATACTATGAACAAACTAAGGATCTTGAGTAGACAAAGGATAAGAAGATAAGTTGTTAAACCATTCTGCTTACAACCATTTTTTAAAATTCAGATGTGCATTCACCTGTCCATGGTTGCTTTTCATTTAAACAGCATAACTGTTGGATGAAAAATATTTTTGCCAATAATGTTATTATAATATATTTTTTTAATTTGCTGGATTTGTAAATCTAGCCTTTATTACTTTCCAAAAGAGTACATAAACAACATTCAACATTTTACAGAATAATCATACTTAACAAGATAAATATTAAACCTTCCACTCCTTGCCAGCCCCCAAAGTATACTTTTTAATATACATAGTCTGTGTAGAAATGCCATTGTTACTGAAATTCTTCCAAGGAGTTTCCATTAACCAAGCTGGTTAGCTTTACCATTTTAGATCATTCAATTAATTTATCAAACCATTCCTAAACTGATAGTGTCTCTGAAAGCTTCCAAGTCGTTATAATATTTCTAACATCTGTGAGCACTAGAATTCTCTGATATATGTGATTATTAGTTCACCCTAAATAAAGTTGTATCATTCTAAGTTCATTGGAGTTAGTGGTTTTACAATAATGTAACTGTTTAGGATTGCATTGTATGACAAGGACTGAATCTACACTTACTTTGTTTATTCCATTGTGGACGATGCTGAATCCAGATTGATTTGAACTTGGGTCTTCCACTACCCCCATCCCCCACCAATTGAAACAGAAAAGTGTTCTGCACGTGGTTAGGGAAGCTCAGAAGGGGAGGGGGGAGCCAATCACAGCAGGAGCCTCTTTCTTTCTTTTCTTGAATGGGGGGGGGGGGGGGGAGAGCATTGGAGACAGCAGAGGAGGGAGAAAAAAAACAAGAGGCAAATCTCTACCGAGAGAAGTTAGGGCTTCTGGAGCTTCTGCCGAGAGAAGTTAGGACTTCCTCTTTAAGGCAAGCTTGCAGCCTGGGAATGAGCAAACCTTTGAACTGAAGCCTTGGCCAATCAAGCTTTCTCTACCATAGAGGCTCAGCAGCAAGTTTGGAACCAGAATAGCCTCAGCAGCAAGTTATTTCAGGGAAAGCAGACAGCTACTTTCACTCGAGATCAGTCATGCTAGTTGCAGAGGAAAAATCAAAGTGGAAATTGCATTCAGTGGAGACGACAGGGACTGAATCGACCTGGGATTGAAATAAAAGCTCTGTGCAGATTCAGCCAAGGTTAGCTGGATTATGCAACAGATTGGGATAATGCAGTTTTGACAGACAACCATTTCAGACAAAAAATGAGGACTCTCATTTTGAACACTCCCATCTGTTTAGAAAATACAGCTCCTTGAAAACTAGAATAGTTAGAAGAGGGCCATGCTAGACCTTTTCCTCATGGAGGCATCTAAAGCACACCGCCTCCTGTTTTGAAATCTGTGCTCTGCTAACATGCGGTTGCTCGTTTCCAGACAGGATTCTTCTCCTGTGTTTACCGACCGCCTTGTCCTGAATTTTTACTTCCTGACAAGTCTGAGTGAAAGTCAGGATAATCTGCACTTGCCCCCTGTTTTGTCTTGTAAATCACCATGATGTGGCTTCAGCACCCAATCACCTTTCAGTGGTGTATTCTTGCACTCTAGCAGCCCCCAACATAGGAAAAAATATATATATTTAAAAAATCTGCATATCAACACAGATCCAGCGTAACATAATGATTTAAAGTTAGTTAAGCGATGTTTTCATATCTTCCTCCCTCTCTTTGCAGGAGAGCTCGATTCGCGAGCAGCACAGGGGGGCAAAGGAGACAGCAGTCGCTTTTCCTTGGCTCTGCAGCATGGCTCCAAACACAGCAGTGCAGTGGGCCGAAGGTAAAACAGTGAGGTAACCTGGCCACTGAGAGGGAATTAGGCTTTTCCTCACTTTCACAACTTGGGTTAGGTTACGATCAGGTGAAAATTTTAGTGAAACCAAGGATTGAGGACACAGAGCATCAGACTGATCTTTCTCGCTCCCCTAGGTATGGTGCACCACTGTGTTCCAGGTATATTCAAGCCTCAGCAGACTATCTCTCCTGTTTGGAAACAAAATACTATAGGAGAGCATTCACACTAGCTAGATGCTCTGCGTTACCTTCTGCCATGCTGGTGGACTGCTTCAAGAAAACCTCGGTAGCTGAAAGATACGTCCTCTTAAGGTGCCCTGCCTTTGACTCTGCAAGAAATAAATTCATCCTCCCATTACTCAGGGATTCCTCCATCAGCTCAAACAAAGAGAAAGTTAAATTCCTCCTGTGGAATAGTAGGGGCCATATTATTAAGCAGGTTGCCAAATTTTGTGTGCATGAGCTTAGCACATGGGAAAGACAATTCAAGCTTAAGTGAAGATTTTTAGAGGAATTTTAATATGAATTTTTTATAATGTACTCATCAATTATACAATTTTATATATTTTAAATTTTGTACTGGCTCCCTGATTATGCAAATGCTTTTTCTTGCTATTTTATCTGGCCGCAGTGCTGTATTAAAATAAATTTGAATCAGTGAGGTGACCCACCTCTCTGCCTTGGCTCCCTCCCACATGATGATCCTACAGGCCATTAAAAAAAGGAGGAAAGAAAGAATGTATCTCTCCCCCTCGGCTCCACCTGGAGCACACTCCCTTGCTGAACCTGCAGATGCAGGCTTTGGAAAAAGTCCTTTGAAAAAAGGGCAGGGGGAGGAGGATAGAAGTGACTCTTGGGTGGGGGGGTGGATAGTTGGGAGGGTGGAGCAAGGGGCAGCCCGAGTTTTCCCTTCCTCATGTCCCTGCTGCGACTTGCTGCTCATTGTCTCCCATGAGACAATGGCCAGTCAGAGTTGCACCAGCCCTGGGAAAGCCATGGGAGGGAGGTAATGTCATGAGGAAACCTGAATAAACCCCATTAACAAGCAGAGGGAGAACCGAGGATAATGACTCATGCAGAAATGGTCCTAGATACCTTCCACCAGAAGATTCTACCACCTCACTCTCATACATACATAGATACAGAACAAAGTTTGAGTCTAGCAGAACCTTTAGGACCAACAAAGTTCTAGTCAAGATATAAGCTTTCATGTGCAAACACACTTCTTCAGATAGAACTAGTAGGTCTAGCTGAGGAAGGTCTTATTCTATCACTGTTCTGAATTAATTCAGTCACTTATCAGGAACTTTACAGTTTTGTTACAGAATTTCACCTTACAATTGTTAAAATTGTTGAAAGAATCAATCCATGTATATTTTTCCAAATACTAAATTTCGTATCATATTAGCTTTTTAAACAGTCTGTTTCAGGGTAGTGCTAAAAATAGAAAGATATTTATATGCCAGCGAGGTTTTTTTTTTCCAGCTAATAAGTGCTATAATCTCAAAATGCCTTGGGATTTACTTCTGCCCTCTTGACATCCATCTTATACTTTGAGCTAAAGTAACTAAAATTATATGTACTGTATGAAACTATATATTATTCCCTGAAATGATTTTCAACTGCTGTACCGTAATATGTGCTTTGGGGAGACATAATCAGTTGAAGTAGCACCTCAGCAGGAGACACAATGAAACTTTTTCAGCAAAACTATACGCTTCTTTGTGTATAATAGTCTAAAACCTTTTTAGTTGAAATCTAGAACCAAAAACAACAACAAAGTGTGCCACATTAAGATATTGAATTCGGATGCAAGTTAAACATTTTTGTAGAAAGAACAAGTAGTTCTCAAATTAAAATTGTGTCATTTGTGACATTAAGAACGTAAGAAGAGCCATGCTAGATCAGACCAATGGTTCATGTAATCCAATACGTGTCCAACCAGTTACTCTGGAGGGTCAATAAAGGCCTTCCCTTAATTTTACCTCCTGATGTATTCAGAAATTTAGTGCCTCTGGTGCTTTTTCCGCATTGGGAATATGCACCTCTCGTCCAATGCTGGGTAAAATTCCCTGTTCCACATGATGTTGACACCAGACCAGAGCCATCCCAGGCCCAAGCCAACTCAGGCCCACAGTTGCCCTGGGGCAAGGAAATGTAAATATATCTGTGTTCCCTTTTTTGCCCCAGACTGCCCTATGTCAGGCCTGGACCTTCCAGAAGGGAAGAGTCAGGCTGTCCAGGCTCACCTCCCCCTCCCCCAGCCATGAATATGGCATCCCAGAAGGGACAAAAATGCCCCAGTTGGCTCTACCATGCTGCACAGCATGGCGGAGCCCCCTGGGTATTTTTTTAAAGAATGTGGTATTACATTGGACTGCAATACCATGTTCTTAAAAAAAAATTAATAAAGGCCTGGCTTACCCCTCAATGTGGTAGAACCTTATTCTGGGTCCCATACAGAACCCTATGGCCTGGCTCTCATAGAGAAGACTATGGCATCTCAGAACATCTTCACTAAGCAACAACGTTGTATGGGCTGCATTGTCATGAATTTAAAGATTCAGACCAAGTAGGAACTGAACTCCAGTTGTAGAAGATAGATGAGTCATCTCTAGGACTCTGTAACTGTAGCTATCATCTGTATTTTTTAAGTCCTACCTTTTCCCCTAGAAGATCAGATGAGAGGAGAAGGCAATGCTATGAGAGACTGAGTGGTCCAAGGTCACAGTTAACTGCATGGAAGAGTGGGGATTTGAATCCCCATTACTTCTCAGAATGACAATGCAGGATGGTCAGTACTCTTCAGTGGTCATAACAGTACTTCCATTGCCTTGTTAAAGTTCCAGGTAAGGACTCTGTGGATCCTGGATAAAGAAACTGAAGTGAATCCTTTAAATAAGCTATCCCCATATCAGAAACTTACAATCCAAGGCAGAACAACAGACTTGTATTTTGGTTATCTGGAACTTAGTCTCTTATCTATACCTGATTATAATTTTGACCATTATTGGCACCACCAGTGAAAGGTCCTGATAAGCAGTGCTGTGAGATGCAGGTGTTATCACTGGAAAGCCAACATGATATCTAGAACATTTCTTCAATGTGCTGTTGACACTAAATAGTTACTGAAATTCGTCCTCCAGACTGTTAGATGAACAGAAAAAAAGTTGTAAATAGCCATATTGGTCCATGCAAAATCCAAAACCAAGAATGAGCAGTCTGTTGAGTCTGTGTTGACAACTGCCCTTCTCAAAGAGGTCTGTCCTGTTGCTATCACTAGAGTTTCTGTGATGCCATGCAAGCTTTTTCTGCAAAATTGGCTTTCTGGATCAGAATAGAGAAATAAGGGTTACCTTTGCTTTCAGTTCTCATATCTTTTGCTCTGACTTGGAAAGGAGTGGGAAGGGATAAAAGAGACACATGAACTTGGATCATGTACAAGACAGATTGTCTCTCCTTCTGCTAACAGTAGCAACAACACCCAAGACAGAGAGCAGCATTTTCTTTGATTCCTCTCTCCTCCCTCTGTTAGTGAGGGATGGGAGTATTAGGGAGGGCTCCTTGAGGGTAAACCTGTTCTTTAAAAATATCAATCAAGCTTTCTGGGCTTGATCTGAAATAGAAAACAGTGGGAACTCCAAAACAAAGTGTCTGAACCTCGCCTGTTTCCTGATGAGTATTATCTTAATCGTAGTATCAAGAACATGAATAAACCAAATCTGGCTGACATATGTATGTACATACATCACTTGGCATCTGATTATTTGTTGACATACTTGATTACTTTCAGCTGGTAGTGAAGTTGGATTTCTACTGTATTGTATTTGAGCTAACATCAGGTGCCATTGAAGTATGGTCATGATTAATCTGTGATGCCTCAATCCCACATGCAAATCATCACCTGAGAACCACATTGATTAATTTATACATGTGTGACCAGTTTCGAGTAACACTGAAATTTAAATATTAACTAGTGAAAATGGGGAAGAAAATAAGACTTTAGGGGAAAAATAGACCACTGCATTATTATAATTGTAGCAAGAGTTTGTTCCACAACCTGTGATATCATTTTAAAGTTTGGAGGAGCACTGATTATTCAGCTGTAATGGGAAACATTGTCTGATATTAGTCTGTTTGTGGCCACAAAGACAAACATAGAATAAATCAATTTTCAAAAAATGCAGGTTTTTAAAAAAAATATAAAATCTTCAATTCAGAATAATGACAAGGAATTTGTTTCCCCCCTCAAAATATTGGTACAGTGGTTCTTCTGACTGTTATCTCAGTGGGAAATATACCAAAACTTTCACTGGTGACATTAAGGCTCACCAACTTAGTTGTGGTCCTATTCACTGTACCATTTATTTTCTCAAGTGAGAATCTGAAAGTTAGTTATATAAACCGTATGACTGGGTAAATCTTATTGAAATGCCTGGGAAACTTGGTGGGGACAGGATCTCAACAAATGAGATCCTTTAGAGTAATGGAACCACTTTGCTCTGGTTCGTCCTCACTTGGAGTACTGTGTTCAGTTTTGGGAACCACAGTTGAAAAGGGATGTAGACAAACTGGAGTGTGTCCAGAGGAGGGCAACAAAGATGGTGAGACCAAGATGTATGAGAAAAGGTTGGGGGAGATGATCTCTTTAGCCTGGAGAGGAGAATACTGAGAGGGGATCTGATAACCATCTCCAAGTATTTAAAAGGCTGCCATATATAAGATGGAGCAGAGGGACAGACCAGAACCAATGGGATGAAATTAATTAAAAGAAATTCCATCTAAACATTCAGAAAAGCTCCTGACAGAATGGTTTCTCAGTGGAACAGGCTTCCTCGGGAGGTGGTAGGTTCTCAATCTTTGGAAAGTTTTAAACAGAGGCTAGATAGCCATCTGACAGAGAGGCTGATTCTGTGAAGGTTCAATGGGGTGGCATGTAACAGTGGATGAGCGATAGGGTTATGAGTATCCTGCATAGTGCAGGGGGTTGGACTAGATGACCCAGGAGGACCCTTCCAACTCTACTATTCTATGATCCTATGATTATATGACAACTTCTCAGCCCAAATGTGGCAACAGCATAGAAACATCGTGGCATGTCTGCATGATCAGCTAGCAGGTGAAACTAGAGTGATCCTTTATTATAACTCATTAAAACATCACAGAACTGAATAACCTTTCACATTCAGACTGATGTTACATAACACCACCGCCAAAGGAAAAGGGATATTGCTGGGTGTAGTGTAAAATCCAAGACTACAGATATGGAGCATTTTAAGAGTATACAGAAGTGTTGTGATTCAGAAGTAAAGAAATATAGTTGTGTGCATAAGAATAACAACTGAATTGGGTGGTCCAGGGCTGATATGAGACATGGACAACAGACATTTCCGTCTCAGGATTTATTGATTTTAAATTCTAATGGTTTAATTGTGACTTGCAAGTAACCTTGAGCCAGGAAAAAAGCAAGGATGTAAATATTGTGATAAATCATCAATATAAATAAATTGCCAACTATGTATTTAATCACACACTGCAGTCGCTGGCATGACCACTTCAGTTAATGGCAGGTATGGGTGTTTTGAACATTCCACAATAAATTAACTCTAATCCTTGAAGGAAATAAATTGAAGCCACATATATTGTCCATTCTTGCCACCTCAGTTCTTTAGCTGGAGGAACCAGAGATCTAAATGGACTTGTATGCATGGTAGTGGTTAAGGGCAGCTTCCACTTATTTCAATGAACTTTTGGAAGAGAATTTCCTAATCGGCTGATCTCATAGATTAATAAGTACTATGTACCTCAGGAAGTTTACATGTAACACAATTTCATGTAATATCAGCTCTCAAAAAAAGAAAGAATCCCATGCTTGACTAAATGAACAGATCATGATTTGTCTCTAGTGTCTCCTTCAACCATGAGCAAACAACCCAGTTGCTGACATGGTCTTTTTTTGAATGATTCCCATCTACAAAGATATATTTGCACCGTACACAAACCTTTTGGTTGGTTTTTAATTCTTTATTCATATTTATTGCATTTCTCTATGCATTATTTATGTTTCACTCTCTCTCCTTTTAGAGTTTTTTAAAAAAAATGGTGTGAGAAGTTTCCGGTATTCACTCCTCTCCCACTAAGCCAATCATTTGTTATGAGAAATTGTGAATTTTGTATGACATTTATATAATGTATATTTAACATTCACATAGACAGCAAGAACACCATAAGCCAAATTTACATTTCACAGTTGAAATCACCATTCCCTGCATACAGCCAATATGATATAACATCAAAAGAACAATGATATATCCTGTCCCTGGAATATGAAATACTGTACATTATCCAAGACGCTGCATAATGATGAGTCCGGGGATGCACATGCAGTGAAACACACCAATTTTTCATAATGTTTCCCTTTGTAAAAGCAGCAAATTAAGTGAGATAATAAAAATGGACAAACTTTGGAATTCTAAAGCAGGCTGTGATGATAGCCAAGCCAAGACTCACTTTTATGGAGAGGCTACTTTTCTGGTTCAGATCAACTGAGAATGGTTTTCCTCATGCTGTTTTTTTTTTTTGGGGGGGGGGGTGGATGTCATTTAGAGTCTGCGGACAGACAGTGTGACTTACTACATTTAGCATCTCTGTGGTAAATCTTTCTCCCATCCATATGCCATCCCACACGAATTTCTCATCCGATATCTCACTTCTTGGAGGGAAAAGGTGATGTCCACTCCACACAGAAATACAATTATTAATGATGTGTGGGATAGTCATTCCACCACAGCCAAGAGAGTTAGCACCTTCAAGGGTGGGGCAGGGGCTACACCTGAATGGTTAGGTTTTAGGCAGCAGCAGTCAAGTAGAAAGGGGAAGGACTAACAAAGCATTTCCTTCCTATTTTGTCATTTTTCCTGTAGTTCACACAAATGATCACTGGCTCCTGTTTGCTAATAGCAGAGCCATATGTGCCTGCCATTACAATTAATTGGATTTTTGTTGCCTGAAACTGTTAACATGAGATGTTTATGAAAATATATAACAAATAATTACAATGAAAACATTGTCTAATAAAGATGAAGAGGATAAAAGTCCTCATGAATTTTTAATCGGGAAATAAAAGACCATTATCGGGACTTAATTATATCATCAAATATTTAAAATTGCGTCCTACACTAAATTCTATTTGTATTTAATATATTTATTTATTAATTAAAAATGTAACATTTTCATGGAGTTGAATAAAGCAGTCCTGCCTGCTCCCAAACAGTTGGGCTTGTTTTAATGCCTTTGGGCTCCAAGTTAAGTCAACAACCTTTGTTAACTTTGTTGAAACTTTATGTAACTTCTGAGAAACATGTCCAGTAAACATTTAAACTGTGTCTACTGTTTATTTGCACGCTGACAGAATCTTACGGATTTCATTGTTGTCATGGTCACCTGGGGGTTGCTGTTGGTGTGTGTGCAATCTTTGACCTACCGTAGAATAAGGAGAAAGTCTCTGTCTATGGGAAAAGGCAGAAAGCTCCCAAGTTATGTTTAGTCTCTTCTGAGCTGCAGCATTGAATATTATTTGGTTTTCTGTTGAATCCCTGTTGTTGCCTGATAGTCCAACTGTGTTGAAAGTGTTTACTCTGGTAAGGGTCCTGTTCTCTAGTATCTCTCCTGAAAGAATTCCTGAGATAATTCACTGGAGGACAGATTTCTAAAATATTGGTGAGGAGCTACTATCAGCCAGTTTATTAATCTCCATCCACTAGCAACAATACTGTTCACAACATTGAAATGAGGTCCAAGATTTCCTGAGTAGGGCTTAGATCATGAGAGAGAGAGTGGTGGTGGTGGGTGGAATACCCTCAGGACTTGAACCACTGATCACAGGCTTATACAAGTAAGTAAATGTTTCAGTCTATAGAGAAGATGTCCAGCAAAGGAAAGGAAAGAATTTACAACATTTAAAGCAGAGTATGCTTTACTTTCTTGGGGGGTATACACACACACACACACAGAGTGGTAAAGCAGTAGAAATGTTGTCTGAAAGCTCTGCCCATGAGGCTGGGAGTTCAATCCCAGCAGCTGGTTCAAGGTTGACTCAGCCTTCCATCCTTCCGAGGTCAGTAAAATGAGTACCCAGCTTGCTTGCTGGGGGGTAAACGGTAATGACTGGGGAAGGCACTGGCAAACCACCCCGTATTGAGTCTGCCATGAAAACGCTAGAGGATGTCACCCCAAGGGTCAGACATGACCCGGTGCTTGCACAGGGGATACCTTTACCTTTACCTTTTATGCTTTACTGTCTTGGGAGGTATACACACACACACACATATATATACACACACACACGCATAATAGAATAATCCTAAACCGAGCTACAGACTTCTAAATCCACTGAAATTGATGGGCTTTAAAAAGTCTAACTCTGTTTAGGAATGCCCTGTTAATCATTGTTTAAGCACGTAGCAATAGAACTCCTGAATAAACATGAAAAAAACATGAAGACTCAATAAATTTAAAAAAAAAGGAATTAGTAAAAAAAAAAAAAGACATAACAAGTCCAAAGTGAATTCCTCCGAACTTTCACATCAGCCTTTGTCAGAGATCTGGCCAGTCCCATCACATTATCTGTTTGACTCACTGAGTCACTCTAGCTAATAGAATTTTGCCCTATGTTTGTTGTTGCCATGGCGATGCAATATTATCAGGCATGTCATGTTCACAGATCAGTAGCAGCAGTGCTGCCGTAGACACACAACAGCTTTCAGCCTTTGACCATAAACAGGAATTCACTCCACAGTCAATCTGTCAAAAGGGAAGTCGGCTGTGGTGAAGGAGCACTAGTGCCAGTAACTACTAGCCTTTTCCTTTTTCCTTTGTCAGCACTGGGGCTATTATCATTAAAATAACCTTGAATCGTCATGAATTCATTCATTCACAAATATTGTCAAAGAAGGTGCAATAGTTCAAGAGAATCCAAAGGGTCAAAGGGAGAACTAGGTTTAAATCTGTGCCTATTGAACCTGGAAATGACATAGGCTGTTAGATATAATCTTATTCTTACCATAGCAAATCAAGCTGTGTTGACTGGCACCATGGCATGAAAGGTTACTAGGAGTAAAGAGGTCGTATCTTTTGTGGCATTGCTTTGAGAAATAAACTTAGGGATGTGTGGGAATATTTCACAAAGAATAGCTATCCCCCTCCCGCAACAAAAGTGAAAGGCAAATCCTGTCAGGAATCTATAGAAACTTCAGGTATTTTTCCCCCCTCCTTCTGTAGCAAAATTTCATTTATTTAAAATATTTCACATCATTAAATAAATTACATAGGTTTCCTCCAGGCAGGAATCTGGATCATTTTGTAAAACATGTGGGTAAATACATTCTTAAACTGAAATTTAACCTGTATGCAATTGCTATAAAGATTTTAAATTGAGCGGGTGTTCCTTATATTTATCAAGTGTGGACAAATATGGGCATTTGTGTTTTTTTCTTCATAGCACCAGAACTACTAAAAATAAACGCAAATTTAATATACATTTTATTTTTCCCAATTTACACCCATTTTAATATTGAGAAACTATACCATATCATCAGGTGATGCTGTAGTCTGATTACAATTCACAAAATTATTCTTTTTATTTCAGGAAGACTAGATCAGAGCAAAGAGCTCAGGTCACTGTGTCATTCTGTGCTAGTAGTTCAAACAATCGTAACGTCATCTATGATACATACTTAAAATAAGATTATGAAAATAAAATTTCAAAAATAATAAATGTTCTAAAAATCTCAAAAGACAGGATGTAGTGACCTTTACTGAAAATTTGGGTGTAATTTTAAAAAAATGCATGTTAAAAAAAGATGAAGTATATGAAAGCTTCTTTACAGATTATGCTTTAAATCAGAAGATGCTTATACTAACTCTGACCAGTGGTATACCTGTCTAATAGTTATCCTAAATTTCTGTGGCACCAGTTCTCCAGAGTCTCAGGTAAAGTCTTAAATAGAATGCCAGGATCTTACTTTCTGTAGGCAAAGCATCAAAACATGGGCTGCAGTGAAGAAGAGTAAGTGTGGTTTCATAATATACTGCAAATAATAAAATATACTGCAATTACAATATTTGGGTTTTTGGTTTTTTTTAGTATATACAGAACATAGGCTATTATCCCCAATTTTGCTTCATTGTACTAATGGATCTCTGTACAGTGGGTCACTCATTTTGGCCCTCGATGTTTATAAAGCATTACATGTCTCTGAATCGCCTGAACTGTAACTGTAACGTGCAATATTCAAAACCACTCAACAGGTCAGAGTCTTCTCCAGTAGCATAAATCTGTTTAATGTCTCTGTACTATAGTGGCTGTATTCACTTTAAGGTTTCACTGATCTACTCCAAATGAGTATATGTGGCCCCTATTTCTTTATTCCAGGATGGTGAGTTATGCCCCATATGAGACATTTTGGGAATCACATATTATTAACAGCATATCACACATACACTGGCATGTATCCTTTTGCTCTACTGAGAAAAGGCTGAATCTTTCCACCAGCTCAAGGATCCTTCCTCTATTCTGCAGATCCTTTAATGTAGTTAGATCACGTTCCATCAAAGGAAGTCTTTGGCTACAGGGAACCTTCATAATTCACTAAGCAAAATGATAGGATACATGCCACTGAATGGGTTCAAGAGTGGAAATGCATATACCTGTGATTAGTAATAACAATCAGTGTGATTTCACATTAGAAATATTGAATAATGAATTTACCAAGTTACCCAAAGCTTATTGAATTAGAAAAATAGGCTTCAAGGGATATTCCTAATATTGTTTACTTGACAAGTGTCTCACCATGTTATACACCATTTACTTCCTCCTATATATTTCAGATTATGAACATAAGAAGACCCCTGCTGGATCAGATTGTTATCTCTGCAGCCTGTTCGTCTCCATGTTTATCTGGAAGCCACTGATTTCAATAATCTACGTACCTCTCTTATTCATCAGTAACAATATGGGATCCAAGAAACATTATTAACAACTTGATTTAAAGGCCCCCAACTTACTGAAACCACAAATTGACAGGCAGCTGAGCAGACGGCAAGAGGAGGCACAGCAGGATGACACACTGGGCAGCAGCGCATCAGGCACGGCATTATGTGGGAGCGTCATGTTGTGATGGGCAGAGAGGCATGGGTTTTTTAAAAGCCTGGCCTTTTTTGCCTGGTACCTGTCGCAGGACAGCTTCCCTCCCACCCACCCGGTGTTGATGGTTTGTGGGCCAGTGTGGTGTAGTGATTAGGAGTGCGGACTTCTAATCTGGCATGCAGCCAGCTGGGCGACCTTGGGCTCTCCACGGCATTGATAAAGCTGTTCTGACCGGGCAGCAATATCAGGGCTCTCTCAGCCTCACCCACCTCACAGGGTGTCTGTTGTGGGGAGAGGAAAGGGAAGGTGACTGTAAGCCACTTTGAGCCTCCTTCGGGTAGGGAAAAGCAGCGTATAAGAACCAACTCTTCTTCTTCTTCTTAATTTGCTGTTATGGTTGCATTGATTTTGTCACAGCTTGTGGGTTGGCATAGGGTGGAGACTTTTTTGGGGGGGTCCAGCCTGTGTCCTGGACCCCAGGTTATGGGCCTCCATAAGAGGTGGCAGCATGCAAGTGGGGCTGACCCCAAGGAGAAGACACAGGACACACTACCAGGTGGCCTAAGGTTGACCAATGGAGGTGCATGTCCGTAGTGGTATCTCAGGTGGACACTTCCCTTGTGAAGGATCCTCGTGGCAAGGGGACCTGTGTTCCCATCTGGGGAACAATGGAGTTTCCCTTGGGGGCTGCTAGGGTCATGGGGGCATGGCCAGCTGACCACTACAGTGGGCTCCTCTTATGCCAGGCCAACATTCTGGGTTTGTATTAATAAAGCTGTGGCTGTGTTAAGCCAAGAAGCAATGTATGCATCCTTCTTGAAGCCGGAGATGCCCGCCTGCCAGTCAACTCATGATTCAGACTTAGGAGGGAAGCAAATAGCATTGGGCTTCTCAATATATTGACATTCCACCCAAAAGTTCTGATTGTGCAGGATATATTCAATCTGTCCTTGTAGTTGCACCATTCATTGTATTGGGATAAAGTATCTAACAGGTGTTACAGTTTTGGAGTTTTCCAGGTTTGGTGTTGCTCATTAAAACACACACACACACACACACACACACACACACACAAGTAAATCACACATGACTGCAGTTGCTCATGAACAGTCAGATTCTGAAGTCATTAGGTTTAATATTTGACCTTCAGTAAACAATGTAAAATGAGCCTCTTGTGGCGCAGAGTGGTAAGGCAGCCATCTGAAAGCTTTGCCCATGAGGCTGGGGGTTCAATCCCAGCAGCCGGCTCAAGGTTGACTCAGCCTTCCATCCTTCCAAGGTCGGTAAAATGAGTACCCAGTTGCTGGGGGGTAAACGGTAATGACTGGGGAAGGCACTGGCAAACCACCCCGTATTGAGACTGCCATGAAAACGCTGGAGGGTGTCACCCCAAGGGTCAGACATGACTCGGTGCTTGCACAGGGGATACCTTTACCTTTACCTTTAAACAATGTAATGGTCATTTTTGTAGCAACTAATCCAGAACACAATATCATTGACTTTCTCTTTTTGCCAGCTCAGCAGTAAGGACATGCCAGATGTCCATTGTTATCATACCACAAAATGTGTGCATGGTAACTGTATCTAATTCTTGTTAGATAAGTACATGTTTGTGCACACTTTAGAGGGAACCTGTGCCATCAGATATCAGAGGAATATATTATCAAGAGTTTAGAGGGAACTTGTGCGGTTTTAAACAAAGTCATGCTCTTCTAGTCCCATTGACCTCAATGAACTTAGAGAGGCATAACTGCTTTGGATGGCACTGCATTAGAGGAAATAACTTTCATCTATAAAGTACAAGCAGTCTCCTTTCCCAAAAACAGTGGGCCACTCGGCACCCTGAAAATAAAGTGTGACGCTTATCCCGTGGAGACGCCTTCCACTTTGCTGCTACTCATAAAACTAAAAACAGAAAGAAATTGCCATAGTGGGTTTTTCCACTCCCCAAAATTAATAGAATTCAGAATTTCCCCCAGAAATTTCTAACAGGGCAATTATATCTATTTTGACATAGCAGAAACATTATACATGGCTTTGCAAAAATCTTCCATTAACTATTGCTGTAAGCCAAGCTGTTCCATCATGAAAAACGCCGAAATCCTTCTCTCTCAAGCATGACAGAGCCTGCCATCTGACAGAGACAGTGAATGCTTGATTAATGAGTAATTAGCTACCATTTGTCCCTAGCCACCACGGCAATGCGAGCAAGAGTCACAGCCATTGAAACCAGTTTGCCTGCTCTAGGTTTGGATTTTGATGAGTGTTAAGGCCAAAGGACACATTATGGCTTGTTGCACCTTAATGCAGCCAAGGGGGTGGGAATGGGGGGGGGGCTCCAAATTAGATTAGATCAGGGAGTGAATAGGGAAGGAGTATTTAATCCCATTTTCCAGAAGTGACCCTCCCCCTTTTCATTTACCCCATTAAAGATGCAGCAAGCCACATGTTAAGAGAATTCAGGTACCTTAATTTTTTCACTCAAGATCAGCTGCAGTTTTAGGGCAGGTGATTTAGATCCACTCAGTAGTGATTTAGATGAACACCATTTGCTTCAATCAAAAGGCAGAGATCCAAAGTGTAACATACCATTTGCCCTGTAACTGGAAGTTGAATTTATGCTATAGCCACTGTCAATTGTGGGAAAGAGAAATACACTATATCAGGGGTAGTCAACTTGTGGTCCTCCAGATGTTCATGGACTACAATTCGCATGAGCCCCTGCCAGCAAACATTGGAATTGTAGTCCATGAACATCTGGAGGACCACTACAATTCACATGAGCCCCTGCCAGCAAACATTGGAATTGTAGTCCATGAACATCTGGAGGACCACAGGTTGAGTACCCCTGCGCTATATGACAGCTTCACCCAAGATTCATGATACTTTTCAGTAGTAGCCTTATGTCAACAACATTTCCACACAAGATTGTCTTTAACTTCTCCATGTCCACTAAAGAGGAACCATGAAGTTATAATATCTGTTGGAATCATAAAATCATCGAGTTGGAAGAGCCATAGAGACCATCCAGTCCAACCCGCTGCTCAATGCAGGATCAGGCTGAAGCATCAGTAATAAGTATCTGTCCAGCCACTGCCTGAAGACTGACAAGGGGAGCTCACCACCAATTTAGACAGCCAATTCCATTGCTGCACTACTCTGACTGTGAATTTCCCTCCTGCAATATAGAGCTTGTACTATTCTACACAAAATTTAAACCTATTACTTTGGGTCCCATCATCTGTTGCCAACAGGAAGTTTTCCCTGCCCTTCTCAAAATGACAACCTTTCAAATACTTAAAGATAGCAATCCCTGCTAATCCTCTTCTTCTCCAGGCTGAACATACCCAAATCTCTCAGCCTTTCCTGATAGAGTCTGGTCCCCAGGACTAGGGTTGTGCGATTCGGCCGCCGAAGCGGCCGTTCCGTCCGGGCGCAGCCAGCGCCGCGGGGGGGGGGAGGGCGGTGCCGGCAGCGGCGTGGTTGCGCCCGCTGTCACGCCGCTGCCGGCACCGCCCTCCCCCCCCGCGGCGCGGCGCTGGCTGCGCCCGGATGGAACGGCCGCTTCGGCGGCCGAATCGCACAACCCTACCCAGGACCCAGATCACCCTCATCACTTTCCTATGAACCATCTTAATTTTGTCTATGTCCTTTTTGAAGTGAGGCCTCCAGACCTGCAAACAGTACTCCAGGTGTGGTCTGACCAATGCACTATTCTGTGGGACTATGACATCTTATGATTTTGATTATATGGCTCTGATGACACAGCCCAAGACTGCATTTGCTTTCTTTACCACCACATGACACTGTCTTCTCATATTTAGCTTCCAGTCCACAAGTACCTTGAGATCTCATTTGCACACACTGCGACCCAGAAGTGTATCTCCTATTACTTGGGGCCATTCCGCACAACTTAAATGTAGCCGAAGTCTTACCTTTTGTAAACACTATTAATTTAATGTTCTGCATGACATCGTAAACAAACCGCAAGACTTCCGTCAAACTCCAGCAACAAATAGAATTTTATAGCACTTAGGGGGAAATCCACAAAAGGGGATTCCCCCTGAAAAAACTGCTACACTTCTGAGCACAAGCCACAACACATCCGCAAAAGATATGTGCATACTCAAAATAGCAGTAGCTCTTGCCCCCGAGCTTCCGGAGATGCGATCACCATTTCCCCCCTTAAACTGGTGAAAGCAACGAATAAGCAAGGCTTCTTTGGCTGATGTCCCTCCACAGAAGTGCTTAACAGTAAAGTGCTTAACAGTAAAAGAAAGCTCCCTTCTGCAATTGTCTTTAAAGTTTTCAAGCCCCCTGTTCGACACTGCCCATAATTTCACACCCATTATGGGGGGGCGGGTTTACTTGAAGAGCATGTAAACAATTAAGCGCCAGCTCCTACACCAGCGAAACAGGTCTTTCTGAGACAATCAATGAATAAATATTCGTTGCTACTGGAGTTTTTTTTTAAAACAGTTTTTAAAGGGGCTTTTTTGGAGCATGAACAAAACCGTTCATTGGCTGTTCTGTTTTTTTTGATGGCCAGGGGCGGGAAGAAGCATGGAAAAACATTGTCTCCTTTGTTGCGATTCCGGCAAGACCAGAAACCTGGGGGAATACATAACCACTACTGGGACTTCAATATTCCACTAGAATTGAAGGTATATGGAATGACGAAATTCCACTATTAAATATAGCATTTATGCATACTGCAAACATTTAGCAACATTGGTCCTTGTGCGGAATTGCCCCTGGTCAAAGGTGGAAACCAGATTGGTTTGGCAATTCATGTTAGAGACAAATATGTGCTGACTTCCCCAGATCACCTAGATCAGTGGTCCCCAACCTTTTTATCACCGGGGATCGGTCAACACTTGACAATTTTACTGAGGCCTGTAGGGGGTAGTCTTTTGATGAGGGACGTCACCGCTGCCTGAGCCCCTGCTCCACATGCTTTCCTGACAGCACCCCTGACTTCCCACCACCCACTGGGGGGCGCTGCCATGAGCAGCTGCACAGTGCCACATCAAGGGGAAGCCCCAGCCATGGCAGGCACCGGAGAGCACCAAAGGTGAGCCAGCGGAAGAGTGGCAGGGCAGCCCTCGAGGCATCAGCCGTGGAGGAGGACGAGGAGGAGCTGTGGACTGGTATCGACTGACCCACGGACCAGTAGCGGTCCCTGGACTGGGGGTTGGGGACCACTGACCTAGATGTTCACAGATCATCCCCTTTAAAATCTTTTTCATTTTCTTCCCTGCAAACTCACATTTAGGTTCCAACACATGCAGTAATTTGGGTAATGATATGCATTTGTCCCCCTTTTCCATTCTGCATAGTGGTTGGTGTTATCTCCCTCCCGCACCCAAAAAAGCCCATCCAGAAAGATTGACCTCACCCCTTCCCAGCCCAGATTTCCTTCTTTTCAGTCATTCCTTCTTTGGTCTCTTGAAACACATGATTTCCATGTCCTACACTTCTATAACTTGTACAAGGTTTAAATAGTAATGCATGCAGCTGCACAGCTGGATTGAGCAGCAGAGCTCCTTTCCCTTCCACAGCTGTTGTTTATGAACACAGGCTTAGCTAGTCCAAAGCCATGCTAACATTAGAACCTGTTCTGTTAGCCATGCTAACATTAGAACTTAGGGGTAAACTAAATGTGATAATATCCAGAAGTACGCCAGGGGAACACATTGTCATTTTGGATCTCTCTGGCACAAGTTTTCCATCATGCCGGCCAGTCAGCATCTGCCCACTGTAGCATCCCATTGTCTTTGCCTTGCCAAGGTCTGTTCCTCCATGCTGCAGGTTCCTGCCCCTCACCACTGGTCTGGTACTTATCTGACATGGTTGCCAAACAAGGCATCTAGTTTTGCCCTTAGGGTGGAGTGCAAAGAACTTATGAAGAAGACTTCTTTGCTGCTGGCTGAACACAACATTGTTTCAGCCTGGGGTGAGACACTGTGGGGCTGAAAGTAAAACCTAAGAATTTCCCAGCACTGTCATGGCCACTGGTTATATAGGGAACTAAAGCTAGTCTTCTGCAAGCACAATGCAGGATCCTCTTGCCCATGAGAATCAGCTGGTATTGGAGAGACAGCCCTAGTATATAGCTATACTACTTTAATTGGGACTTCTTGACTTGAGGGAGACCACCAGAATTATTTCATTTCATTAGATTAACATCCTGCCTTTCTTTCATCATGAAAGTAATTTGTGCAAAGTTCCCAAGGATCTCCTGTCCAATACTCTCCAGATCCAAACCTGCATGCTTCAGTAATGTTCACATGCCCTCCATTGTCCATGTCGCTTGCTCCATCTGCCTGTCTTGACCTATCAGGGGCCCCTGGATGCCCTCCTTTGCTGTCTAGAACAGACAACAAATCAGACATCAAATTATCCAATCTTTCACAAAAGTAGCACGTAAAGCAATACTTACGTGACAACAGCTTTTGCAAAAACCACCATAAATGCTCTGATCTTTCTCTATTTTGTAAAATATTCCTGAGTGTGACTTACACAACATTAATTTTAAAAAGCATACTCTAAAGACCAATGTGTATAATGCTGGAAATTGTATAATACAATTTTCCACAAGTGAAATGCTATAGAAAATTGCACATTTTATACTGACATGTGCCACATCAATAATACAGTTTTTATATCTTATTTGTAGCTATTGATCTCAACAACATAATGAAAAATTGATTGCAATGAAGTGCACTACTTCTTAAGTATAAATTTCAGTGTCACATTATTTTTATCTATGCTTCCCAATCATGGATGAAATGTATATATTTATATATGTTTGCTTTCAAAAAATTTGGGAACAGTAAATTAGATAAGGCAAGGATCTAGTAGGTCGATAGAAACCTTGTTCCTTTTGTAAAATATGATCCCCAAATTAAATAAAATAATTATACTTTTTCATTATACAAAAATTAGAGTGTCTATGTGCATTAACATCTTTCTGGACTACTGAACCGTTTGAAATAAGGTCTTAAATCAAAAATGCTGCTGCTGTATAAAGAACCATACCACACGCAAATGAAATTGGTGTACTTGTCATGAAGCACCAAAAGTCTCATTTTGCCACTTTTTTGAAAGCATTTAAAAGAAGAAGAGTTGGTTCTTCTATGCTGCTTTTTTCTACCCGGCTTACAATCTCCTTCCCATTCCTCTTCCCACAACAGACACCCTGTGAAGTAGGTGAGGCTGAGAGAGCCTTGATATTCCTGCTCGGTCAGAGCAGTTTTCTCATTGCTGTGGAGAGCCCAAGGTCACCCAGCTGGCTGCCTGTGGGAGAGCGTAGATTCAAACCCAGCTTGCCAAATTAGAAGTCTGCACTCCTAACCACTACACCAATTTAGATTTCAAAGGTGAACGTCCTTCTACACAGTCTCCAACTGTTTTCATGTGAAAATATGGACACTTGAGTATGCTCGTAAGTCTCAGTCCAAGTATCATTGCTTGAACTCCCAGTCTTTCCCCCAATTACTTTCCTCCAACTCCACCTGACTTATGTATTGCTCGTCTCTGCTTGTTGCATTTTTATATCTTTAATATTTTGTTCTAGCTTCTGAAACTGGCCATAACAGCTGTGCTTTAAATGAAAACTTACACATTTTAAATAAAATATTTAATCACCCAGTGAAACTTGTGTTTCTACATTATAATTTGTAGGACAGGAACAGATTCACCTTCATCATGACTCACCAGCCGCTAGTTTCTATAGTGAACCCACCAGAAGGGTATACTTTTATTTTACCTAGAGATGCAGTGACACAATGGAGGAGAACCTAGTGTTTTATTGTATCTACAGACATAAAATGGTGGATACTCATCCACAGGCCATCACTGTGCTTCTGAATTCAAGAGGACCTCAGCATCCACATGTGAAAATGGCATCTCAGAGCTATCAGATGAACTGAAGATTAGCTTCAGACTAAAATAGAATCTATTCACCATGTTCAAGCTTAAGTGTGCTCTAGTCTAATGGATCACAAAGCAGCAGCATGTCAAACAAAGAGATGACTCATTTTACCCCAGCAGGGAAGAACTTGGGATATACCATGGCTGTGTGATGAGGAGCATTAAAGTAGTAGTTCACTATGAACTGCATTCTAGAGGATTTCTGTATGTAATATCTTGGGGTTGTCAGAATGGAGGCCTCAGTTAAAAGGCTAAATAGTGGCTAGGAGGTGGCAGCACAGGAGTACAGCCATTTTGTATTCCTGCATGCGATGCATCAAGCCAATCACTGACAATGTTCCTTATGGGCATAATTTTATGTTAACACTTGAACTTGGTGAAACTGCCCTTGCATGTGAATTTTAGGAATCCACAACTAATTTACAGAGAACAAATGGTCCCAAAATTGCATGTGACCAGACAGAGCCTCTGATATATTATACCAATATCATCAGATATAATTTGGCATCGTTACATAAATCAGCTGTAAAACTCAGGAGTGACTTTAGTCATGCTAGTTACTCAGTTCTCTGGCTCACAGTTTGTATGTTAATTGATAAAGGTTTCCATCAGTTTTAGGATGAGCATAATTACTCCTTTAAAATGTATTTATCCTCACAACAGCAACCCTGGGAGGTAGGTAAACTGAAGCAGGGACAGTGGGCTTCCTTAGCAGGAAGGGCATTTGAACCTGGGTCTTCCAGATCCTAGTCCTAACTACTCTAACCACTATACATCCTGGTTGTTACTGTAGTTATCTTCAGGTAATATGTATTTAAATAATACTGAGTAAGAAACTACCTAAACCATTGACTTCTGAATTCTTGAAAATAGTTGGATTCAGACATACTAGACCTTACATTCAGTTACAGAAATTATCTGCAGCTGCATGTACAGTCCTGGAGAAAACAAAGGAATCACATTTCTGAAGGATGAAATGTTGAACGAAAAAAATCTACATCTTCTTAAACAAATACTCCAAATTAAATTATTTTTCACTATTCTAACACTGGTGCTAATTTAGGAGAAAGGTACATATTGAGACCTGCTGTTCTGCATACTCCTGGCCCCTAGCTCAAATGTACATCTTATGCCTCTGCGCTTAATTCCAGCATTAAACGAAACATTCAGATTCCCAAAGTAAATTGTGCAATGACAGCCCCTTGGCCAGTTAATTTCACTGTTATCTCAACCTTGCCGGTCACTTAGGAGAGACATTCTGTGTGGGCAGTATAAATTTAAGGGGGGGGACTAGACAAAAATTACTATTTGATTTAAAATAATATAGCAATTCAATCCTAAATCAAGAGTTCTCAATCAGCAAAGGCTTAAAACAACAGTTACTTTAATCAAATGGGTTAACTCCCACATGTATTAATATAATCAGTGGATGAGAAATGATAGTAGAGAATGCAGGTTCTAGCAATGGACTTTTTTCAAGAGCTGTAGCAACATGGTTCTTAATTAATCATGCATCCTGGACACACAGAAAAGCAATTTTGGATATGGAGTTATACATTAAATTTATCTGTGGTTAAGCTTTATTTTTATTTTATAATGTTTCTGTTATACAGTTAACATTTTTAAATCAAGAAAGTTGAAAGATGTACTGGGGAGATGGCGAATCCATTTTTAGCATCTTTTTAAATCCAGCTTTTCCTCCTGATAGGGATGCAAAGTGGTTTACACAATATTTTCAACAAAATACACTATAAAAATTTAGTTGAGACATCCTGATTTGGTATCCGCTAGGTCAGCCTTTCAAAGAGCCTCTTGTGGCGCAGGGTGGTAAGGCAGTCGACATGCTGTATGAAACCCTGACCATGAGGCTGGGAGTTCGATCCTAGCAGCCGGCTCAAGGTTGACTCAGCCTTCCACCCTTCCGAGGTCAGTAAAATGAGTACCCAGCTTGCTGAGGGATTAAATGGTAATGACTGGGGAAGGCACTGGCAAACCACCCCGTATTGAGTCTGCCAAGAAAATGCTAGAGGGCGTCACCCCAAGGGTCAGACATGACTCGGTGCTTGCACAGGGGATATCATTACCTTTACCTTTTAGGTCAGCCTTTCACAGCTTTTTTTTTTTTACCCCTGAGAACCTCCTGAAACATTCATCAGGCTTTGAGGAACCCCAGAAGTGGTGTGATCATGCAGTATATGACTGGGAAGCAGAACTGTCTATGCTTCCAGCCAAGGCCCCTCCCCCTTCAGGCTAACACTGGCCATTTTGCGAGGTCATATCATGATAAACATTTAACAAATGTTAAAAATATATTAAAAATTAATTAACTCCCACCTAGGAGCAGCAGGTAACAAATATATCTAATAATAATAAATAATAATAACTAAATTCAGAAAACCCTTCCTAGGCCATCAAGAAACCCCAGGGTTTCATAAAACCCTGATTGAGAAAGTCTGCACTAGGTTACTCAATCTGGCCAAGGCCCTAGGCTAAGACCTACAGAAAACCACTCAGCCTAGATGTATCAAGCTGGCAGCTATCTTGCCTTTATTCCCCTGGCCTTCATTGAAGTAGGATTCTGTTCTAAAAGTATCAGTGATTCATCAGTGATTAATTGGCCTTAACAGAGAATGACCTGAAGTTAATTGTGAATGGGGAGAAATCAACAATAATACTATCACTGCTATCCACATTGCAAACTGCACACTTTCCCATCCACCTGCTTGTTCATGAGCTTTCTCCTCATCCCTGTTCCTAGACACACCTGCTGTATAGTGTGGTGCACAAATATGGGAGCAAGACTAGAGGGAAAGGATGCGTGAGTGGGCAGTAAGAGACAGGCACACAGGGACATGGTCAGGAATTGGAATCAGAACCACAAAGAGCTGGAAGAGACCACAAAGGGCCATCCAGTCCAGCCCCCCCCCCCCGACACACACACACCTTCTCAGAGACTTAAAATGCAAACACTCCTGACAGGTGCTCATAAAAACACACTCCTCATAAAAACTTCCAATGAAGGAGACTTCACCACCCTCTGAGACAGCCTATTTACTTCAGTAGACTCAGAAGGTGGTAAGATAAATTATTCTTTAAGGGAAAAACAGCAATAACTGGCACATAGAATACTCAGAGAAAAACTGACCTAGATAGAAAGGACTCACATTGGAGAAAATCAGTTATGTTGAGAGACCATCACAAGCCTGGACAATGTGGCCCCCAAACAAGAGAAATTAAATGAATTCCGTTTTCATCTTCTTTATTACATTTATGAAATACACAATATTGGGACTTGATGCAAAGGGAATATATTAAGCAAGGAATTACTACATGGTGCTTTGAGGATATAAGAAAGTATTCTTTAGCTTTCTCAATATAACTGCTTATCACATATCTTCTGCTATCCACAATATCTGGTTTGACAGTATTTTCAGAAAGGGAAGGAGACCTTAACCACCTCTTAACCAACTTATCTAAAACAATATTGGTACTTTTATTCCATTTCCAGTGATCCCTAATGCCAAAAGACAGAAATGAAACTATTGATAGGCCAAACTCAGCAATTTTGAAAGCTCTTATCATTTGGATTAGATTGGCAAACCTGCTGATTCTGCAAGGAAGTTGGTTAAAGATGATAAAAACCCATGAAACAATTATGAATTTTCTTTTTTCTCTCCTCACCCACCTTATAATCCTTTGTTACTCTCTGCAGGGAGCATTAATATTCATACTACAGATCCTTGTAAGTCTTAGAAAACACAGTTGAATGCACAATGTCATATTTTAGTGACTTGTGTGTTTCAGTGACACTGTGTTCTTCAAAAACTTTGTTGAGGAAAGTACATGTTTGAAAACTCATACACAGGAAGCTGCCTAGTCAGACCACTGGTCTATCAATGTCAGTATTATCTACTCATGTCTGACAGCAGCTGTCAAGGGTTTCAAGTCAAGGTCTTTTGTATCACCTACCACCTGATGTTTTTAACTGGAGAGGCTTGGGATTGAACCTGGGACCTTCTATAGATGCTGCACCAAAGAGCCATTGCCCCTGTACATGAATGCACATTTTGCCAGAGTTCCTGTTTTTACTTGTAATTTGTACAAGTAAATACTGAACAGAAATCTTTCTCTTACATAAAGGTACAATGACAGAGAAAGCTGCAGATGCCAAATATCTGCCTTGAATTGTTCTGCCATTGCTGGAGAAAAGGTAACTACCCAATATCAGCATCAAACATGACTAATATGTTCAAATACCTAGAAATTTAAATGTTTTTAATTCTTCCCTTCTTTAACCATAACTAACAGCTCCCAACAAGGCTAAAAATGCATTTATAAAATTCTTGAAAAGGTTAGAACCATTTTTGTGGGGGTTGCATTCTAATCCTAAACAGACTTACACTCTTTTAAGTCTTCTACTGTCAAGATGCTTACAATGATGCAACGATGCTTAGGACTGTACTGGTAGCTTTGTATTCCATTGCAGTGATTCCCCCCCTCCAAATATAGCTCTATGGGAAAGAAATGAGAAGGAAGCCAAACAAGAATTTTGAGAAAACACAGAGCCTCATACTTGTATATACAAGATTATTTCTACATATCTTCATCTCACCATGTAGTAAGAAGTTCCAGAGTAGCACAAAGGGTCCCCCCCCCCCTTGGAACAGAGAACACTGGAGACTTCTGGTATTCTTTGCAACATCAGATTGAAGTAAAAATGTATAAGTAGAGTATATGTGGATCAGATCTACTAACCATAAACAGATTTCAGGAGATACACTTTGGACCTCAATGAGTTTCATTTTGTTCCCTCTGTCTCTTCAAAACTAGATGAAGAAAAGTCAGTTCTTATATGCTGCTTTTCTCTACCAGAAGGAGTCTCAAAACCGCTTACAATTCTTTCCCTTTCCTTTCCCCACAACAGACACCCAGTGAGGTGGGTGAGGCTGAGAGAGCCCTGATATCACTGTTCCTCAGAACACCTTTATCAGTGCTGTGGAGAGCCCAAGGTCACCCAGCTGGCTGCATGTGGGGGAGTGTAGAATCAAACAGCTCACTAGATTAGAAGTCCATGCTCTTAACCACTACACCAAGCTGGCTCGACCATTCTCTGTTTCTCTCACCCAAACAAAAAAGTGCTCACTTTGGAGACCTTCCCTGAAGGTGATCTGCTTATTTGGGGCACACTCATAGCCAGGATATTCTTGGGCATTTCCTTAACATTCCTGATGTCAAACCCTAAATTCTCATCTGGAATCACTTTAGGGAATTGTGATAGCTGAATGGAGCCTCCGTGTTCAGGCGGGTGACCTTGGGCTTGCCACAGCACTGATAAAGCTGTTCTGACTGAGCAGTAATATCAGGGCTCTCTCAGCCTCACCTGCCTCACAGAGGGTCTGTTGTGGGGAGAGGAAAGAGAAACTGCTTTGATACTCCTTCGGGTAGGGAAAAGCAGCATAGAACAACTTCTTTTTCTTATTCTTCAGCACAGCTACTAGCACTATCTGTCCCAGGAACATGTAGCCACAGAGATCCACATGACGGTCACCTTTATACAAAGTTGACCAGATTGTCCCACTTTTAGAGGGACATCTGGGGGTACCTGGCAAATTGTACTTATGTTGAAATTAAATATATATATATATATTACAATATTATTTTTGCATTCTATGCATTCTATAAAATGTTTTGTTACTCCATATAGACCAAATTTTAAATCAAGACCCCCCCTGGGTCAATGGTGTCCTGCTTTACCAATGTTAAAATCTGGTCACCTTACTTCAGACTAGATTTCTGTAATTCACTTTACGTAGGCCTTCCCTTGACCTTGAACCAGAAATTGCAGCTGGTGCAAAATGTGGCTGCTAGGGTTCTCACTGGAACACCATGGAGAGCCTATATCCAGCTGGTGCTGAGGCGGCTGCATTGGTTACCAGTTGAATTCCAGATCAAGTTCAAGGTTTTGTGTTTGACCTTCAAGGCCATTTGCAGTCTGGGCCAAATGTATTTGTGGGACTCCTTAATCTTCTATGCCCCCTGCAGAGCTTTGTGCTCTGTGGGATCAAATAGATTGATAGCCCCTGGGCCTCATGAGGTGTGCCTAGACCTGGCCCCTGCCAGGTGGAATGAGCTCCCAGATGAGGTGGTATACAAATATGATTAATTGCTTTTTATACAACACTCACAATTAAATCATTTATGTGTATTTTAAGAAATAACTTTTGTTCTTAAGGAAAGCATAATGCTATAGCTTCAGGTCTTTGAGTTTAGAGGTTTCTTACTTTTTAGTGTTCCAGATTTCAGGTAAATGAAAATTATTTTCTTTCAAATTGCCCAGAACTGATACATGGATTCTCTAAAAACTCCAAGAGTTCAAAGCTTGTTTTGCCTCTTCTCTTGTAAAGCACCATTTTTTGTTTAATCATGCTAAGTTTCATCAGACATGTTTATTATGCTAAACTGTATAACAGATGTTTCCAGCTACAAGATCTACACAGTATTTCATATTTTCATAGGAAATGTTGCTTTCATGGTATGAAGACTTTTAAACTAAAAAAAATGACAAAATAGACATGAGAAAATTTTACTGCAGTGGTTCACAAACTTTTTTGGGCTGCCGTCCCTTTGGCTCCCAGGCCACATCCCAGTACCCCCCCCCCACACACACACATTTAAGAACATACATCTCTTTTTAGTGTTAAAAACATACTGTATTGCCAAGTCCAGGGAATGGTAGAGGACAGGAAGCCCTGGTGGATCATTGTCCAGGGATGTTGCGATGGGTCGGACACGACTTCACACCTCACAACAGCAACAATATTGTCAACATTTTGTTGTTACTATTTTGCAGTGACCATATTTTAGTCTGGAAAAATATATATACATTTTTTGTTAAAGTAATTTGTCCTCTAGGTCCTCACTGCAGAGAAAGGCAGACAGGGAAAGAGAGAGTCACAGACAGACAGACAGTATTGGTACCTGTCTCCAGGTGATGGCTGGGGAAAGAGAGGGAGAGAGAGAGAAGCAATGGAGAATCCCATGGGCATGAACAAACAGGAGAAGGCTTTTTCAGCCTTCCAGAGATGAGACTTTGGGGGAAGGGTTGCCAACCCTGAGTTAAGAAATTCCTGGAGATCTGAGGTGTAGCCAGGGAAGGATAGGGTCTGAGAGGGGAAGGAGCTCATATTACACTAGTGTAACTCCTAGGTAGCTCCACACTAGTGTAACTCCTCACTGTATTAAGCATATTGGGAAAAGGAAGATGTCACTCTTTAGTAACACTGAGGGAAAGCAGTAGTACTTTATGTAATTAATTAACTGAAGAATCCACTGCCATGAATTCACTGACTTATCTTGGCCTTAGAGATGCCAGTTCCTAGGTGAGACCTGGAGTTTTACAGTTCATCTCCAGGCTAAACAGATTAGATCCCCTGGAAAAAATGGCTGATTTGGAGGGTGGACTCCATAGCATTATACAATGCTGAGGTCCTTCCCTGCTCCAAATCCCACTTAGTCCTGGCTCCACTCCAGTCTTCAGGTATTTCTCATCCCAGAGCTGGAAACCTACTTGGCCTCAATTTTACTTGGCCTCAAAATGAAACTAGAGCCATGTAAAGCAGGGGTGGTCAACCCGTGATCCTCCAGATGTTCATGGACTACAATTCTCACGATCCACTGCCAGAAAACACTGGCAAAGGCTCATGGGAATTGTAGTCCATGAACATCTGGAGGACCACAGGTTGACTACCCCTGATCTAAACGATATAAATGAAATGTGGTTTGTGGTCTATTTGTGTTTGAATAATTTTGATCCTATATTTCAGACATAATGATTCCTAGCTTATCCATTCAAATATAGGAGAGTTACTATTTTCTTATTTGCAGTGATGGAAGCCATGACATATTTCTTTCTACATAAAAATCACACAAAAGCAAGAGACTCATGCACACTGAAGGATATTCTTCCTCTTAAGTTCAGATTCTATATTAAAGCTGAACAATATTTCCAACTCAATATGCACAGTCTTGGATACTGGGTCCCCAGGACAGATTTCAGAGACTTCCTGAATAAAACAAGACCATTCCTGAACTGTCCGGAGCAATTCTGGCTTGCTGACAACCCAAGGTCATGCACCCTCAGGCACCAAGTGTCTCTGTAATGTCTAATCTCTCCTAAACAAAGCAGAAGCAAATTTGAAAGCTTAATTTCACCCCAGACAGGCAAGCACAGGTAAACGGTATTTATTGATGAAGGGGAAAATGTAGTGAAAAGTACATTTAACACATTATGAATCATTGGCAGCTTTTCTTCATGAGTATTCATCTTTTCTAAAAACTTCACACCAATTTACTGCCATTTAAAATTGCAAATTGCAGTCCCTTTGCATAATGTTGATTGTGTTTTTTTAAAAAATACAACCCAATAGAGAAAGGATGATGTTGAAAATCTTCTCTTTTGTGTCTGTGTGTTTGTGTTCTTAAAGCACATTTCAGGTGGGACCACTGTGTATTCTTTTGCATTGTCATATGTCTAGCATCTTCTTTTAAAAATAATAATAATCTGATAACTTAAAATAGTCAAAGACCAGGTGTGTTTTCAAAGGAGGAGGAAAGGAAGTGATAATGGATAACTTTGGCAAAGGAATCTGATAAGGAATGAAACACTTGGAGAAGTACACAGATGGTGTGCTGTAGTGCCTTTTCTAATTCTATCTCCTTTCAGCATGCAGAACTCATGTTTCCGTCTGAATAACTTAAATAATCACCTAGGCTCATATATTATTTAAACTACATTATTACCAAATACTTTCTCTGATGCATTCTACTCTTTTCTTCTTTCAAATCCACTTTTGAACAATATTTTCATTTTAATTTTGGTAACTTTATGTCCCTTTATTCCTCAGAGAGCTTACATGAAAGCAAGTTTCCGCTTGTCTACAGAAATCCCTAATGCGTTTGGGTTGTAGATTATGCACTTCCATGTGTTGTGATCTGGCCTCCAGACCTTTCCAAGTACAACTTCTTTGATAACGACCTCAGGCCAACACCATCGATCCAGATGGTTTCACAACCCCTAAATCTATTGTCTTGAACAAGAAGAATGAGTTAATAGACTCTAAATTCTAGGAGTGGTAATGTATCCCTTTTGATCTAGAGTCTTGTGATGGACAGCAGTAAATCCATCTTTTTTTTCTTATCACCTATCACAGGGGTAGTCAAATTGCGGCCCTCCAGATGTCCATGGACTATAATTCCCATGAGCCCCTGCCAGCTAACGCTGGGAAGGGCTCGTGGGAATTGTAGTCCATGGACATCTGGAGGGCCGCAGTTTGACTACCCCTGACCTATCATGTTGACCTTACTAGCATACTGGAGACCTTACCTGTATATTTTTACAGTTTCCCCCTTATTTTTTAAAGGTTCTAAAATATTAATGAATCAATATTGTGTTGTAATGATAGTTTAAGCAGGTTTCCTGAATGCTCAGCTTTCATTTTTTTAAATGTAAGTCTTTCACCTTCCCCTTACAGAGATATACATATATGTGAGAGAGGAAAAAGACTAGAGACTTACTTAAAAACAAAATAAAATAAAGAACTGGGAATTCAGACTACCTGCTGAAATTATCATTACAAACCTATATCAATAAAGCATTATTTTGGGGTCCTTTAAAATAATTAACCCCCCCTGAAACTATTAATCTTCAGATCAGAGCCATTTGACAATCATGACAGTCCAATCACTGGAAAGTGGACTGAAGGTGGATGGAAGTGGAAGGAAATCTGTCAGAAATATATGTATGAGGAAAAGGCCAACTCAACATTGGCTTCTATGAAAACATCTGGGCTAAAAGTGATTTCAAAAGAACCTGAAAAAAATAGGGAATGATAAAAAACAACAACAAAGAAACTTGAAATGAAAACTAAAGGAACAAATATGGTTATAGAAATTGGGAGATAAACTCAAGTAGTATGGGTCTAGAACTGATGGGAAAAGCCCCATGCAGAAAGTCCTAGGTGTTAAAATAAAAGAATCACTTATGGTCTTCTCACACCCATACAGAATAACCAAGCAATGCATGCATAGCTTGTCTCAAGATCTTTAGCATCTGTCAGCTTGGCTGAAACAGGCTACTGCAGGAATAGAATACAACCAACCCTCCAGCTCCCCAGTACCTTGAAGTACCCGAGCAATTTTGTTCTGTAAATAACAGTATACAACTTGTTTTCAAAATCCTTGCATTCCTCAGACTCTGAGAGCCACTTGTTATTATACACCTTACTATACACTTTTATATATACATGTATGGGAGTGGTGGGATATAAATCACATAAATAAAATAAATAAATAAAATGTTATTATATGCCACTTACTATTATACATACAAGCCTAAGTATAAACTGCAAGCAATTTGTAATATGTTTCACAGAGGAAAAATGTGGATGTAAACAATTGTTCTTATAAGGTATGTGTATTTTGTATTTAGGTGTCCAGGCCCGAGGAAAAAAATTTACAAAATGATAAAAATAACAACATATTAGTGTGTTCTGAAAGAAAATCCTGAAGCATGGAACAGAATGCCATACCTTTACACATATGTGTATGTACATTTGGGTCCCCAGACTTGTGCATAACTGTTTAGAAACATGTGTACACTTGTATATGACATCAAAAGATATTTGTCAAGAGCCGCCATGGACTAAAAACATATCCTTCTCTCCAAAGTAAGTTATAAAAACAGATCCATTGTGTAACTCCCCCACTGACCACTAGAAAATTCTGGGGAAGAAGATGAATTTTGGAATTTTGGAATTACACACTTCCTTGAGTCTGCTGTCCAAATGAGGATTCTCAGTGTCTATTGACAAAGGATGCAGTCTCCTATATGCCTAAAATCAGGCAGGAAAATTTATTATGCAATCTTTGAATTAGTATGTGTATGTGTGCATCTTTGTACATGGGGGAAGTGAACAACAGTTCAGTCCTATGCAGAGTTATTCCAGTGTGATGATGATGTTAGCCATTCAGTCCAGTCCAACTCTTGGCGATCCCATGACTCAACTATCACCACGTGTAAACCCCCCAAAATCAAAGGGCTTAGAATAGATTAACACTGCACTTGATTGCACTGTAAAACAGAAATGTGTGTTTTCCACTGAAAGCTGAATCCCACTGAGTTCTTAATGAGCTTTCATGCATGCTATACAGCCTGCCTTTCTTGGGGGGGGGGTAACAAATGTCTAACTGCACCCACAGTTTAATGTTGCCTGCCCTCTGGTGGCGCTGTTTGCTTCTATATGGCTCAAAAGCCATATGCCTGAAATATGACAGGAAAAATCCTTTGAGAGAAGTACAACTCCTGAGATTTTTATCCAAACTGAATAGGAAACAAAGAAGATACAGCCTGTTTGAGTTCCTCACTCAAATGTTTTCCCTATATAAATACATGCAAATATGAAAATGAGTGACTGTTGTACAGAATGAAATAAACAACTGGAAAAAATAAGTAGAAATGTATAGTCTCAGTTCTTGAAATCCTACACCCTTATCATCTGGGACCATGAAGACCACCTTGGCCCACAATTCCAGGGTAATCATTGGTCGTCTGGAGCATTTATATCAGTAGTGGCATGCAAGGTCAATAGAAACATTTTAAAACAGTTTAATCCCCCCTACACACAATGCTATGAAACTAAATAAAATAAAATAATAAAAATTATACTGCTATTAATGAGCTTTTCTACTGCTTCAAATAGATGTTGCTGGCTAAAATCTTGACCTGAGCTCTTAGATGATTTTGCTGCTGGTTGGTGGTATCATCTCTTCAGGGACGACAGTGAGTCTGGCTGGCAGGGACTCAATTTTATGTTCATTTTGTGCCCCTGCATTTGCCATGATTTTCATAGACTGGGCACATTCATTTCAGCATCAAACCCAACAGATTTTTGTACCTGGTGTCTGTACACCCATACACATGCTGTTGGTTCAAACTCTGCCTTTAATGTTGTGGAGGTCTATTTACATGAACACCAAATACCAGATTGATTTTTGAAATGCAGCATGTAGTCATGACTGGTTTATTTGAGTTGTGACTGATTCAACTGTCTGTTTCAACCAAGATTTTTCAACCAGCTTTTCCTGAAATCCTAGGGTTTCTTGATGGCCCTGGAAGGGTTTCCTGAATGGGTGGGAACTAATTAATTGTGTTGTTGTTTTTGTAGTTGTTAGTTGTGAAGTCATGTCCCACCCATCGCAATACCATGGACAATGATCCTCCAGGCCTTCCTGTCCTCTACCATTCCCTGGAGTCCATATATAGAATTAATTGTATATATGTTATTAAATTTGTTAAACATTTATTGGATGGTATGATTATATATGGTCATCAACCCACCCACCCCTCCCAAAAGGTCCAATGATGGGCCTCGATATGGTGGGAGCAGAGGGGCACGAGGTGGATGTGTACCATATTCTGCACAATTGTGCTGCTTCTAGGGTTTCTCAAAACCCGAAATATAACCCAGGGATTTCTCAATGGTAAAAAAGTTGAGAAAGGCTGCCATATAGGATACGTGGCTGCTAAGAAGATCTCATTCTGTGTTGTAATTATTGCTAAGAGGACTTGATGGACAGAGAGCAAAATCTGCAGGGTTTCTAGGTCACACTTTAATTGCCATTTGAGAGCATGTGGTCATTCAGACACCTAAGTCATACGTCATGAAATGCTTTATACAATGGCTTTGTGTCTCAAAAGCACAATACTACTATTCATGCTGTCATAAAAATTCTTTTTTTGGGAAATGGGATTCATCACTCATTTGCTTTTGTTTTAACTGACACACAGTGATACCAATAGGAAACTTCTAAAGCCATAGCTTTAAAATGCTTTAAGATTTGGTGCTGATTCTGCACAGACTCTATTGCTCTTGCATTTGTTTGGTTATCCCCCACCCCACAATTCCCTGTTGTTTCTTATGAAAGCTTTGGGTCCTTCCCAGAAAACTGAGAGCAACAATAATTTCTTTCCCCCCCTTTGTTGTCTCATAACAAAGAGAAAGGCTGTAGGCCTTTTAGTTCAGAAGACTTCTCTTGACATGGTCCTTCAGATTATGCCCTCATCCTTTTTGAATAGAACTATCGTATTCCTTTGCACTACCTGCTGTCATAGGTTGATTCTTTGCTGAAAAGTAAGGGTCAACACCTATAACCATATAGGAGTCTTTGCTTTGCATGATCAAAAGACGGAGGTTCCCTCAACCTGTATTTGAAATCCAGGCTAAAGAACCTGCAGTTCTTTTGAAAGAAAAGAAAACCTGTTTACTTTGGTGGACTACTTGTCAATTCTTTAACCTTCTCTCATTCCCTACTGAAAAATGCCTTTGGCTGCTATCTAACTGCTGATAGGAATTATGTTGAAATGAAGAATCTTTGTCATACTAATTCCAATATTGATGGGCTCCAAGGCCTAAATGAACTTTTTCATATTTCAATAGCATTCAGAGTTCATGCCTGAAACAAAAACGAGCTCAATTGAGAAGCAGAAAGTTTGGCAATCAGATCTAATCTCTATGGCAATCAAAAGAGGAGGTTCATTTTTATTGCCTGATCTTAATTGAATTACAAAGGGGGAAAGCTCCACAGTAATGATATTATTTTATATTTTCCCCGGTCTTGATTCTTGGCTTAGGGGGAAAAAAGGCAACAACAACACTGAAAAAATAATAATAATAAAATGCTGAAAAAAGTAAGCTATGGTTAGTGAGGGGCGGGAAAATTTGTTTTAGCTGTCTCATAATTCACAGCTTTGAGCAGAAGCTAATATGCTTTAAGTAACAAGACTAATATCCATCTAAGGGGGTGCTTTTCCTGACCCATCTGGTTTGTCAGAGAAGTCTCCTACCTCTGATATTTATACAATATCATGCAAATGTCAAAATCTGAATGTCATCTTCAAAGACCCTTTTATGTCAGGCAACCCCTTTATAGGAGAAAAAATAAACAATTTTATGTATGCATGCTTGATGCCAGTCCAATTAATAAAAGCCTTTTTAGCTATGCTTGGCTACAAGCAAGTTTCTCTTTTGAAAATGAACAGAGGGAGAATGAGATAAAAGGTCTGTATTGTTTCCTTGCAAATTTTACAGTTTCATTTTTAATTTGTGTTTGGATGTGAGGATCTTGGTGCAGATGGTGTGATAGTCCACAGTATGTTCTGAGAACCTGAAATGATAACAAAGATATGCAAATTGAGAGGGTGCTTTGGATGAAAGCCAGGATATCCAATTTCACAATAGCGGAAAACAAATTGATGTGCCCAGCAAACTACTCAGAGTAGCACTAGGAAATGTAACAGTGCCAAAACAAATTATATTAATGACCCGAACAGTTTGTTGAATTCTATTGGCTAGCTTAATGTTGGTTACATTTGTCTGCTTTGGCACTTCATTTACTGCACAAAACAACTTTGCTAAATGGGAAAAAAAACACTTAATGAAAAATCAATCTTGGTAATTGCAAAATAAAGTTATACAAGTATTTATTTTATACCTAAGAAATGTCCAGTGGATTTTCACTTGAAACAAAAATTGAAAAATGCAGGCACTCGAGAATCGCAAATAATTGTTGAAAGTGTCATAGGAGGAAACAATTCCAGCTTCCCTTTAATAATTTCTTCTACAGCAGCCAAGTGTTTAATATTAAAACAGAAGTGATGACATTTTGCTACTCTCTTGGAAAGTGGGAAAAGAAATAAAAATGCATTTCTACAATAAATAGAAAACTGAATCCATTCTAAATTTCAAAGCTGGAATGATGTCATTCACGTTTTCATGAGCAGAGTAAGTTCTGCACAGAGAGTCTCATTTTTTGTTCCTTTGATGTAAGATTGAAGACAGACATGGCATTTTAAGAGTCGCAAAGACCTGTCATACTTCTGCTGTCCATATAGTTTTCGTTAGCTCCTGGATGAACTGGAGAAAAATCTATTTCTCCTCTGATCCAGATTGTGTCACACATATGAAAGGCACACAGTGGCTAGCTCCAAAGCATTGCCCCAATATCCCCTCACATCACCCAGATAACTCAACTTAAAAGGTTGCTTATTCACATAGGATGAATGTATACACACTGTGTTATACATGATGGCCCCATAAAGGTTTCCCAAAGAGGTGGACATTAATTAATTTTTCATGTATTTAAAAAAATTGTTAAACATTGATCAAGTTTTATAACCATATATAGTTGTGTCAACCTGCCCCCCCCCAAAAAAAATGTCAGTTGTGGGCCTGGAGGGGATGGGAAAGGGGAGGGTGGGCATGTATACCACTATACTTCTGAACCATATTTTGAACAATCATACCACTTGTGGGTATCTTGAAGCCTGAAGAATGTTTCAGGGGGTTCTCAAAAGTAAAAAGTTGAGAAAGGCTGAATTAAAGTTTCCAACAATAAGACAAGTTGCTTAATACAGGTAAGGGATAAATCCCTTTGTGAGGCAGAGAAATTCTCTGTGAGGCAGGGAGATATGAAGGACCATTCCTAAAATAAATTATCATTAAGTCTACTGTGGTATGCATGCTAACATCATTAGCCCTATCGCCAATGGCTAACGTGATTGGTTTCTCTGGAGAGGATTTTATCAGTCACACCACCTAGATTAAATGGTCATCCTTTATTCTCCTAACTGCCTCAGCTGCTCCACACAGGTATTGTCAGACTTGTGCTGGACAAGTTCATGCTTCCATGTCTGCAAGATAGGCTTATGCTGACCACTGTCTCATAGTATGGAATCATAGAATCATAAAGTTGGAAGGGTCCTCCAGGGTCATCTAGTCCAACCTCCTGCACAATCCTGGAACTGACAACTACCTGCCCATCCACAGTGACCCCAATTTCATGCCCACCAAAAATCTCCAGAATCCAGACTGGTCTGGAAGGAATTCACCTACTATCTCAAAGTGGAAATTAGTGATTCCCTGGATATGCAAGGTAGTGACGCAAGAGACAAACACTTGGGCATCCCTTCCTGCCCGCCCACTCACAATCTGGCCAAGTTCATAACATCAGCATTTCTGTCAGACGACTATCTATCTTCTGCTTTAAGGAGACGACCCCCCCCCCCCCACAAGGAAGCCTGTTCCACTGAGGAACTGTCAGGAACTTCTTCCAGATGTTTAGCCGAAAATTCTTTTGAATTAATTTCAACCCTTTGGTTCTGAGCTACCCCACTGGGGCAACAGAAAACAACTGTGCTCCATCTTCTTAAGACAGCCCTTCAACTATTTGAAGATGGTTAACCTCTTAGTCATCTTCTCTCCAGGCTAAACAGACCAAGCTCCCTTAACTTTTCCTCATACAACTTAAGTCTCCAAACCCATCACTATCTTCATAGCCCTCCTCTGGGCACACTCCAGATTCTCTACATCTTTCTTCAGTTGTGGTGCACAAAACTGACTCCAAGTGAGGTTTTACCAGAGCAGAGTAAAGTAGCAACATCACCTCGTGTGATCTGGATACTATACTTCTTTTAATACAATCCCAAATCCCATTTTCCTGTTTAGCCATCGAGTCACACTGCTGACTCATATTCAGGGTATGGTCTACTAAGACCCCTAGATTATTTTCACACATACTATTGCCAAGACTTGTCACCAGTGCTTGTCGCCAATAAACACACACATTTTCATGCTCACCATCCTCGGGGTTCAGTGGTTTCTTGGACTTAGTCTTGGAGCTTGTCTCCTATTTGTAGCTCCAAGCACTTATTTCTCTGTAAAGTGAAACACTTGTGCCAACAGTTGTTTCCATGGCTGCAAGGCAGTTTTTGCCTTGTAAAGGTGCTGGTCTACTTCCTCATCCTCCTTGGGTGTGAATTTTCTGTGGGCCACACACAGAGTCCTTAACCCTTTAAAAGCAAATTGATCTGGACAAACTTGCCAACATGGTCAAACTTCATGTTGTTATAGAGTGCCAGCAGTCTGAAGCAGATCTCTACAGATTTGTTGGAAGAATAACCATAAACCAACAGATTGACGGAACAGTATGACCTCTTGATATCTTACATCAAGGACCAAGACTGTCAGTGGGATAAATAGCATCACCCAAACCCAGCATTGCCAGCTAACATGATTTAATGGGAAGTTTTTGTACCACTGTTCCCCAGCCACCACTGTTACTTGAATGAGAGAGGAAAATGGGAAGAGAGAGGATGAATAATGTTCATGATGCTATAGGAAGTCCCTGAATTTGGGCAAGTCCCTGAATTTGGGGGATTCCTAGTGTAATGAAAACCAGAAGTGATGTTGCAGTATCTATCAATGCTTTTCTTCCCTAAACTCTACACCAAAAATTCCCAGGAGTGAGAGCAGACCAAACTCTCACTTGTCTGTGCAACACACTAGAGGAACACATGAAGTTGCCTTTAGACCACTGGTACATCAAGATCAGTATTGTCTGCTCTAGGGATTCCCAACAGGTGTCCCTGGGAACCCTGGGGTTCCATGAGAGCTCCCCAGGGGTTCTGTGGCCTTTCCCAGAAGTTCAGGTGACTGCCTGTCATGGTGTAGTTGGGCAGAGGAACTGACCAGGGGCTCACACTAAGCTGAGGCTGCCAGTTCTGGGTTGGGAAAAGCCTGGAGATTTAAGGAGCAGAACCTGAGTCGGGTAAGGATTGGGGATGGGATGGACTTCAGTGAGATATAATGCCAGAGCCCTTTTCTCAAGTTGACTGTTACTGGGGGAATCACTTTTAATAGAGGAAGATCTCCAACCACCACAAGATGATATTTCTATAATGGTTTCAATTGTTAGTCAGTCCATTTGTGCCTGACAGCTTTTTCACTTCCGAACATTGCAGAAAAGAACCATCAGATTTGTCAGCCATGGCTCTTTTTCAAGTTGTATCATTTTTTGAAGATTTTCTTTTTAACACTGATAGTTGCTATTGCAATTAGTATTGCAAACGAATATTCAAACATGAACTGCACAGGCCTGGTAATGGGCTCACATCTGTGTGACACGGGTTGTAGGTTCGATGGTCAAAAATGTTCAATGAGAAGATGCTGAACCTGTACTTATAGCCAACTTATATCCATAGCAACCCTATGCAGAGCTAGTGTGTTGCAGAAGTTAAGAGTGGTGGGCTCTAATCCAGAGAACCGGGTTTGATTCCCAATTCTTCCACATTAAGCCTGTTGGTGACCTTGGGCCAGTCAAAATTCCCTCAGAACTCTCTCATCCTCACCTACTTCATAATGTGACTGATGTGGAGAGAAAGGAAGGTGATTGTAAGTTGCTTTTAAACTCTCTAGGGTAGATAAAATAGGGTATAAGAACTAATGCTTCTTATTGTTCTCTTGTTATAATACTTAGCATGTCCTTTGTTACTACTGCCTTGGAAGCTGACTGGACTGCAGACTATATTCTGCAAACACTTCCATGCTTTTCTCCTTTCCTTCAGCATGTACATAGCTTTCCATTCCATGAGTTTGCCCACCAGTGTGTAATCAGGCAGAAAGGAATCAGTCACTCTCCTGGTGAGAAGTGGTTATGCTACTCATGTAATATAATGTTAGAAATGTTTGAAATCCACTTATCCTTCTCTATTCTAAAAAAATGCAATGTGTTTCAATATTTTAAAACAAATGCATGTTTTTTAAAAAAGATATATGTTGAAAATAGATTAAGAAATGGCATACTAAAACATTCAGCACGCAACAGGCTCAGCTCTAATTACCAAAAGCCAGCCTAAATAAATGTTTCTGAAATATGCTCAGTGTTTCTTTGGCAAGCCTCCAGGATCAGAGAGTTCCACAGCTGTGGGCCAGCTACCAAGTATACCTCCCTGCATGTCTTGTACAAACCTGGCTCGCAGATGGTGCAGTCAAGAAAGTGAGATTGCAATGGAGCATAGGGATGAGCATCACTTCAGAATTTATTATTATTTAAAAAAAACAGTTATCTAGGTAATGACTTGGATAAAAATGTGACTCACAGGCAAGGATAGGCTCACAGGTTCTCTTCTTGTTGAATTCCGCTCCTCAAAGCATTCTTAATTAAATCAAACACCTGAGGAGGTATATTGGAATATGCCCTTTATTTCAGGTGGGATAAAAGCAATATTTCACACAACAGAGCTTACCCCAAAATCTGAAGGACAAAATCTCTACAATCAATGAGTTCCCCCTAACTTCTTTTGCCTATGTGGCATATATTCACAGGGGATACTGGATTATATATTTTGCTGCAGGGAATCTGTAACATGTGATTCCCTTTCATTAGGCTCATTATTAAAAAGTGAGTCGGCACTTTTCAAATGCTCTTAGGTTCTAGTGACTTCAAAATTAGTATATTAATCTGTCACTATCTTTGTAAGGTATATGTTACACTGTCCTCCCCCGCCCTCCCACCAAAACTGAAACCAAACATCTGAGAAACAGAAATATAATCATCTAAGTGGAAAAATTTAAGCACTTCTAGGAAAAAAGAAGGGAACAAATATGACCGGTGTGATTGTAAAAGCAACAACCAAAGCTTTGCTTGAAAAGAAATACCTCGGAGCTGTCCATCAGTTCCACAGACACGCACAAATCCGGAGCAATGAGGCAACGTGCTCTCTGCCTTCATGCATAATACATATAAAATAGGTGAAGTAGTATGTAAAGTGAATTTTAATTGGTTATAATTGTCATTTCATTTAGTAAAGTATTATCTGGAGACCAGGATATCAATTAGCACTCTATGGACTCTGTTACTTATGAAAATATGCATATACAGAGAAGATGTACTCTCGCCGTAGATATACTTTAATTAAGGAAACCGTACAGTAAATTAAAGACCTTTAAAGTATTAATTAATTGCCATATAGATCGGCTTGGAGTATCAACTTATGCAAGTTACAATCCTTCAGCCTGATATGAATGAGATAAGAGAAGCCTTTTTTACAGGGTAGGGTGTTGTTTTTTTCTCTTGTTTTTTTTTTGGGGGGGGGCTATTCAGTCATACTGAGGAATGTGAACTTAAAGTACCTTTTCTCTTCCTATAGCCCAACTTTCACTTCAACAGAAATAGTTTAAAGGCACTGTTAGAACTTCAGATTACAATCTAAAACCCAGCTATTCTGTCCCATCTCCCCCCCCACCCCCCAGTTTCCTCATCCTAAGGATGGCTATTCCTCCCCCACAGACGTCCTTCATATTCCGCCTGCAAATAACATTCCAGTATCAATAAAAGTTAAAGAAATTGATTGACATAAGCTGCTATATTATTAAATTGTTGGTTACCAAGGCAGTTTCCTCTTTTTTTTTCCCATGGAGGATGAAGAAGGACCTATCCCTTTTTAACCACTGGCTCTGAATGACTTTTACACCCAATATATAAGGGAGAGGAGAGGATGAATGTCACCTCTCTTCTCTTCTTGCTCCTGCCGACACATACTCCTGCCTTTGATTGACAGCTACTAATAACCTTCCTGCCCTAAGTGCCATGGAGACACTTTATTAGGACAAACAGCCAAGGAAATCTAGGAATGAAGCCAAGTCTGCAGTGAGTTATTATCGGGCTTGTATTTATCTCAGCTTTGTAATTTTTCCCAGTGATATGCAAATCCTGAAATAGATCTTCTTCTGTTGAAGGACAGGTCCCTCTGTTAATTGATCCACTGAGATTCAGCCTAACCTCTTTTAGCTATCAGCCAGGGAAACATGCTACATAAAAAGAATCTCAGCACTGTATACAGTTCACATAAATTCGCTGTGTGTATGGCAAGGAGACTTTTTTACATGGGAAATTGCTGGGGTTTTTTTAGGGGGGGTTCATTGCCACATATCTGTACTATCTGCATAACAAATCAAACTGATTTATTTATTTGCTTATTAGATGCTTTGACATTTATGCTTTTTTATTTTAAACAAATACAATTTCAGTTTGATTCTAGCCAGCTTTCTGGAAGGAGAGAGCCAGGATTCTATGGCAAAGATATAAAATGACATTAGACTTAAGCTTTATGTATTTGAGCAGAATTTTAAAGAAATGCTAGGGGTTTTTTTTAGAAATCTTTTCTATTTGGAAATTTGTATCCTATGCTCATTTCCAATAACATATGCTTGGAGAGCCTGAAAAGGTTTTTATTCTTTGCTTTTTTATGTAGATTGACTTCAAAAGGGAATATAATTTCAAACCAATACTTTAATGGCATTAGTAGTAACATGAGCAGAAATGATTTGTCTGCATGGGCCTGGAGGTCCATTTATTTAAAAGGTAATACACATTAAAAAAAAAAAGAGCAGTGCTGCTAACAAAGAGAAATATGCAAGGAAATAAAATTAGCAGGGAATAGCCCAAAGCTGGGATATGTTTGTATAAAAATAATATCAATACTAATGTTTTAGTAGTATATGGATTTTTTAAAATGGAACCCAAATCAGTTCATTAAAATAGGAACTAATCTACAAATCAGTGTTGCTAGAGTATATGGATTTAAGGTAAATTAGCTCTGCATGGGACTAAATCATCATTTTAAATGGAAGAAAACTGATATAACTGATTTGTGGACAAAACTGAAAAACTATGAGGGGCCTAAAGTAGGCAAGCAAATAGAAAAAGATACGCACATAATAGAGTGAAGCCCAAACTGCATGTAAACATGCAGTATCTTCTGTTGTAACATAACATATAGTGTACAGAGCTCCCCATGAAAGTAACTCAGAAGCTACAATGGGTTCACAATATAGCAGCCCAGGGGCTGGGGGACCAAATTACTCATATTTTACAATATTTATATAGGTTGCTGGAAGTGGGGCATCCCCTCCCTTGACCAGGGTCTGGTACTTTGAGAATATGTTTTGCAGTAACCTGCGAACAGGCTTGGCTTTTTGGCATAACATTGCAGAAAAAAACATTGACTCTTTAGGAGTTCTGTGAAAGGAATTTTTAACTTTTAACAAAGGAATTTGTACTCACCTGATATTGGAGAAGTTCCAGTAATCTGTTGAGACTTCTTCGGGAGGATTTTGTTAAATGAGTTTTTATTTATTGTGTTTTTACTGACTGGTTTTAATAGGCGAATATTCTGTTGTTTTGTTTATGGGTTGTTTTAGTTGTATTAGGTGAGCATATAATGTTTTAAGTAAGTAAATATTTAAATAATTGAATACGCACAGACATACATATATGGAATGGCCGATTCAGGCACCGCCACAACCCTAGTCTGGATGCTTGTATTTGGGGGTCCAGCTGTGCCGTGGTTCCTGCCTCTATCCCAGCTGGGAGAGCAGGCCCCTTGACAGCCCGAATCCCCTCCCAGGGAGATGGCCTGCTGGGGGGCAGATAGACACACACCTAATTCGACTGCCCCACTTGTTTGGCTCTGAGCCTCTGGCTCCCCAGCTGGGTAAGCCATGCATGTTCCCAAGCCAGTCCCTTAATTGCCCCCCCATCCCCAGGGGACCAGTACGTAAATGGGCCTCCTGCCAAAGGCTCCTTCTCATGCCCCCTAAACTGCAGGTGTGACAATATGTGTTAACCGAACTCAAACTCACAAACAATCACAAACAAGCTATCCTGGTGGCAATCAAGGTAGAGAGGCCAGGCCAGCGCGCATGGCATCTTAAATAGGTGCCCGGCCATCCTGCCCCTCATGCCTCCCATGTGCATGCTGAGCCCAATGTGCACATCTGCTGGGCCATGTGACCGGCGCATCTTTCACAGCAAGCCATCTGCAGCATCAATTGGTAGCCCTGCTCTATCATGGCTGTCTATTAACCACCGGGTACAGAAATGGGCCTAAGTCTTGGGAAGACTGATTTCTGATTCGCTCTTAGTCCACATTTTCCTAGCCTTAGATAAAATCAAGCTGCCACATATTTAAAAACTGCAGCTATCTTTTAAAAACATCATCATGTTTACAAGGAATAAACATTTGCGATTCATGTTTCTCTTGGTTAGTATTTTGAGGTGTAGGCTGAAGGAGGTTGCAATTCTGTCGAGGTAGGCCTCTGGGGGAAAGGAGTGCTATTAGTGTTGGTTTCAGACCTTAAAGCACTGCTATGGAGCTGCTTGTTCCAACATAATCCCTAAAAAACTCTCACACATAAACAAAATCGCAACATTTTTCATCTCTATTGATAAGCTTTCTTCCTAAATCTATGAACAAAAGAAATGTCAAAATGTTTCTGTTAAAAGCCAGGGCATTGGCACAAGACAACTTGGCTTTCCTTGGTGGACAAGGAGAAGGGGAAAGTGCTCAGAACCTTCAAGGAAAAGGAAGTCTGGGAGTCACAAAGTGAGGGCATTACAGCAGGTGACAGAGAGCACATTGCCCCGGGCCACTTCGACAGGCTACTGCAGCTTTTTGAGTACATTTTCTTGAATGAATGGTTTTCTCCTGAGGCAATGCTACACAGAACGAGTTAAAAACCACTTTGGAACATCAGATGTCATGTCAGAATGCTTCATGTACACTGCCACAACACTGCAGTGCATATAATGATTCCACCCCCCACCCCCCGCTTCATTTGTCATAACTAAAATGTACAGTTAAGTCCTAATATTGCCCATTTAAATTCCCAAGACCTTTTCCATCAACATCAATATTCTTTTAATCAGGAGATTGGCATTTAAAGAAAGATGACAGAAGAAGAAGAAGAAGAAATACATTATAAAGCATTAATTGTTCTACAGTTATGGGACCTCATAGACAGCTGTACAACTTGGCAACCGAATCAATAAATTGAGAGTTTTTGTTTCCTAATTGGAAAATGATCTTAGTCTCATCATCAAGTCCTTGTACTATTAATCAAATCGTCAAATTGTCCACTTCTTGCTAGCTAATTTTGTAGGTCACTAAAACCGTTTAATAATGTCCTCTCCCTGTTTGTTTGTTTGTTTATTTATTTATTTACTTACTTACTTAGATTTTTATACCGCCCTTCCCTATGACTCTGGGTGGTTTGACTGACATGGAGGCCATCAGAAAAATACCTCTGTGGTTGCCAGATGTGGTAATTTCCAATTGCTTCAGTTATTATATCTAATACTGACAATGCTATTGTTGGAGTGATATCACATCTTGTCTCCTTCATAACTCCACCTACCCCTCTAGAAAGAAAATTGCTCTTAAGAAATTCCTGTTTTAGGGGTAAAATCAATATAGGCACACATTTTAAATAGTAGTTTACAGCTAATACTTTTATCGCATGATCTGTTGAATGACTTTCTGAATGTCTGCACCTAACATATGGTAAGAGTCTCTATATCACTTGGTGGGATGATCAATCTATCCCAGATTCAGGAGGATCATAATAGAGTATCTGGGCTATCTGTAGCTGTCCTGTTTTAGCATTAAAATGAACTTTAAATCAATAACCACACTACAAGTTCTAGCAAAACTGACTGCATGTATCAGCTGAACATCATGCATTTAGATTTGCCTTGCAGGGGAATATTTTCCATGCCAAAGAGGACACAGACACAGTTGTATATCTTGGCTCATAAGAGGCCACAATTTTATTAACCAGCGTTGGCTAGCATGGGGAGAAAATCCCGCCATCTTGTGACCCCCCTGGTCACACGGCAGCCAAATATTTACCTTGGCAGGTTTGCCAGGTCCACCTGGTCCCCAGCCAGGCTTTCTGTGCCCCCAGTCAATAGGGAGATGGCGGACTTTTGAGTCCCATTGAGGCATGAACCTCTGCTGGTTCCCCCCACCATCTGGACATGTGGCCTTCCTATCATGAGCTCCCCGTGTCCATGAAAAGAGGTCAACCCAGAGCCACGTACCCACAGCCTCCTATGGAGGCCCCCTCCAAAAGCAGTCCAACACGCAAGCCTGGTCTGCTCACCAAGGGATCCTCCCCATTCTACAAACCTGCTACTGAGCCTGGGAATGGAAAATCACATCCCCGCACTCCCGCCAATGCCAATACCATCACATACCTCCCATAGAGCATATCTAATATCATGTAAACACAAGTCCATCGCCCACTCTGTGAGATGTACTCGCCGATATAAAGGCCACAACCTATGGCTAATACTTGGATGAGGCACAGAAATATTCGCAGCTGCAGGGATAGGAGAGACTTATGCCTCCTACCACTCCCTCTGGCTCGAGGAAGGGAACGGACAAATTTCAACCGTCCCTTCCTCTACCCAGCAGTCTCCATGCAGCTGTCCCCAGGGACTTCTGGGACTTGAAGTCCCAATCAACCCCAGCATCCTCCCAGGCGCGGGGCTTCCCTGCCACAGCAAATGCAGCCAGGGTAAGTCCTGTTTGCTCTTATCAGTGGTGGAAAAAAATGGTTCTAGAAGCAGTCACTTCTTACTTGAAAACTATAGGTTGGTGATACCCCAATTTAGTGATCTTGGTGTACCCACTTTCTTCTTCCCCAAAGCTGGCTGCCTAGACTTCAAGAGGCCAGTGAAACAGCCTGGGCTGAGGAGGGAGCAGTGCTGCTCTGTGGCTACTGGAAAAAGCTCGGAAGTCAGAGAGGAGAATGTTCCACAAGGATGGAAGATGATGTAAATTTTTTTTTTTTGTAAAGAAAAAGAGGGGTAAGAAAGAAGCTGTCTTCCTTTTGAATAAATATGGTAGTCTCATCAACAATTAACAGTGCAGTCCTAAGTAGAGTTATATCCCTTCAAGTCCCTTAAAGTCAATGGACTTAGTAGGGTATAACTCTGATTAGAATTGATTGCACTGTAAATGCCTGTTTGACCCATGTGGATAATATTGCTGCAATTATTAGGAAGTCTTTAAAAAATGGCTGGAACAAAAAATGCTTCTCAAGCACACTGCATTTTTGTAATTCTGATTTGAGTACATCAGAGATGAGGCTTTTCCATCAGGATTTTCTAACACACATATTTACCAGAAACCCTGCCCTTGGGAAATCTAAAATGGTATCTGTGACTCAGTGCGAATTTGTGGCCATTAGGAAAAGCAAGCATGAGCAAATAAATGCATGATTCTCAAAGAAATGACTGACTCAACTAACAGTGCCATCCTAAACCTACTGAAATCAGTCTGCTTCGAAGAGAAGGGATGCGGCTAAGGATTCCTATGTGAAATAAATGATTTAGCAAAACACAGATTAGTATGAGCATTTGCCTCTTGCTAGGGACACGGGGAAACGGCACTTGTGCATTGTCCATTGAAATTCTTCCCTCATAATTGATTTGTAGCCCCTATAATGCAGTCAAGGTCAATGTCAGTTTGCGTTATATCAACCACATGCCGGCTGGCAAGGTGAGTCTAACAGGGGCACCTTCACTCTCCCCAAAGGCCTGATTTTCAAATGCTTCATCAACAACCTTCACCTTCCTTTTAAAACATGCTTTCATCACTTTGTATTTCTTTTATTTTGGCACCTTCTCTCCTTTCCTGGCTTCCAGTCCTTCTCTTCCGTGCAGTGGAGTCATTCCTCATTTCCTTCCTGACACCTGTGGTCTTGAAGAGCACTTTGTTGAAAATATCAGTCATAGACTCGGCACACGCTGCACAATATTTCAGTGTACCTTACCCAATAATTGACCTCGCATTGACTATCAGTTATTCATGGCTCTTGCCTTGAAGAAGATCCTAAACAGCCAATCTCAATTTAAAAGTATATTATCCTGCCTTAAGCACATTTATTCACAGCCCTTTTCACAAGTGATTGGCTATTTTCTTTCCCAGAATTAAGGATTATTGAAGCATATGTAACAAGAACTTTGTTCTTCATAACTCATCTCTCCGGCTACTTGCTTATGCAGCGAAGCATTATTATTTGCAGGTAGTTGCTTCAGAGAGCTTGCAACTTCACCGCCTCTTCAAAGAGGAGGACAAAGACAAGTCAAGAGGAAGAAAAACATTTACAACATAATGAGGAGGTAAATCAACTTACATTTACTGCAAATAGCTTGATGGGAAATATCACTAATGCCACCTTTTAACTCTGTGGATAAGGCACCTCTACATGTTCTTTTTTAATAATGATGCCATATCTTTCCTGTCGTCTAATTTAGGAAATCAGAAAGTCCTTGTCTAAACCTTATTTTTGAGCTTTGCGCCGACATCAAAGGCAAACGCCGGAAGACATAGAGTTGGCATTGAATTAATTTAATGCTAATAACCAATTGTAGATATATGTTGGTAACCTTGACACAAAGAGAAGAGCTATTGCTAAAGGTGTATCCTGCAACCATATAAAGGTGGTCCATATGGACAAATATGTCCTGATCTGGGCATGATGGGTCAAAGCAGATAATCAGTTCAACAATACAAAAGTTATTTCTATTTTTCAAGCCTGTATCCCACCTTTCCCCCCCAAACCTCAGAACAATGCTACCATATTTACCTAAAAGGCTTAAAATAAAACTTCTTTGCCTTATAAAATGGGAGATCATCTTCTGATGGGTGGAAATTCCACTGGTGGGACTGCTCCCCAAATAATCTGGCAGTCAGAACGAACCTGCTGGTAAAGGTTGCTTTCTACCCTCACACCTTCTATCTCCAGCCTGAAGACACAAAGAGGGTAGTAGGGGTCATTTTAAATTCAGTCATTTGATTTTGTGGTTTTTCGCAGGGGGGGATTGTTTTAGATTTGGGGCTGCTCTCTTTCCTTACAGTATGCAGGGGCTTTCTGACACATTATGCTCATATGACTAAGTGGAGAAAAAGGGACTGCTCATGTTCATCCAATGAGCCTCACTTGGGCTTATATCTGACTTTATTGTTTCCAGCCATAGGCCATTACAATGCCATCAATATCATGTCTGCATTGTAGAATTCACTACAGATAAGCAAGTTAGGTACCCAACACACACTCCTTATAAGTCTGCAAATCCTGACTCCATTTTCATATGAGGCCTGTGGCATCTCGTTGTATATGGTGCATATCTAATATGGAAAATACCAGTGTATGCAGAAATTGCTTTTGCCTTTAAATTTTAAAGGCAAAGAAAACTTCATGTTTATTTTCAAGCAGAGTTGTATGGATTCTCTCCAACCCTGTAACAATGTTCTGCATGCTAAAATGCTAAATTGGCAATATGTACAAATTATGCAAATGAAGTCCATTTGCATTTTCTCCTTTTTTGGATATCTATTTTCTCTTATTTGTATGCTTATAATATATTCTAGTTTTACTATTCTCCAGTTCTCAAATAGTTGTGGTATATATCAGTAGCCCAGAAGCCGTCTTGACAAGCATGTCCATAAGATGGCTGTACTACTGAGTAATGGCCAGAATATAGTACAGGATAATGGAGCTCAACAGTAGCATTGCTGAAATAATAATAATAATAATAATAATAATAATAATAATAATAATAATAATAATAATAATAAAATTTTATAGCACACCCTTCCCAGATAGGCTCAGGGCACTCCCACAGATGCAGCCAGCTGGGCTGATCCTGTGTTGAGCAGGGGGTTGGACTAGATGGCCTGTATGGCCCCTTCCAACTTTATGATTCTACTAGTAATCAAGCCTGCTGCAGCTAAATGCAGCGGGCGCTAGACCACGGAGCCTCCGCAGCCGTGCGGAGCGCGGCTGCCGGGGCTCCGTGTGTCAGGGGGCTGACGCTGCAAGAGGCACTTTGTGCCTCTCACAGCATCAGCCCGCCGGGCAGGGAGCCCCCGGCAGCCGCGCTCCGCGCAGCTGCCAGAGGTTCGCTTTGCGGGCGGGCACTCTGCGCGGCTGCCGGGGGCTCCCTTGCCGGCGGCCTGACGCATCGGAGGTGCTTCGCTGATTCCTTCAGCAGCCTAGGAATCGGCCGGGCCAATCGGCAGGCGCTTTGCGCCTGCCGATTGGCCCTGCCGATGGTCTGTCAGGAGGAAGGGGCCAATTAGGCCCCTTCCTCATCACGGACAAAGCCCTCCGCCTGAGGGCTTAACGAATTATTTAGTCCGTGGCGCCCGCGGTGCCGCGGGCGTGTTAAGGATGATTCTATGACCCTGAGCTAGTCACACTCTTGTTAGAACTATCCTCACAGATCTATCAGAGCTCTCCCAGGCTCTCTTACCTCACATGGTGTCTGTAGTGGGAAGAGGAAGGGAAGGTGATTGTAAGCCACTTTGAGACTCTTTCTCTTTGGAAAAAATAGAGTCAGTTAGAAACAAACTCGAAAGGAAGGAAGGAAGGAAGGAAGGAAGGAAGGAAGGAAGGAAGGAAGGAAGGAAGGAAGGAAGGAAGGAAGGAAGGAAGGAAGGAAGGAAAAAAGAAAGAAAGAAAGAAAGAAAGAAAGAAAGAAAGAAAGAAAGAAAGAAAGAAAGAAAGAAAGAAAGAAAGAAAGAAAGAAAGAAAGAAAGAAAGAAAGAAAGAAAGAAAGAAAGAAAGAAAGAAAGAAAGAAAGAAAGAAATTGTTGAATTTTAGGGGGAAACTTAGTGAAAAGAAGTTAAGGGAATTAACAACACTAGATGTTTGTGGGGAACAGGAAAGTTGATAATTTCACTTGCAGAGCAATTTGGTGCTTTTGTTGAGAGTGCTTTCCATCCACATTAAGTTGATAAGATTGTCTTTAAAAAAAAATAAGCTGACATGATCGAACTGACCAGCTGTTCTATAATTTCCCAAGTAAATTATTGAAATGCATTTTTGTGGGTCTGTCCTTGGACAATTTAGAAGTTTCAAATGGTGCAAAATGCAGCTAATTGCATATTAGTAGGCACTGGATGGGAGAAACATGTCAAGCCAATTTAAAAACATTTTCACTGACAGCCTTCTTCGGGGCAGTTAAAGGTACCTTTAACATCTTGAGATAGAATCATAGAATCATAGATCCACATACCTGAAGAAATTCCTCCCTCCATAACAGCCTTTCTCAACTCTTTTACCACTGAGAAAACCCTGAAACCTTCTTCAGGCTCTGAGAATCCCCAGAAGTGGCTGGGTCGTGCAAAATATGGCTGAGAAGCATAGTACATGCCCACCTGGAGCCCCTCCCGTTCCCCCCCTCCAGGCCCATCACTGGCGATATATGGTCATATCACCCGATAAATGTTTAATATTTTTTTAAATATAAAAAAAAATCATTAATTCCCACCCATTCAGGAGACTCTTCCAGGGCCATCAAGAAATCACAAGATTTCCTGAAACCAAGAAAATGTTGAGAACCTAAGTGATGACAATGATCTCTTTCCTGATGCTCACCATCTGCCAAATTTAATCTTCTTCCATGATCTCTCATGCCTTCTTAATGTTATAGACTAACACTGTTCACATACTGCAGTGAATACACATTACATCCTGAATGTACATGTGTACATTAGTTTGTCAGAAATAATCAACATGCATGAACTTTAGAAATAAAATCAAGGAAACAAAATCAAGGAAAAGTGACTGAATAAATGTATGACTTTGAGCACATGTACCTGTGTGGATTCCAATTGTGCAATGCACCTATGAAGAAAACCACTTGGTCTCACTTGTGATTTATGGAAGCAGTGGGGTGGCTCAGACCCCTATCATTTCATTGTTCCAAGTGATAGTCTGAAGTCTTCCTCCAGCCCAAGTGGTTCTTCCACAGGAGGAAGAACCACATAAGTTGGTGGAAAGCTCCCCTGGCTGGAGGAAGACTGAATCTACATCCCCGAGTACAGGAAAGATTGGATAAAATAAACACATAAAAATAAATACCATTTCTTTGTCTGCTAAGACTGTCAGTAATACTGAAGAGCACTATCCATCTTGGAATTCCAGTTCCAATCATAGCAAGCTATCATTTCTACCAGGCAGGATGGCAATTGTTGCTTCTGTCACTTCCCAGTTCAATTTCTCTCATGGTCAGCAAGAAAGGATGTCTGGGAAATGCTGGATTTATAATTTCAAGAGGGATTATGTCCCTTTCTAAGGCCCATTCCGCACAAGGTTCAATGTGGCAAATTGCTTTCGGAAAGAAAAAACGGAATTTTAAATAGTGGAATTCAGCGTAACACATACCTGCCTCTGTAGTGGAATCCAGTAGCGTTTCAATTGTTTCCCACAGGTTTCCGGTCTTGGCAAAAATAACTAGAAAGGAAGCGATTTTTTCCATGCTTTGTCCCGCCCGTGGCCGTCAATCAAATGAGCAGCCAATGGGTGGTTGCTACCATGCTTTGGAAAAGCCCCTTTGCCTTTAAGAACAGTTTTTTAAAAAAAAGAAAAACACACGTTGCAACGAATATGCCTTGGTTACTTGATTCCTTGCTTCCTCCTAATGTAGAGACCCATCTAGCTGGCAGCTGGCCTGTGAGCTGCCAATTCATCATTACCACGCTCCCCCCGAGTGAAACTCCCCCCCATGCACGGGCGCGATTTTTGGTCAAAAATAAAGGGAACTTGCAAACGGGGCTGTGTTGTGCTTGGTGACTTGAGGCGAGCTTTAAAGCAGCTCTGTGGAGGGACTGCAGCCGGAGAAGCCTCGCTGGGTGAATGAAGGCTCGCCGGCTCGTTGCTCTCTGCTTGCTCCGAGAAAAAAAAAAGTGATCGCTTCGCCGGAAGTTCAGAGGAGAGAGCCAGGGGGAGGGACTTTAGTGAAACCGCAACAATGGTAATGCACAGAACTTTTTCAAAACTGTTGCAGATTGTTTGCAAGAGTGTAGCGTTTTCCAGAGGGTAAATCCACTTTTGGGGATTTCCCTGGAAGCGCTACAACGAAGCGCTTTTAGCGGGACTGTTTCAGAAGTGTGGCAGATTGTGTACGACGTCGTGCATAACTGCATATTAGTAGTGATTACAATTTGCCACACTCCTGCTACATTAAACCTGTGTGGAATGGACCTAAATGTCCCTGTAGAATAAAAGCTCTTGGATCTTGTTGTACGCTTTTAAAAAGTTGCTTTGTGGGAGGGTGGTCAAATCTAAGAGCTAATACATCAGTGATCCACTTCCTCCCTCACTGCTCCTAGAAAACTTGACTGTGTACTAATATCTCCTTCCCCACCTCATACACTCCATTTTACTAGTTGCCATTGGCAGGCAATCAGGGGGGAAATAACAGAACATTATTATTTACTTCATCTATACCCCACTTTTCTCCATATTGGGGGCCCAAAGCAGCTTGCCTCATTGTCCTCTCCTCCATTTGCAGAGCACTGTGTTGTCAGGACAGAGATACGTTCAATCTAGTATGATGCTTTGAACTCTAATTTGTCCCAAGGTACCCCCAAAAGTGATCTAAATCCTTTTAAGAAGCATTTGTAAATGGGAGAAACTGCTATAAGCCACTGTGATTTTTGTCATTTTTTCTGTTAGAAAGACTGTCTGATTGTAATGAGGTGGGTTATATTTTTATTACTATATAGTTGCCCTATTTCTCTACCCCAGTTAAGTATGATCAAAATAGCCAATTGCAATAATACATTTTTTTAAAAGTTGAAACTTACCCTGAAAAAATGCAACAGCTAATTCAGTAGCAGGCTCTTCCATTCCGTGGTTGTGTTTATCTTAAGTGACCCTTATTGGTAGGATCAGAAAGAATACTATATGATTAATTTCTTTTTGGAATCCCTATCTGAAAGGTGCTTTATTTGCATTAGCATTCCTAATTACTTAATGACAAATCAGATATGGTTCATTGCTAGTAAGTGTAGAAACATGTTGTCTGAAGGATGTAGTTTAATTAGTATACTCCTAAAAACATGTCCCTCATGACTATTGGATGTAATCATTATTTTATGTATTTAACTGTGAAATTTATATTTACTCAGCAGGCTAGAGACCATCTCTCTCTCCCTCTCTCCCTCTCCCTCTCTCTCTTTTCCAGAGCTACTTAATGTTGTGGATTTAGTCTTTAAAGGAATTCACAAAATCTCAGCAGCAAGTACTAAATATTAAAGAAAAAATAGTTATTATTGCAATGAAACAGATGCATTCTTTCAACAAAATATAAGCGAGAAGATATTGCTTTCATAAAACACAGAGTGTGGAATATATATGTGTGTGTATATCTATCTATATACATCTGTATAGGGAAACTCATTTTAATTTCTCAGTTAATAATGTAGACCCAGGAGATGCACATTCTCCTAGATCAATGAGGCAATTTGGGCATTCCTTTATTCTTGATTAGCAAATCTGAACATGACCTCCTTCCAAGGGCAAGCAGTGATTTCTTGCTTCCCTCTACTACCCCAACATACGCTCCTTTGAAAATAGTTTTCTCCAATGCCCAAACATAGCTTCACTTTTCTCTGAATATTTGTCAGGAGTCAGAAATCTTTGGCATAATATACACTGAGCCCTCCTGTCAAGTGACGCATCTGGTTTTCCATTTGTATAAGTATATCGAGAAATATGTCTGTCCTTATAATCCATCACCATCAATGTGTAAGATGTTTTGCATAGTAGCATCGACAAAAGACAGTGACATCAGCAAACAGTTTACAATGTAAATTTTGAAAGGGATAGAGAGGGAAGGGTGAGTGGTGGAGATGGAAGCCACCTGAAGGAGATTCCCTATTACTCTCATTCCAATTCACACACTAAGCATTATTTATACATCATCTGCATTTGGCTCAATGCACTAAGAGGTTTTTGCATGCAATTTTCATTGTAACGAATGGTTGCTTACATCATCCTGATGTCCTGCACACCTAAAAGCCAAGATCCAAAGTGACAAGGCAGTTTTATAATTCCCACCTCTCACAGCAACATCTAGTATCACTCGTACACATAAAACTACCTTACACTGAACCATCAAAGTCAGTATTGTCCACTCTGGCCAATAGGAGCTCTCCAGAGTCTCAGGCAGAGCTCTTTCATATAATCTTTGAGGATGCTGGGGACTGAAACTGCATTTACACATAAAGCAGATGCTGTGCTGCTGAACTCCCCCCCCCCAAGCTTGTAAGCAACTTCTGAAGATCAGGAGAGGAGGAATGCCAGTGATGTTTCAGGTCGCTGCCCTTAGAAGGGAAATTCTGGAAAGTTACAATAAGCACAAAAAAGTAATGGCTTATACATCTAGAAACATCTCATAATAATTTGTGGCCCTGAATTTGAGTAGAGCAATGTTTCATAACCCTGATTTTTCAGAAGTGTTGTTAACTGGTTTCAAAAAAAAAATTTCAGATTGGGGTGGGGTGTCTTGAAATTTAAGAGCATTTTTTTTGTCATTGCCTCCAAAGCAACAGGAGTGCAGAGGGTGGAAGAGAAGAGGTCACCCCCTGGTCTCCCCCAGGCTCCTCTGTGCCACCAGCCTTAGGGGCATCAGAGACTACTACACAGCTGGAAAATGGTGAGTAGGTTCATGAGCTCCCAGACTCCCAAAAATATTGGCTGTTGCAGAGGCCATTTCTCACCTTGCCACTTGAGAACTTTTATTTTAAAAAACAGCAATTGAATATTTTTATATTGATATACTAAGGGCCAAGCCCATTACATTCAGAAATACAATGGGCACTAAATTAGGGTGGGTTGGAAGAACTCTAGAAAAGCTGCAGGCTGGGAACTCACCAGCAGGGGCAGCTCTCACCCAGCAGGTATGATTATGATTAGGATTAGGATTGGATTTATTGCCCACAACTCTCATTTCTGGCTCGTGGCAGGTTACAAATTCATCCGAAATTAAAAACCCATTAAAAACATATACATATACATACATACATACATACATACATACATACATACATACATACATACATACATACATACATACATACATACATACATACATATATATATATATATATATATACAGAGAGAGATAGAGAGAGAGAGAGAGAGATAGATAGATAGATAGATAGATCTACATCTACATCTACATCTACATCTACATCTACATCTACATCTACATCTACATCTACATCTACATCTACATCTACATCTACATCTACATCTACATCTACATCTACATCTACATCTACATCTACATCTACATATACATATACATATATATATGACTCCAATAATAAAAATGCTAACAGAGAAAACCCCTCTAACCCCACCAGGAACTAATATAGGAGCACGAGGAGGAATGCAGATCTCCAATAAGAGATCTCTTAACACTGTGGGGGAGCTCATCAGATCTTTCTTGCCATGCTGGCCTCAACCATAGACCTGTCGGAAGAGCTCTGTTTTGCAGGCCCTGTGGAAAGCCAAAAGCAGCCTCTGAGCCTCAGAGGGAAATGGAAGGAGGACGGGGTGGGGGATAGAAAGTGATTTGCTGGCTGCTGGACAGACATGCAACACAGTTGGAGGAGGAGACACTCAGGGGCAGGACAGCCATCCTGAGTGGGTGCTGAGTGGCACTTAAGCCATGAGACATGCTCCTCCTCCAAGTCCTTACCAGAAATATATGATGTGGTACAGATAACAATACTACAGCATGTGCATATCTCCACTAAAAGAAGCTATTTACTTGCTTTCTTCTAAATCAGTTCTGCAGGGCCTGCAGAATGGAGATGCTCCACCAGACTTATGGTCAAGGCCTATAATAACATCCTCTGAACAGCTGGCCTTTCCACTAGAAGGAGAAACTGGAAGATCAGCTCCCTTCTAGAGGACCCCCTGTCTGGGTATTTTAGAGGGGCTGATTATGTGTGTTAACTGTATTAAAATTTTAACTATATATTGTTTTTAATGATGTGTTGCCCTGAGTGTTGGAAGGACAGACTACAAATTATTATTATTATGATGATGATGATGATGATGATGATGATGATGATGATGATGATGATGATGATGATGATGATGATGATGATGATGTGAATTTACTGTGAATTTACTGTGAAATTGTGAATTTAGAGAACCTGGTACAGCAAAGCCCGGTAGGAGTCCCGGGGACTGGGAATTGCCCCCTCTAATACTAGTAGCAAAAATTATACCACTGTGGTAAGTCTAGGTCCAGTTCTGTCCTTACCCTTTTAAAATGTAAAGGCCAGAGGCTAGGTCTACATGACCATGAGCTATTAGTTGCCATCTTTCCTCCCAAAGGAACAGAGATGCTGACTAGCAGCTATGTCCCAGACAGGTTTAATTTTCATTATGCCCAGAATTCTGGGACTGTTTGGAAGTGTTTTGCAGATAATTCTGTGTATCATTTGAGCTTGGGTATATCCAAAGCATACCCTTCTACAAAAGCACTTTATATGTGAACCACATAAAGCCCTTAGAACAGCCACTTTTTATGTATTCCATCCATATTCATATCAAAGAGTTTGTGTCATAGCCATATACAAAGCTACTGTTTGATATAAAAAATTAAAGATTTTTTTTAAATTAAAAGCTGTTTGTCTAATTGATGCTCATACAGACTTTTTAGACAAAGTTCATGATTACTGAGGATGCATTATTTGATAATGACTGTAAATTCTGACCCTGTGAAGTGTTTAACGTGAGTTGAAAGGGGCATGACATATTTCCAGCTTCTGTTGACCAGAGCAATGTGCAGCAAATTCTGGATGATGAGTAGCATGTATAATTTGGGCTGACCAGCATTATTACACATATTTGCTAGTTTCAGAGAATGAACAAACATGATAAATTAAATGTAAACCAAAGCTAATATACTATGAGATGAACTTAAGACCTCATCAAGCCACTCCAATACGAAATCATAATACATATATAATTAGATAAATCTTTGTAAGCCAAAGTCAAATTGCTGGTTCAATACATTTCCACAAGTATATTTTATGTTGTAACCTTTGGTAAAGTTGATCTGAAGATACAATATATCTAAAACCTATCTCAAAGGGGAAAATAGGTGCATGAATATATACATGCACACCCAATATGACTTTGAAAACACCAGTGACATTACAAATATCAGTATATCAGTATAGCTAATTCTCAACCTGACCCCATCCATGTATACTTAAATCTAGAGATCAGGGCCATGGATAGAAAAATCCCTGATAAAATCTGGCTTTTTTTTAATGGGAAGATTAAAGTCCTCCAAAATGATAGAAGCAGTATCTATAGCTTTAAGAAACAAAAGTCTTCAGTGGCCATTATTAGGCATCTACAACTGTCTTGTTACCATTCAGTCCTATATTTCTGTTGATAAAAGGCAGAGAGGGAGAAGGGCCCTTTCCAGGGCAGGCTAAATCATTGAGGCCATGCTTGGCAGCCGTTTAATATGTATAACTCACCCAGGCCTAGCTGTGTGCTATTCTTCAACAGCTGCCACTTTGCAACAGCCAGTGTGGTTAAGAGTTTCAGATTAGGAAGGATGTGGGAGATCCAGGTGCAACTCCTCCCTTTTGCCATGGAAGCTCCCTGGGTAACTTCAAGACATCATAGACTCTCAGTCTAATTTTCCTCAAAGGATTGTTGTGAAGATAAAATGAATGAGAGGAGAATGATATAAGGTGCTTTGGGTCCCCACTGGGAAGAAATGGGAATATAAACTAAATAAATAAATAAGTGGAGAAGGGGGGAATATGATGCCTCTGCAAGTCCTTCTGGGTCCCCCACTTGTATTTACTGTTTGTTCACTATACATTTATATTAGCAACAATTTGCATGTGACTTCAGTGGCCTTCAGTGGCACATTACAGAAATAATGTCTTGAGATACTGGGCAGGACGTCATTATTATATAGGCTGAAAATGTCAATCAGTGGCCTGGGTAGAGGTAGCTTGTGATGCAGGTAAGGATAGCATATTGTGGGGACTATTGAGGAACTGTACATGGGAGGAGCTCCCCCCCCCACATGCAATAATGCCCCCAGTGTGCTCTTCTTTTCTATACCAGAGACAATGGTCATCGTTCACTGATCTACCAGAACAGTCTTGCAAGCTCTACCCTCCTTACTTTTCAGCCACAGAAATAAAGTCACTGATGTTAAGGACTTTATAGGTCTCACCTAGGTTTCATTTTTTTGGTTCATGTTTGATTGGAGGCTGCTAAGCAAGATCATTCAGCCCATCACTTTTGAATAGACCTTTGCAAGTGCTGGGCAATCTTCCTTGGTTTGCCCTTCCAAGCTACCCTGTCCTTCTCCCATAAGATGAGTCCTTTCAGGAACCCAACTGTTTTGATGGACTGTCCAGAATGGGCAAGACAAATCACATGTTCACTTGTTTAACTCACAGGCCATAGAAAATAGCCAGTAGTTTAATTGGCTTTAAAAAGTGATCCATAAAATCCATGGAAGATAGGCCCACAGACAGATTCCATCACCCCCCAAAATATAACCATAATCCTAACCAAATATAACAAAATAAGCAAATTACTTGTCTTACTCACAACAACCTTGTGATGTAGGTTAGGCTGAGGGTGTGTGACTAACCCAAGGGCACCCAGCAAGCTTCCATGGCAGAGTGGGGATTGGAAACTGGGTTTCCCGGATCACTTTGACCACTATTCCACACGGATGGGAGTAAGCCAGAAGTCTCAAAATTGGCCACCAGCTTCAGGATGACTGTGGGAGTGCTAGGGCCAAAACAGAAAGGCATAGGAGAATCCTGACCCGGATAAGAAAAGCCACGACAACACCATGATATTCGTAACTGAAACTGAAACTCAGAAGATGTTTGAAAACTGGCCACCAACCCCAAAATGATACTGGAAGTTGCAGTGCGTAAAATGAAGGGAACTGGAACACCCTGAACTAAGTTGTCTTCATGACAGACAACATGTAATAACAGAGCTTTCAAGCAACCTGTTATGTGTTTCTAATGCTCAGATCCCCAACCCACCTGGAAAGCTGGGTGACATACTGTCAGCAAGACCTATCTTACAATGCTGTTGTGAGGATAAAAGGTAGGACAGGAGAAAAATGCAACTTTGGGTTCCCATTGGGGAGAAAGACCGGGTATGGTTACTCATATAAATCTAATTTTAGTTATATTTTAAACATTATTTTTCATATAGCAAGGTAGCCTTTAGATAGGGTATAAGCTCTTCCACCAGCACAACCATGATTAACAGTCCAGTACCTGTAACTTTTCCATTCCCATGCATGTAAAGGGTGGAGGAAGGGGAAAGCATCCTTTTACTACTTTGTTAGATCTTAATATTAACAAAGCTTTGCTACTGTTCTACTTTTAAGTACATTCTTTGCCAAGCAGTCTAGGAATGAGAAGGTCTTTAGACCCAAAAGGGGTGGGAACATAAAAATTAGGTGGAGGGTGCTAGAAATGAATGGATAAAGCTTGGAAAAAATGGAGAAAAATTATGGAAAGGACAGGCAAAGGTTGTTTTATCTTGCTGCAATCCCCTAATTACCTCTGTGCATGATCTGGCTAAGCTGGGTGCAAGTAAAGGAAGAGAGAAAGGCTAGGCTGTTGGCAGGCTCCAGGAGGACAATTATTGTAGCAGCTGCTAATGTGCTATCTTGTCTCACACCAGTTGGTTGATGATCATGTCAACATGATCTGTTAAGTAACTTGCTTCAGTCTTGGCAGGAATAGCTGATAACAGAGTACTGTTTACTATGCTCAGGGTTCCCTTTTCTTCTAGTGGTTGCAGCAAGAACTTCATTAAAATAAATAGATTTATGTTTGGCTGGATGCAACATGATGCTGGTTTCAAAGGTCCTCCAGGAGGCCTCCTCCCATTTTTGTCCCCCCGCCCCAAGTCCCCTTCTGTCAGTGGCCCTGTAGAGAGCAAGCATCAGTAACCATTAGCCATGATAACTAAATAAACCCTCAGTTTTTGGAGGCAGAAATACTCTTAATTTCAGTGCTGGAGAACAATAAGAAGGGTGTATTAATCAGATTCAGATACAGATTACCTTTAATGGCATAAATGTATTAGTCAATATGCATTGTTTGTAGGTCTTTGGGGGATCTGATTGAGCAGTCTGTGAAACAGGATACTGCTCTAGATGAACCTTTGGCCTGATCCAGCTTAACTGCTCTTACATTCAATAAGACTGGTCAGCAACTTCCCATGGCTGGTGATATATATATTTGGAGGGTCACAGATTGTCCTTTAACTGACACTAAGAGTTCATTTCCTCACACAGGCACCTTTATGGAGCTCTTCCATCAGGCATTTGCTTGAGGCCGACCGAACCAACAACATCTGCTGGCCCCCCTACCCCTTTGACACCCCTCCCAGGACTGAAATAATCTGATCTACCTAAGGGTTCTGTCAAAGTTACCGTTCCTGTTGAAATATTCTTCTAGTTGATATGTTAGGTTCTGCTTGTTATATTTGTTATGATGTTCAATGGAATTACCCTATGACATTTTATGTAAACCACCCAGAGCCATATAGAAGGACGGTATAAATAAACAAACAAACAAACAAACAAACAAATAAATATTGGGACGTGGCTCACCATTTATCCTTTATGGTGGTTTTCTGATTCAAGAACTCAATAATATAAAAGAAGTAAACCCCTGTTAAAACTGAGTTTCATAATGCTTTGTTTCTCTGAGTTCTAGAGTCGAGGTCTATGCTCAAAAGTCATTCCATAACCAAGGGGGACAAGCACAGCACCTTAGCTGATTAGCAATCTTGTAAATTTTTGTTAGGCTCAGTCGAGGGAACAGAGAAACTTTGCTTCAGCTGGCGGATGCTTGTTGTTGAAACTATGGGGAGGGAAGTTAGGGAACCAGCCTGCATTATACCCATGTTTTGGGGTCCAGTAACAACATTCTGTTCCAGTTGTTTATTGCAGTAAATTTACTCCTTAGGATTATCTGAATGTCTATCAGTACTTCTGATTGCATTTGGTGCTTGTTGTTTAAGAGAACAAGAAAACTTGGCATCTGGAACAAACATTAAGGTAAAAAAAAATTCCATCCCATTTCCTGCTATAATATTGATTTGTTTAAAATCTTGAAACAGCAAGTATAAAAATTCTTTTCAACTGAAACTTTGTGCCTGGCTATGGTGTTCAGTGGGTCAACATATGCAACTGGAAAGGTCAGCTATTTCACCACTGAGGCCTCTGGAATTGTTTGCATAAAATGTAGACTCACAATACTTATTCAATATTTTTTTGTTTTGCAAGAGAAAAGAAGCCATGTACACAGACACACTGACCCAAAAGAGCTGCTCAGAAACGTGTTTCTATTTGTGACTCTTTCCTACTAAACTGAGGGAGAAGGGGTGCAATGGTAAGGGAGAAGAGAAGTCTTGAATCTAGTTTATGGGACGTGCAAGCAGGTGGATCCACTAATGGAACCCGGAAGTATTTGGTCCGGGTGCCAAATTCACATGACAGCTACCTAACAGCTGGTCACCATTGGTGGTTCTGTTGAACAACTTTGACCCAGCCACAAGCCACAAAACATACATCCCTCCAATCTAGCAGTTCCTACTCATACATATCAATCTGGCAGCAATTATTTCATGAGATCATAAGGACATGTATGAAAAGAAAACAGGAAGTAAATGCAGATACCAATGTAAGAAAGGAGAAAATTCTCAAAAAGAGAAAAACCCAGAAAGCGACTTATCATGTCCCGATACTTTTCAAGAATAACCCTTTTGTCAGGGATGGCACACTTGTGTCATGACAAGTGCATGCTTGCCCATATGTGGGAAATGTCAGCAAATGTCAACTCTCTCTCCACATGCAGCCAGCTGGGTGACCTTGGGCTCGCGGGCACTGATAAAGCTGTTCTGATTAAGCAGTGATATCAGGGCTCTCTCAGCCTCACCCACCTCACAAGGTGTCTGTTGTGAGAGGGAAGGCGACTATAAGCCACTTCGAGACTCCTTCGGGTAGAGAAAAGCGGCATATAAGAACCAACTCTTCTTCTTCTGTTTGAAGAATTTACCAAAAGAAATGCAGTACAATAAAGTAAGATGTGAGGAGGAAGAGGCAGAATGTGGTCTCCATCACCTACATACTGAGTTCAATAAAAATGAAAATGATACCCCCATCTACTTGAGTATCAGGGAGAAGGATGGGAATGTTAATTCTCAGATAAATTTATGCTTCCTAGGCAAATGCCGGATATTCTGAGTCATTACTCCTTAAGTATGAAATTTTAAAAATACTCAAACTTTTAAAATAAGTAACTCAAATCAGAATCTTCACATCCCAACTGCTCATATTCCATTTTTACCCTTAAAAATACATACATCGCTATGCCTGTTTACATATCAGTACAATCAGGTCCGAAAATAAGAGGAACCTTCACTTCATTCAGTTATCTTCCTTTGATTTACTAACATGGTAAGCTTGGCATGCTTGCAGTCTCTGTGCATATCCTAGGACAGTGGTTCTGAACCCTAGGGGGTTGCCTGGCTCCTTCTGCGGGGTCCCCAGGTTGGGTGCCCCCGAGACGGCGGTGGATGGCCACAAGTGGTGGCCGGCGTAAACTGTACTGAAAACTTCGGGAGGTGCTGACCTCCCAGAAAGACAAACAGGTGCCAGCTAAATCTCCATATGATTGATTTTCTATGCCTAAGCTGCCAGCCTGGACATCTATGCCTAAGCTGCCATCCCCGACATCCACAAGCAGTAGTGTATGGCGGCGGCAGCTGGAAGCAGCAGTGGGCGGTGGCCGGTGGCAGTGGCCAGCGGAGGATCCATAGCAATGGCTGTCTCCATGCCGCCTCGACTGTTGTGTGCCTGCACAGTCAGGGTGGCTTGGAAGTGGCCAATGCCATGGCCACTGCCTGCTACTGCTACCTGCCACCTGCCATTGCCCGCCACCACCTCAGATGTCGGGGCTAGCAGCTTAGGCGTAGAAAATCAATCATACAGAAATTTAGCTGGCACTAAACTCCCAAAGTTTTCAGTGCAGTTTATGATGGCTCTGCTTACCTTGTTCTTTGCTTGTGTTTAAAACACACACACATCGTAAGTGTTCCAATATTTGCTGTGGCAGAGCATTTGTGTCCCTGCGCACGTGTATGAACATGCACACACACTTGTGTGTGCGTAGACCCCACCATCGCCGCACTTGGGGTCACCAAGTTAGAGTGGTTGAGAGCCGATGTCCTATTAAGACCCACGATGCTTATATATTCTTAATGCATAGTTTCATGCATAGCTATAGCAGCCGTTTCCTCAGTGAGATGTTTGCTGCATAAGATGAACACCAAACACCCACAATTGCACGGATTCCCATTTTTCTTTTCACTTGAGACAGTGCATACCTTTTCCAACCCTATCTGATGCACATACCATTTGTGTTCATGAAACAAATGTTTTATGCTGGCAACATCATAATTTGTATATAGGGCATTTGTCAAAATAAATTTATAGTGGGCCTTTCTATGGCATAATCTGTATACTTCCTTTCTATGTCAAAGGCTCAAAATATTTCATGTTACATTGAAATATGTAAATTAGAACATATAAACAATGCATGCTATTTATTCATTTAAATAGCTCCAAGCAATAGTGTCTAATGGGACTAAAAGAATGGGTAGGTTCTCTTATACATGGCAGGTCTGCAAAAGTAAAGGTCTGATATCATTTTAGAGGTTTATTCTAACACAGCCCACTGTGGATGCTCTTTTTACTCATGTAATAATTGCCTAAATTCCCCATTATAATCTAATATAATAACCCAAAGCAGTTAGTTCAACAGGTTAATTATGCGATGGACAGCAATAAAAAGTATTTCATTCTACCACTTTTATATTTGCCATGGTTTTGTTTGACTGAAAGCTCTCTATATGATCATACAGGCCTGAAGTCATTGTGAATGTTGGGCTGTTATCTGTATCATATAATAAGGCAATTTGGCCTGCACCTTTGCTTCTGTTTAGTCTTGAAATTAGTTTAGTCTATGAATCAAAGATGACATTCAGATGGAAAGTTGTGTTGGTCAGGAGCAACGGAACAAAGGTGGAATCCAGTGGCATCTTTAAGACTGATAAAGTTTAGAAGAAGAAGAGCTGGGTCTTATGTGCTGCTGTTCTCTTCCTGAAGGAGTCTCAAAGCGACTTACAGTCGCCTTCCCTTTCCTCTCCCCACAACAGACACCCTGTGAGGTGGGTGAGGCTGAGAGAGCCCTGATATCACTGCTCAGTCAGAACAGCTTTATGAGTGCTGTGGGAAGCCCAAGGTCATCCAACTGGCTGCATGTGGGGGAGTGGGGAATCAAACCCAGCTCACCAGATTAGAAGACAGTGCTCCTAACCAATCCACCAAGCTAGGTATAAGCTTTCATGTGCATGTATGTACTCTTTCTCAGATACTTCACCAGACAGATGATAAAGTCTGCATGCATGTGTAAGCTTATACCCAGAATTAAAATGTGTTGGTCTTAAAGGGGCCACTGGACTCCTCAAAGATTAATCTAACTTTATAATGTTTAGGTTGTTAGCTATGATTATAACTCTACTGTTATAAATCTTTTTTCACAATTACATGCAAAACTATGAGGATTTGCAACTGCATACTTTATAACATGATGTCCAAGACTGAAACACATATTTTGATTAACACTAAGTTGTATTCATCAATAATTTCTGTTGCCAGAAGTGATTTCTGTCAGTGGAGCTGGCCTTTCTTGCATTTCCTAATCCTGCTGCAACCAAAGTGCTGCTCCTGGGGGATCGGAACCCCTCAGAAACTGTTGGAATGTACAAAATTTGTAGCATGCATGATTCATATTTCAGGTATAGGTGACCTGTTTGGTCCAAGTGCTAGAAATAAAAATGTATCCTCTGCAAGTTTGGTACATCTAGGCTAGCACACCAGGGTGCTATTCTATCACATTATGAACCTCACAAACCAAACCACAAGCCTCATTTGGCACATAAAAGTTTGTGATAATTTATGGTTCATGAATGAGGCATGCTCTGAACTAAACAACCAATTTTCCTGGCATGTGCCCATTCCTAGGGATTTGCAATAAGCCCTGTGGTTTTGCCATAATTTCAGGGGTTTGCCTTATACATCTGTGGCATCTGTGGCATCTGTGCAGGTCTGAAAGATGATGATGAGCACAAGCCATGCCTGTTGCCTTTTCCCATGCTACTGGCTCAAAAAGTGCTGCTACTTGGGTGGGTCTGGTCCTGGGTACCAGACAACATGGAATGCTGTTGTTGGCACATTTGCCAGGCAATGCCAACCTTGGTCTGCTTGGAATCAAAACAAACAAGGCTGCATTTGTGTTTTATGTATCCAGGTGTCTGCCCCCCTTCTTTTCCCTTAACATAATGAGAGGAAATGTATGCATCCAATCACATGGATAAGACTGTCTAGGTCATGCCTATGGTATAGGGGTATTAATTTTATTCATGTCAGTGGGACATGAAAAAAAGGTAAACCATGAACAAGAATGCTAAAAATTGAAGTTCAGCTTTGGGAGAAAAAAGAAGTCACTTTTTAAAAATGGTAACCTTATTTAATTAGGCCAAATATGAACTCTCCTAGCTTTAAACAGAGACATATGTTTCAGCTTTTGACTGAAAATTCTGACATTCTGGATTGATAGTGTTTTAAATGAAAGATAAATTTAAATAAATAGCTAAATTACAATAGAATTCTGTGTTATATCTACATTAATAATACCCAAAGAATTAGCTGTGATTAATGTTTTAAGGAATACCAAATGAATTAATAATGACTGACCACTTATGGCTAAATGGGCCACCCTTTATAATAAGTGGCAAATCACTCTTACTTCCTTTGGTATTTCTTGCAATAACTTTAATCATGATGAATTCTTTTGGTATTCAGGTGGATATAATACATGATTCCGCAGAAACTCCATTATAATTGAATGTAATATTGCAGAAATGATTTTCATTTAAAGCAGGCTAATAGATGTTGAGAAAGTATCAGGGAGCTATACTCCAATGTGGAAGAACAGTGAAAATGAATAAGGGAACCCAAGTTCCCATATGACCATATTTTTAACAACATGTTGTAATATTTAATCCCTGCTTTTCTTTACCTCGTCCAATGTAACTATGATATTTTTGTGTGAATAAATGTTTTATCTGTAATTATGAGGCAATTAAGTATCCCTCTTCCCCCATCTTGTAAAGGAGGGATTTCTCTTTCATTGTTCCTTGATTTTTCCTTGAAAAGAAATCAAGGCATTTTTGTAACATCAATCTTTGTAGTTAAAAATATATATTAATTACTCTGAACAGAAAGAAATAAAAAATAACAAAATTATGAGAAAGCTACTGATAAGCACCTATTAAAGCTTTCAAACTATCTAATATATGTCACCATTGTCATCTCTATGCCATAAATTCAAGGAAGGTTCTAAATCCATAGAATTACTGGAATTGGATGTTTATTTTTGCTTTGTTTTAATACAAGACTTTTAACAACAGTAAGGGAATTGAAGGTCCATTTTCATTGCCCATTAGTCTCCAGGACAACGATTATGCATGGGGAGGAAAGACTGGGCTGGCGATGGCATGGCAGCAGCATTAATCCCTGCTTACACATGACATTGCTGCCATCCTGGCCCTACTCCCGGCTCAAACCCACCATAGGGCCCCAGTTGGCCCATGGAAAGGGAACACTGATTTTTCAGTTGTGGCCACCATCAGAGGCTAGGCCAGGCTAACCCATGCATTTCTGTGCTACGGTGGCCAGGGTGAAACAAATATGCCCCACTCAGCTCCATGTAGTTGCACGGTGTCGCTGGATCTACTGGAGCTTTTTGCACTATTTTGCAGGAAGGTGTCATTGTGATCTCAGGTAATCCCACCATCCTGTATAATGAACTCCCCCTGCCACCCTCTGAAGTAGAATTGTTCTGCTGCAGAGATGTTCCCGGTGGGGGGGATGCTTTTGGTGCAGAGCTAGTTCATCACCAAAATGTGTCCCTCACAGGGAAGCACCAGTTTGTGGCACTTTACTGCGTCCCCTGTGTGCCCACTATAAATGGCATGGCCACTGACATGCATTGAGATTCATAGAGAGGAAAATAGTTTATCAGAATATAAGCATCCTCAAAGATCATTTATTGCAATGAAAAATCTCTCTTTATTTTGGGGTAGATTCCTGGTAGGCTGGCCATGGTAACTGGAGCCCGATGACTGCATATTCACAATAAAGATTTACAATAAAGAGCATGGACGTTAAGCGAATAGGGAGAGGACTGTTTCATCACATGCCTGCCCTCTTTCCCCTTTCATACCCCACTGCCAGTGATCACAACAGGAATGTGTTTTAGATTGGGTTGCTGCCTGAGGCCAATATTACTGTGCACATTGAAGAGAACTTATTATTTGAACCAAGGGCACGTTGCATTGGGGTCCTGTAGCAATTTGGACCACGCCATTTTTTAAACAAATGTTGATCTGGAAATGGAGAGGGGAGGGCGGGTGGAAGGGCAGGCAAAACGCTGTAGAGACTGTCAGGCATTTCTCCTTCCAGACAGGCTTGCCCCTGTTTGTGCCCTGTTGTGTGCTGCAATAAGAAAGGGGAAAGCGGATTCTACCACTTTCCCTCATTGCATGGCAAAAAGGATGAAAACTCGCACCACTCACTGGAGAGCTATGGGTTGCTGCCGACCTCACGAGGAAGCAGCATTAAAACCTGAGAACAATAAGAGGCCAGGCAGGGGCAAATTTCTCATGGAGAAAAGGTCAGATACTGGCTTTACATAGTGATGGTGCTAGACTGTGGTCCAAATTCCATCTAGTTCTTTTCGTATTAGTTTCCAGACAGAATATGAGCAGACTAGAGTAGTGCATCTTGTATGTTACCTAGAGTTGCCAAATGCCTTGGGATATCCTTGAAGATTTGGAGAGCATTAGGGAGGGAAGGATGTGAAGCCACCATTTCCTCTAGGGGAACTGAGCTTTGTCCTCTGGAGATCAATTGAAATTATGGGAGAACTCCAGCTGCCACCATCAGGTTGGTAACTCTACCCTAGCATTGTGACAGTGGTCAAGTAAATGTATGTGGGAGCAGTAATGAAGCTCATTCTCACTGTTCCTACACCACATCACTTATTTCAAAAGTGTTTACACAGGAATCCTGGCATATGAAAGGTCCTCTAAGTCAAGAGAAGGTGGCTCCGTGGCAGCAGTGATGATCCTGAGCAGACCCCCACATGTGGAGCGCTTCTTTTGAAAGCTATAATACTATTTCTCTGTTCCTTATCCATTTTCTCTGAACATTTATTTTGTTTTGTGATTGCTTTCTTCAGAATATAAACCTCTGCTATTTTTTTTAAAGGAAAAATGGTCTTTCTGTATCACTTAAGCAAGAGAGGGTTTCTACTTTGATAAAACTTATATGACCTGGCAGGGGCAGCAGAATAATTTAGAATGCAGATTCTTTAGAGGAATTTCTTAAAAGAAATATCCCAAGAAACTCTGAAAATGCTAATGGAAAGTCCTCTGTTAAGAGCCACTGGTGATATTTTGGGGTGGGGGTGGGGAGCTTGCCCTCTGATCTAAGAAGGTCAGCAAATGCTCTTGCTTTGTACTGTGTATTTTCTTCCCCCTTCTGAAAAAGAAGTTGGATGAATTATAATGGTCTTACAGATATATCTTCATATATTCTTCTTCCAGTTCTTCCCCTCATTCTTTTCTGATAATTTGTCCAGCTTGCAGGGAAGTGATTGGTAATATCTGGATATATTTTTTCCCCTTTTGTGTCGGCAAAGCCTTGAAGTCCGAGCACTTTCATATTTATTGTCCAGCAGTGGTTAGGGCTATTCATTAGGGAAAGTGTCTCTATTACTCTGACAGAAAGGTGATAGCCTTGCCTTCCCCAGCCCCGTTATTTATTAATGACTCCCAGATACCATTTTCCAGTTCTGTGCACCACAGTATTTTAATTTAATGATACAAATTAGGGACCATCCCCAGCCCTCCATCTGAGCATACAGTTCTCATTGATATCAATATTAGCTGAGTTTTTATCTGCTGGTTGGAATGAAGGCCTTAGTTTCATATCTGCAGTATTTCCTAAGAAGAGGGAAATGAATATAAGGGAAAGGCAATTCAGGCTTTATAAGGTAGGTTGGCAGGTCTTTCCTTAACCCTCTCCATTTATCTGGGCTTGTGGCCAGCATGACTGTATTTCTTTTGGAATAGTCACATGGTAATGTCCATTTAGCATATCATTCTAATGAGGATTCTTGTGGTAACAGTCCTAATGCTGGAACCTATCATCTTACATTTGTAATTCTATCTATCTATCTATCTATCTATCTATCTATCTATCTATCTATCTATCTATCTATCTATCTATCTATCTATCTATCTATCTATCTATCTATCTATCTATCTATCTATCTATCTATCTATCTATCGATATGAGGGGGAAATTTAAAACAATTAAAATGCACAGATCTCAGGAGCCATTTTGGATTGCCAAGGCAACCAGGATTCAATGTTATCTGGAGTTGTCAGGCCACTGTAGCCCGGCACTACTGGAAGCTTTCAGGACAGGGCAAATGGCAGACATGACGTTTAACATCATTTCAGTTTAACAGTCTCAGTACCATGAGAATATTTAAATTTGAAGAAAGCAGCATTGCAAATACTCAGTTGCTCAAGGAGAGTTGCATGGTCCTCCCATGCCCATTGTTCTCAGCACAATGACAGTAGTTGACGTTGGGAACGGAATCCTTTAAAAAGATTCACTTTCATGAGAGTTTCATCTGTGGTGCTCTATCTGTGAAAATCTATTCACAGTTGTCAATATTATTTGATGTTGTAGTCATCTATAAATGAGGGTTCATGAGAGATTCAACCCATTGCATGGATAACCTTGGGCTAGTCACAGCTCTCTCAGAAGTCTCTCAGCCCCACCTACTTCACAAGGCGAACTGTTGTGGGGACAGGAAGGAGGGTGATTATAAGCCTCTTTGAGACTCCTTAAGTAGAGAAAAGTTGGGTATAAAACCGACTCTTGTTCCATTGATTTTCAGGATGGTTCTTAGAACACAAACTATGTGTGGTATTGGGAAAGAAAGGGATGCAATAATATGTCAATAACATAAATCTATTCTTATGTCACAGAATATTGATAAAATAGACATTGTTAGTACAAAGAAAGTAAAATATGTACATTTGAATCCTGTTGAATATGATCACTGATAGAGAGACTTTCTTTCCTCAAGCTGCATCTCAAAATGGACCTGTAAGTCCCACTGAAACAGTCCCACTGAAACAGGGGAGGTGAAAGTCTGCTGCAGAAGTGGGAGGGAATCAGAAAATGGTTCCCACTTCCAAGGGGACGGAAGTGGGAACCACTTGGAAGTGGGAACCATGGAAGTGGGAAAATGGTTCCCACTTCCATTTCCAAGAAGAAGAAGAAGAAGAAGAAGAAGAACAAGAAGAACAAGAAGAACAAGAAGAAGAAGAACAACAAGAACAAGAACAAGAACAAGAACAAGAACAAGAACAAGAACAAGAACAAGAACAAGAACAAGAACAAGAACAAGAACAAGAACAAGAACAAGAACAAGAACAAGAACAAGAGTTGGTTCTTATATGTCGATTTTCTCTACCCATAGGAGTCTCAAAGTGGCTTACAATCTCCTTCTCATTCCTCTCCCCACAACAGACACCCTGTGAGGTGGGTGAGGCTGAGAGAGCCCTGATATCACTGCTTGGTCAGCTGGTTGCATGTGGGGGAGCACAGATTCAAACCCGGCTTGCCAGATTAGAAGTCCACATTCCTAACCACTACACCAAGCTGGCTCTAGAAAATTTGGGCAGGATCTAAACCACAAGCTGACCCTCCCATGCCATTCTTTGTTGTTAGCTTCGAAATAATAATCGATTCAAGGCATCCCTTAACCATCGATGTGTTAATAGTATGAAATATGAAGTATTACTGATATATTTCCCACAGTTCCTAACTTTTACCAGTGACTTACCATTTCTGAGAATTGTTGTTTGTATTCACCTAGATGCACTGCCTGCAACTACTTAGAATAACTTTAAGGGCTTTAAAAATGAATTATAACTATGGTTTGGAAATGCAGCAAAACCTCATGAGTCATGTAATTTTTCTTATCTATGTGATTTAAGATTAACAGCACTAATCCTGACCAAAATGTAAGCTGAAAACAGTTCAAAATTAAAAACCCTGCTAAGAAAATATTAAAACACATGATTAAATATTTCAGCAGTGTAGGCCACTCCCTTGGTGATTGCAGCTCCCTCCTGAAGGAGTCATTAATAAAGCTCAATATCGATATTAAAGAAAACATGTCTCTCTGGGCAGCTACGATGCATTAACATACTTTATTCTGTCCAATAAGTTGGTTTTATTAACAAATTAATAAACCTATCCATTTGCTCATGCTAGCACTTGAAAACACTGTGTGGGTTAGTATGGGGTTGTAGTCCGGTTGCCAATTTGGGATTGAGAAATTCCTAGAGATTTCAGTTGTAGAGCCTGGGGAGGGAAGGATTTGGGAGGGGCCTCAGCAGGGTGTGATGCCATAGACTCCATCATCCAAAGCAGCCATTTTCTCCACAGATTATTGTAACCCAGAGATCAATTGTAATGACAGGATCATTGTAATCCATAGATCTCCATAACCCACTTGGAGACTTTCAACTATAGGTGTCTTTTGTAACAAAACAACAAGCAAACAAAATAACCCCTAGTTGTTTGAAAATGTATGACTTGAGCAGGTCTGCAGCATCTTCTTTCTCAGTTTTAATTTATAAATGTCCAGGTTTCCGTGGCTCACATCCTATCATTCTGCCCAGTGACGTTTGAGCCATTTTCCAGGCTAAAGAAACTAGATATGGGCACAAGTCTGCTTGTGGGCCAAAATTTGGGCCAAAAGTGGGAAGGTTTTATGGTCAGGAATATACAAAGAATCCATGCCATGTGTCATTGTAGCTGGGAGCTTACCTTAGGCTAAACAAAGTTGTTTTAACCTAAGGTAGGCTACAACCCAGGTTGTCCCCCCCCCAAGAAGACCAATTTATACCAGAAGAAGATAGCCACTAGCCTCTGCTTTAAAACCTCCAAAGGAGAGCCCACCACCTCTCAAGGAAGCCACCCACCTCAGGAAGTTCTTCTTAATGTTTATCTGAAAAATCTTTTGATTTAATTGCAATCTGTTTGTTCTTATCTGACCTTCTGCGGCAAAAAAAAACAAAACAACTCTGTTCTATTCTCGATATAATAGCTCTTCAGATATTTTAAAATGGCATATCACCTCTCAGTCATCTCCTCTCCAGGATAAATATACCCAGCTCCGTCAACATGTCTTCATAGGACTTGGTCTCCAGATCTCTCAGCAACTTTGGGACATGTTCTAGCAAGGCCATATCTTTTTTATAGTAGAGTGCCCAAAACTGAACACAATACTCCCAGTGAAGTCTAACTAGAGCAGAGTAAAGTGACACCATTATTTCAGATTATCTGAACACTTTACTTCTGTTGATGCAGCATCAAATAGCATTTGCCTTATAATTACTGCATCATACTGTTGACTCATGTTCAGTGTATGATCCACTAGAGTCCTTGCAAGACAAGTCTTCCCCATTCGATAATTGTGCATTTGACTTTTCCTACTCAAATGTAAAACTTTACATTTATCCATGGTGAAATTCATTAGGTTAGTTTTACCTCAGTACTTTGGCCTGAAGATCATTCTGTATAATGATTCCAACCTGCAGTATTTGCTGTTCCTTCCAATTGAGTGCCATGGGCAAACTGAATGAGCATCACCTCTATTCCTTGATCCAAGTCATTTACAAAGATGGTGAACAACAAGAGACCCAGGATAGATCCCTGTAGTATCCATTTGCCACCCCTCCAAGAGGATGAAGAACTCTTTGGGTGCAATCTGTCAACCAGTTAAAAATCCACCTAGCAGAAATAGGATCCAAACCACATTTTACCAACTTGTTAACAAGAATATCATGTGGAGCCTTACCAAAAGCCTTATTGAAGTCAAGACAGACTATAATCACAGCAAGGTAGCAATGTTCTCAATAAAGGATGTAAGGTTAGTCTGACATGACTTGTTCTTGAGGAGCCCATGCTGGCTATTAGCAATCATGGCCATTCTTTCTAAATGATCAAGGAGTGACTGACTGACTGATGATTTTTTCTAAAACGTTTCCAGGATAAACATCAAGCTGATGGATCAGTTTAACCAGAATCTCCCTCCTTTCCCTTTCTTGAAGATGGTGACTACATTTGTCCCCCTCGAATCTTCTGGCACCTCACCGATTCTCCAGGAATTCTCAAAAATAATGGACAGAGGTCCCAAAAGAGTACCAGCATTGTTTCCTTTACAAGAGAAGACTGAGGCAAAGTAGGACTTTCATCATCCATTAAAATTTCATTATCCCCTCCTTACAATGGGCATATCACTTCCTTGTTGTTTTTCTTGCTCTGAACAGAAGTAAAGAACCCTTTTGTGTTGCATCTAGCATTTCTTGCTAGCCTGAGCCCAAACTGAGCTTTAGCTTCTTAACATGCTCCTTTAATGGCTTGGTCCCAGCACTTTGAATGGGCCCCAAAACAAGTAGGTAGCCAGCATTACTCTCTCCAAACTGGTGACATGTACTCTTTAGCAATTGTAAAGTTATTTATAGTGTGTCTAATAAGAATTAGCAATTTTTACTGCTAGATTCAAATGAGTAGCCATGTTGATCTGAAGTAGCACAATAAAATCAGAGTCCAGTAGCACCTTTAGCAAACAAATATTTATTCAAGATGTAAGGTTTCGAGTACAAGGTCTGAAGAAGAGTGTTGGCACTCAAAAGCTCACAACTTTGTTGGTCTTAAAGGTGCTACTGGACTCCAATTCTACTGCTGTATTTTATGCCAACTGAAGGTTTCTTAGCCTTCAGACAACCCCCACATAAAGCATATTGGAGTCATGTAGCTTGAATGTGTTCCGACCATGTTTTTTCAGAGGTCTAGAGTGAAGGTACATTTTAAGGTACCAAACTCTGAGTTCAGAAATATCCTTGAGGGAGGATGGGAATTTGGGATGGAAGGGACCTTTGCTGGATATAATACAACACAGTTCACCTTCTTAGGCAACCATTTTCTCCAGGAATAGTGGAATAAATGCTTTCAATAAATAAAAATGTGAGTGAATCTATGTAGTTTGGAGACTGGTTGTAATTCTGGAAGATATCCAGTCCCCACAGGGAGGGTAGAATCCCTAGTACACTTACATGGACTGCAGAGAAGTAATTTACAAATCATTCCCACTGCTCTTTAAAATGTTACCTCTGGCTTTACCTACAATCTGTCAGAAGAAAGGATGCTGAACTAGGTAGATAGATGAAAACTGTTAGAACCTGGTAGTATTTTGAACCAGAGTGGCCAAAGAATATAAATCCTAGATAGATGGAGGGATGGGAGGTTGAACATTTATTGTTAAAATATAAGTGATAGAAGAAAGCTGAATATTTAAAATAGTTTTTCCTATCACAGGGGGAAGCTGCTTAAAAGAGGGCCTCAGGGCTGTCTTCTTTTTACCTGTACTTTTGTGGAAGTAAAAATTAATCTAGAATGAGCCTATAATGGCTTGAGGGGTTTTTACATCCATTTGATAGTGTGTGTTTGTTTGGATCCTGGATAATGCTGTGCTCAACATCTCAATTTAACAAAGACAAAATCTTTTCTCATGTGGGAGATAAAAGTCCAAGGAGCTCCTTTGCACTGTAAAGAAAATGCATGTACATAAATTCATCTTTTGTACTATTATCTAAAAACATTTCATCTGGAAACAGATACAGTTTCTTTTCAAAAATCCCTTATAATTTTCCTTTTCTTACAACAATGTTTCAGGGTAAAGCATGGGGGGAAACCACAAATATACATTCATATTTGAAAATAATTCCGGACTTGGATCAACATGAGCTTTTTGAAGGCATTACATATCAGAATACAGATGTCCTCTACGCTACATTCATAAAGCCAAGTACAAGATATTCATGTGGAGCTATAAATATTAATCTGAGACTCATGCCAAGGATATCCACTAACAGAGATTCAGCAGCCTAATTCAGATTTATGGCTTGTTTTGTACACAGCTGTATTAATTTAATTACTTACATTGTAAGTAGGAAGACATAATCACACACAATAATCCACATGCTATGGGAATACCTGTTTCTACCATTACTAACAGCTTTATTTTGAAGAAGTGAGAAGGCAAACAACATTTTGAGAGCAGCAAGTTTGCTTGAAAAATTGTCCTCACCAACTCTGAAGCTACCTGTACCTTTTCAAGGTCAAGCTGCAAGATAAAACAGGCTGCACCAGTTTTAAGCCCAAACCAATGATTGGCGGAACACTCTGGTATAATCCCCCGATAAATTTTATACTTTAACATCATTTTAAAAATCATTTTAAATTAATAGAAAGTAGCCAGTTTGGTGTAGTGGTTAGGAGTGCGGACTTCTAATCTGGCATGCTAGGTTAGATTCTACGCTCCCCCACATGCAGCCAGATGGGTGACCTTGGGCTCGCCACGGCACTGATAAAACTGTTCTGACCGAGCAGTGATATCAGTGCTCTCTCAGCCTCACCCACCTCACAGGGTGTTTGTTGTGGGGAGAGGAAAGGGAAGGTGACTGTAGGCTGAAGGCTGCTTTGAGACTCCTTCGGGTAGAGAAAAGTGGCATATAAGAACCTCTTCTTCTTCTTCTTCTTCTTCTTCTTCTTCTTCTTCTTCTTCTTCTTCTTCTTCTTCTTCTGCTTCTTCTTCTTCTTCTGCTTCTTCTTCTTCTTCTTCTTCTTCTAGCTTAAAATGAATATATTTTTTTAATTGTATAATCTGCCTTGGGAGGGAAGGCAGCAAGGTACAACCTGTTCTGATCAGATCTTGGAGCCAAGCAAGGTTAGTATTTGAATGGGAGACCTCCAAGGGAAACTTTGATGAGGAAGGCAATGGCAAACCACTTCTGCTTCTGACTTGAATGCCCCTTGCTGGGGTCACTTGTCAATGGTGACTTCACAGCATTTTATCCACACAGTCTGACTTGAGTCACAAAGAAAATGGTGAATTATAAAGGAATTGAATTACAATCTGTTCCACTATATATTTCTAGTAAGGCCTTGGAGGAGGAGGTTTCATGGCTTCACTGTCTCTCAGCATTTAACACCCATTCAGGGCAACTGTCCCACCCCTGATTGCCTCCTGCTGTCTGTCCAGCAGCCAGCCAATCACATTCCATCCCCCACCCCTGAACACCACCTCCTCCTTCCACTTCTCTCTGATGCTTGGAGGCTGCAGATCCCTGCCGCATGTATTCCTGAATGCAATGGGCTTTGCCTCTACTAATGATTAAGGGACAATGCTGCATTGTGTGTGCATATTTCCTGTTATGACACATTTTGCAATTGATACCACCTCCCTGGGAAATTTATAAGTACCTCACCCCTTCCCTTTCTAAGACCAAGAAGCAAATGTCTATGCATCAGCCATATTTCTTATACCATTTCAACAGAAAACCTGAAAACACTCATGGAATAATTGAGTCCCATGGGAGGACAGTATATAAATGAAATAAATGAGATAATAATAATAATAATAACAACAACTGCTAGAACTGTAGAACCAGATTATAAGGAAAAAATGTGCCTGAATGGTGGAAGTTTATTATGGGTAGAAACTACATGTTGTTCCAGTTTTGATGAAGCTAAGCAAGTCCGGTCAGTGCCTGGAAGGAAGACTTGCACAGAATTCTGGATACACCAACTTGAGCTCCATAACTGAAGAAAGTTGGGTTATAAATGCAATGAATAAATATACCAAGCCAGCAGGGGTATATTGAAGAGGGTAGGAGATAAAGGGATGGTTTTAGCCATTATGTCTGTGAGCTTCCAGGACTTCAGTGACCATTTTGAAAGAATAGAGAAGCAGAAATATCTTCCAGTTACAGTACTCTGAAAATCATACGATTCCACATACCAAAGCTTGAAAATACTCATGTTTTCCTATTAGTCCAAAATGATGACCCCACATGTCAGAATCATGCACATATTGTGCAGTCCCAGTGCATGCAGTTGAATTTCATCCACCCCCTTTTAATACACCTAAGAAGCTTTATATTGTGGTGCATTAGATAAAATTGAGCAAAACCATTCAAGAATACTGCCCCACATGCCTGTAAAATCTTGTTCAATTGAACCATATATCTAACGAGATGAACAGGGTAGAACTTCTAATATTCAGCTCCGGTTACTTGCTGATTTTCACATGATGAGAATCTGAATCTTTCATTATTTTCTAGGCACTGCATATATTATCCACTTATTTATATTTTAAAAGGACAATGTGTACCTAGGAAATTGAGAGGAGGAATTGTCAATTTTTCTTCTTACAAAGAATATAAATTTATGTCTTACAAATCAGGAAATATCACAGTCAGCACTTCCTTTGATTAGTAAACAAATTGTTAAGCAAAACAACCATTTATGCAATTAGTATGCAACTAAGTCACTAGGTTGTTTTTGTTTATATATTGTTTATGTGTTTATAGTCATATATATACATATACATATATTAAATCTCAGTTAAACTTGGGCATGTGTGGTTAAATACCTAAAATATGTATGTGATTGCCTACCTTATTAGTATTCATTTACTACTACTGAATAGAATCCTAGCTTCTGAACTACTGAACACTTAAGCTAAGTAATTAAATATGTAAATGGACATTTGGAAATGTGAACGGAAATTTGTACACAAAATTATAGTACCTGTTCAGTTTGTGCATTGACAGTAATTGTGTGCTCAAATTAGGTCTGAATTAATACATTTCCCAATTCAATTTCTGACTTCCAGCAATTGCATGTGGTTGGCATTCCCTATGGTCCATGAAGGTCATTCATTATCAGCGATCCCTTTGTCATGATTACTGCCTGCCCTGTCTCTTCTTCCCTGAGATGGAGAGAAAGTGCCGATGGACTGTATGAAGGTTAGAGATGATGAGGAGGAAACTGAAAGTGCTTTTGCATCCAAGCAAGCAAGGATGAGCCCTTTGTGTTTGTATCCAATTCTTGAAAATTAAATGTATATGTCTCATAACAGGAGAAGTTTAAACTGCAAAATCAGTTGCCCCATTCAGTTGTGAATGATAGAGACCATCAATGGCTAGGTCTCTATAATGCACGCCCTGGTTACATCTAGATTAATTTAATGTAATGTGCTGTACAAGAGGCTGCCATTGAAATTCCAATTGGTGCACAATGCATAATGCTGCAGCCAGGATATGGACTAGACCAGGTAATGGGGACCCCTTTTACTCCAGTCCTGAGCCATTTACACTGACTTCACATCTGCTTTTATGCACAATTCAAGTCACTCTTGTTGACCTTTAAAGACCTACGTGAGTTGGGACCAGCAAGAAGATAACCTACTCCATTTTGAACCGATGTGACACTATGGTCATCTTCAGAAGCTGTGCTTCTGAACTACCCCTAAATGACAGCCACGACTCACCTGTTGACATGGCGAAGGGTCCTCCACCCCCAAATGCCCGGGAGTTTCCCAACATGGATCTGGCAATCCTGCCTCCAAGACAGCTACATTCTTAGTGGAAACTGTTCTCAATAATTCATTAATTCTGGCAGATCTCCAGTCCCACATGTAGGCTGCCAGTCCTACCAGCGCCTGTGCAAAGACATAGCCATTGAATCATGATCTATGATTATGCAGGGCCAGTACAGAGAAAAGTCAGTATAGTTCAGAAGAAAGTTGCCAAAGTACTTTTTTTAAAAATCTGGCCAGAAATAAATTGTAACTGTAAGCCAATTGTACCAAAAATGACAATGTCTGTTTATAGCTGTCAAAACAAGAAAAAAAAAACACCAAGTTATTTTATACAGTTATATTTTGTGTGAACAATCTGGATTCATTTTGTTTCTTATTACTTTCTAGTAGTTTATTTCTAATTATTTTTTCTTCTTGCTCAGTTTTCATTCTTCATATTCCTGACCAGTTTACTTTTTCTTCCAAGATGACTATAACTTATTCATTTATGCTAACCTCAGATTAACCTCGATGTTTGTCACCATAAAAGTATTTCAAGGCCATTGTCATAAGAGACATGGAAACAGAGACAGATATTAATAGCTTATATTCACTTTAGTGATCTGACAAACCTTCATATTTAACATTGGAATGGAAATTTTTTAACAAAATTGTAGCATATGTTGCTTTGGAGAATATAACAGACACTTTTCAGTTATTGTGTGGTATATAACAAGGTCTTCATTTTTATATCTACCATATATACTTGAATATAAGCCGACCTGATTATAAGCCAAGGCACCAGTGGAGGGGGTAAGGCTGGCCTAAGCACTTAATCCATGATCCATCATCATAGGCTCTCCCATCCAGCCTCCCCCCTCTCAACAAATACAGAAAAGTCAAGAGGATGAATAGCTGCTGGTTTTATACCCCCACTTTTCACTATCCAAAGGAGTCTCAAAGCACCTTACAATCAGCTTACAATTGCCTTCCTTCCTCTCCTCATGCCAGACACCCTGAGAGAGCTCTGACAGAACTGCTCAGTGAGAACAGCTCTTGCAGGAGAATCAAACAGTGCCCCCCCCAGGCCACCAAACCAGAGCAAAACAACAGTACCCAAAGCTGGCAACCTACTACAACAAGTACAATAGCTACCAAACTGGGAGAATGGACAATTCTAACTACAACAATAGTGCCCCCCAGAACAAAACACTGAATTAAAGAACTGTAAAACTGAACACTGAAAGAAAGAACTGTAAAAATGAACTTTTAAAAGGAACATAACCCCAAGAAGAAAAGCCAAAGAATGATGCCCCTCAGATAAAAGGAGAAAGAAGCACTATGAGAAAGAAACAGTGAATCCCAAATCAGCCCCAAAACCTACCCCACCCCACCCACAGAAACCAAAATAATAATAGTTTGGAAGAAGTAATTAAGAAGAGGAAGAATAAAAGTGAAAGCAAGAGGGAAAAAAGAGTCCCTCAGTAAAACTGTTGATGTCTTCTCCAGGGATGATCCTCCCATGTTCATTGCAGCAGCCAGCCAGCCAGAAGCACACTCTCTGGGAGTCACTGTAAGAGTCTGCTCTACCAGACAGAGCAGCACAGGCCAGGAGGCCAGCAACAGAAGGCGGGTAAGAAGAACCCCAGCCTTATATACTTTCCTGGCCAAACACAGAAGATTTTCAAAACCTCCTCTGCTTGGCCAGGAAATGTTTTACCCCCTCAAACATGCTTTCCTGTAGGCTAACTTCCCCAGCCCCCCCCCTTGTCTTCCTTGCAGCAAGCTGCCAGAGCAAGCTCAGCATCGCAATACTTTTGCACATGCAAAATGCATTGCAATGATTGGCTAGCTTCCCACAGGGAGCCTAGCCAGACATTGGTCTATACCTCACTCACCCCTCCCTTTGTTCCAGGGCCTAGGAAGCCCAAAGTTGAAGCACGAAAGGAGCCAGGCCAGCCAAGGTTAGTGGCAGCCATGCCTCGGGGGAGGGGGGGTGTTGTTCCAGCTGAGCTGCACATCCCTGACCCTCACTCAAGTATAAGCCGATGGGGGCTTTTTGAAGGTAAAAAAAAAGTGCTGAAAAACTCAGCTTATACTAAAGTATAAATGATAATTAATATGCCTTTCTGAATTTAGGTTTCTCAAACCTAAGTACTGCCATTAATTGCCAATCATTACCAAACCATTAAATAACATAATGTTGAGGTTCAAAATATATTCCTTCTTAGAAGTCCACACTAAACCTACATTTCCTTGGAGATCACTGGCACCAGCATGTTTAACATGGATAGATGTACAAATTTGATGAAGGAATAGTAATGTGAACCATCCCTGATAGACTTCTCATAAGGATTAGGCTTGTTGCTATACTGTTGAATTTTATAACTTTCTGTTACATTTTCCCTGGTTCACATGTCCTCCTTTCCAGTTTTACCATTCCACATTTACCAATAGTTTCCTTGCCACTTTCTTCTGTCTGTTCCTTACTCTACTCCCCAAATGACTTGCCTTTCTAATATGATTCATGTTTAGAATTAGATTTCCTGGTCACACTATAGATTTGATCCAGAATCAGCATGGAAATTGTGCATACTCTGCAAATACCAATCCAAGGATAAAGTCAAGATCTGCTGAAATATTACTAAGGACAATTGCTAATTGTTTTCTAATCCATCTTGGTGTAGTGATTAGGAGTGCAGACTTCTAATCAGGGTTCTGTGCTCCCTCACATGCAACCAGCTTGGGTGACCTTGGGCTCACCACAGCACTGATAAAGCTGTTCTGACAAGCAGTAATATTAGGGCTCTCTCAGCCTCACCCACCTCACAGGGTGTCTGTCATGGGGAGAGGAAAGGGAAGGTGATTGTAAACCGCTTTGAGACTCCTTCAGGTGGAGAAAAACGGCATATAAGAACCTCCTCTTCTTTATAATGTTCAGAAAGTGAATAAAGGACACATTTTTGCCAGTCACAATTTTTTGATATATACTATTCTTTCCCCCTTCTAATTCCCTCCTCTCTTCCTCTTTAAGCATTTTTATTTTATAATAAAGCTAAAACATCTAAGAGGAGTATTTGAATAAAATCTCTGATGAAGCTTTATTACAATTCCAACTTTGCTTGTTCAGTTTAAAGTTTAAATTATTTGCTTCTTTTCCCAATACATCAACTTTCTTTTAAAAAAGAAGAGTAAAATATGTACACTCCGATTTGGAATACTTTTAATGGCCCTGTAAAGAGATGGTAGATCCATCAATCAGTTTTCAGTTATTCTGTTGCTTGCTAATCAGGTTTGAAAAAACAGCATTGCAATAAACCAGGCAGCAGCCATTAACTATTCTACCAGACACCATCGTCTGTTGAATAGAATCAAGATGCAATTAATCATGAGGCCGGCTCCGTTATCTGCAAGGAAAGAAGATCACTGCAGCTCTGGTGATTTGAATGTTCTTACTGTAAAGTCAATGGGACATTTGAGAAAATTACTTTGCTTCAAAAATGGCTGCTGTTAGCAGAGTCAATTGTTTATTTTCTAACAGACCATTGTCCAAAAAAAAGTAAGGCGGTAGTTTTAGAAACCTCTTGTGAACAACATTTCCACATTATTTCATAATCCCCCAGCCTATCAGGGAATTTCCCCATGACCCCCTAGTAGGTACTGTTTTGGTTACAGCATGTTTCTAAAATAGGATTGTCTTTTTGTTGACAAAAAAAGCAAATAGAATGGCAATGAAAAACAGCATTTAAAAAGAAAATTTCCCCCAAATCATTCAAGATATGGGGAAAGGAACCGTTAGACTGGCCATATGAAAACTTCATCAGCTAGAGTTCAGTGGCAATACCAAGACCAATTCATCTTGTCAGTAGCATACAAATATATTGAACATTTAGGATCATCCCAAATGCCTGCTGTTCTGTAGGGAGTCAAGGTGCACAGACTTTTCAGGGGTAGCCAAAGGTATGCAAGTTTTCTGTGTACTAAATACAGATTCACAGTATTCTGGGGCCTCCTCATAGGAGGTGAAAGCATGTTTTGCTTCTATCAGAATTGAGTAGGAGATTATCCCTCCCTGTGGCAGCCTCTTGTTGTATGGGAAACTCAACTGAAAAGGAATAGTGTCACTTTTAGTGGTTTTATAGCAGAGGCCGGGCGGTAAGAAGATCAGCCCCCCCCCTCACAAACTGGCGGTAGAGAGTGTCACCCCCCCTCCTGTAGTTGAGGATGCGGAGACTAAATGAGTAAGATTAAGCCATCATTGTTGTCACTATTGTAAATTTATTGGAACTTATTGTTATTTTATGGTTTTTAGGAGATGGGGTTATATAAGCCGCCTCGAGCCTTCGGGCGGAGGCGGGGTATAAATATAATAATAATAATAATAACAACAACAACAACAACAACAACAACAACAACAACAACAACAATTTAATTTGTTGAGGTGAACCTTTCTCTGACAAGCAGCACCCTTCCTTTAGAAAATAATTTCAGGTGGATGGCCATGTTAAGTCTGTAGTAGAAGCTGAAGCAGTAGGACTTTGGAGGCCAGCATTGTTTCCCAAGGTGTAAGCTTCCATGAGGCAAACTTACTTTGTTATGTACAAACTAGGGGCCAAGCCTGTTGCATTCAGGAATACAATGGGCGCTAGACTATGGGGTGGAGTGGAAGAACTCTTGTGGATGGCCTCCCCGCAGGACCTGGAAATGCTTCAGGCAGCTGTTAGGGAACTCACCGGCAAGGGCAGCTCTCACGTGGCAGGGAACTGCAGGCTCTGAGCCTTTTAGGGAAGTGGAAGGAGGAGGGGGTAGTCAGGGGTGAAGGAAGGAAGGCAATTGGCTGGCTCCTGGACAGACAGGCAAGCCAGTTGGAGGAGGAGGGGCAGGACAGCTGCCCTGAGTGGGTGTTAAGCACTGAGAGGCACTTAAGCCATGAAACATGCTCCTCCTCCAAGGCCTTACCAGAAATATATAGTGAAACAGATGAGGGTCAATCAGCCCTTATAACCAGGTCAGAAGATGATTAGGGGTATTCCAAAAACAACTTTGTTATGTTACCGCATACCCTTTCTAGACCCCTTTCTAGGTACCCTATCACAATAGTCATGGTTGCTAAAAGAGATTATTTCCAGACTTGCTTAAGCAAAGGTAACAATGATAATGGAACAAAGAAGAAGAAAGAAAGACTTGGACTGAGGTAATGTTGAGTAAACAGGGTTGAGTGAGTCTAGTTGGCACAACACATTGAATTGGGGGGTGGGACAGTGATCACAGTGTTTGCATAAATAAGAAATGTTCCTATTCTTAAAAAAGACTCATTTTGTTTTATTCAGCGGGAAACTGTAATGACACAAATGGAAAAGGCTGCTTCTCAAAATATTCTCAGATAGAACAGATGTCCCCTGTCCTAAGGGACACTTATCTAGCTGGTATCAAAAGAATTTAACATTAATGTAGTCTATAAGAGCCCCTGTCCCCCTAAGAGTTTGCAGCACCTGTCTCCCCTCTGTGCATCACTCATTCAACGTTAGCAATATGATCAGAAGGAAGGACATGAAACTCCATTAGACATCTTTTGCTGCCAGCCCAGGATCCACTGACAGTGATTTCACATAACCAGGTTGGCCACACAATAATTGCAATGACTTTTTGGTGGCTTATCTATGTCAAATGTCCATCAAAGATCACCTCCCACAAACAGTGCTTTCTTACCATGTGAATTCAGCATCCGTCAACAGCAACAAGCTTATCCACGATAATGTTATCGTTTGATTTCTACCTCACTTCACTGATCATACAACAAGGCTCTATGATGTACATTTTGCAAAGTTAGGGAATAAGAAAACCAAGAAACTTCCTTGGAATATTTAGTTGACTAATTTTTTAGGAAGGTTGCAGCATATACATCCCATGTTCACGAGCTTATTGAAATAGTGTATCATAAAGAAGTTTAATTCCACTGGAATTACAGTTGTTCAGAATCACAGTGCTTGTCCAATTAAAATTATTTAGTGGAAGATGGCTGGTGCTGTATCTCTGTGGCTCACCATGCCTTTCTTGCTGTGTAAACACTGCCACGTTTGATTTATAATTATGTAATGTTACGCTGCAAAATTGCATAAGAGTGGAAGGATTTTCCCACATAGTACAATCCTTGCATACAAGAACTGATGTTGCCTGGTTTGTCTGGAGAGGGGAAGAGACAGGAACATACTGGATGGGCCTATTTCTGAGCTGGATTTTAAGAGCATCTTGGATAAATTATGCTACTTCCTCAACATGCTGCCTTCTTTTTAATCAACAAGGAGTACAATGTTGACAATAATATGTTTCTGGAGCCCAAACCTCTTCCACATACACTGTCTTTGTAATAATCTTTAAAACTGCCTTGAAGAATGGGTCACTATCATCTTTTGTGGGTGTGCCATCAAGTCGCAGATGATATTAGGGTTTTTAAGGCAAGAGACATTTAGAGCAGGGGTAGTCAACCTGTGGTCCTCCAGATGTTCATGGAATACAATTCCCATGAGCCCCTGCCAGCATTGGCTGGCAGGGGCTCATGAGAATTGTAGTCCATGAACATCTGGAGGACCACAGGTTGACTACCCCTGATTTAGAGGACGTTTGTCAGTGCCTGCCTCTGCATAATGATCTGTGGCTTCCTTGAAACGGCAAACCCTGCTTAGTTTCTAAGATATAACCGGATCAGACTATCTAGTTCAGGGTAGTAGCATTACTACCCTCTATAACTACTGGTGATTGACACAAGGCTTTGTACCAGACAAGCAACAGGAGACTTATGCCTACTTTTGACTCTGTTGCAAAAATTATGCATAGTCATAGAGACAAAGTGATTTTGCAACAGAGGCAACAGTGGCTTACTCAGGGTAGTTTGAGGATGTGAAAATGGCTTGAGGGAGACGGCTTTTCCCCATGTGCAGTGTTTATGAGCAGAAAAAAGCCTGCAAATCTGGGAGACAAAATTTTCTTTTACATGTCTGATACATTCAAAGCCCTCTGACAAACACTAATCTGTCATGTGCTGCAAGGCACTTTAAGTTTGTGACTGACATGAGGGTTGGACTGGCAGCCTCTCAGATCAAGGCTATTCTGTTAGCAGCAAATCAAGAAGCCTAGAACTGGCCATTCACTGAGTGCTGCAGACAATGAAACAAAAACAGAGCTATTAGCAGAAGCTTCCTATCTAAATACTGAAGATATGCAAGAAGGAAAGTGACAGAGCACAGGGGGGAAAGACTAGAAAGATTGTTGTTGTTAGTTGTTAGTTGCGAAATCATGTCCAGCAATGATCCTCCAGGCCTTCCTGTCCTCTACCATTCCACAGAGTCCATTTAAGCTCACACCGACTGCTTCAGTGACTTCATCCAGAAAGATGCAGTCACTAGAAAGATAACACTTCTAAAGGACAACACTTTCATAAACATGGATGCTCATGATTAGAAGATGACAAAAGGTTTTGCGTAATGGAATTCTTTGGTTAAAAAAAGAGAGAGAGAGAGAGAATAAAACAAGAAAATATGTAAGGAGGATAAGCATGAGGGGGAAATGCTAAGGAATCTCAGCAGACAGTAGTAGCCATAGGTAGTACAGGAAGAAGATAAAGGCAGCAAAGAAAAAAGCGGGTTCCTTCTGAAATTGTTAATTGATAAATATTTTCCTTGTTTTGAGACAGTGTGCAAGAGGGTTGTCACTCATGCAGTTTGCTCTGGCTATGGAGAGAAGTGGAGTAAATCTCCAGTCACCCTGATTCACCCTTGGACATTTCATGACTATTTCTTATCGCTCAGTTGAGCATAAATTCATAGATTTTACGGTTAAGGGAGCTTGAGATGGGCTGCCGTATTTTCGGCACTTAGTCTTGCCACTTCTTACTGGACCATCTGCTGTCACCTTAAAGAGACAAGTGTATATTATCAAGGTAAACATACAAATCACTCCTGCATTTGATCTGGAAAAAAAACCCCTCTTAAACATATTGATTGGAAAGTGTCAATAATGCCATAGGGATGAGTCCTTGAGAAAGAAAATCGCATGAATATTGCTCTTGGGAGTTCAGATTGGAGAGTTATGCCATGCGATCCAGCTGCTTTGCATAGGGATTTTTACTTATTTGTGTTTGGTAAGGAAATTAAGAACATATAAGTTGTTACGAATCACATCGTGAAGGCCGACGCTTTACTTGAAAACAAATTTGGTAGTGTCAAAGGGCTGTATTTATGAAAACAGTCCACACCTGTCTGCTATTTCACATGTCACTGCAGTTCTTTGAACAGCTGTGTGTGAGAAGCAAAAAGAGTATGGGAAACATAGTACATAATGTCATCTTCCTCAAGTCATCCAGAGTCATTACGGAAACCACATGTATGTTTCTATCTAGACAGCATTTTTTAAAAAAGAGCTTCCCATGTATGTTAGAAATCCAGGACATAGTTCTGTCTTTAAAAAGCTTTTCTTGGTTCCTGTCTATTTTCAGGTTTTCCTGTACTGTCATGACCAAGCAGAATAGCTGAACATATGAGATTCTATCAAGATGCTTGAGATATTTCACACTTGTGAATTAAAACAGAATATGACCATCTTCTAAATGGCAGAATTTAGTTTAATCTTCATAGCTTCTCATATCCAGTGAACAAAATTCTTCTTGCCGTGTGCTACATTCTAGATATTAGTGAATTCTAAATAGGTGGAAACCTCCTTCCGGCAGAGTTTTCTCTATAATTTGTTCCTCTGTGATAATTACAGTTTTTGTTTGTGTTGAGAGACTTTTTTTCCTATTAAGCCCCATTGCTTCAGTGTAGTCCAACTGTTACACAGAGAAGCAAATTAAAAAGGCCGCTCTAAAAAGGAGCCAGGAAAGAATCTTAGGGGCTCTATTAGAAGCTCCTAGCTCAATATATAATTTTAAAACATATGACATATCATCAGAGGAAACAATTTAGGGGGGTTGGCAAATGTGATTTTTCTCCCTATCAAACTTCTTTAAAACTTCAAAACACATACATTTGATTGGGTCACTAATTATTTTTAGTTTTACGAATAACTTTGTTGCCAAATGTTCTTTATTCTCTGTTCAAGTGTATTGAAATGCACCATGGAGACTGACAGACATTGCTATTCACATAGCAGGTGGCATTCTATAATAAAAGATCATCGACTAAAATATGTGCTATTTTCTTGTAATGGTATTGGGCCGTTCTCATTTTTTACCAATCCACAATTAAGGAGACTGGATTAAACCAACATATGTTGAATCCAACAAGCTTTTCTGCTACTGAAAAGTGGCTCCCCTGTGGCCACCAAATATGCTATACTGGGATCATGGGACCAGCATGGACAAAAAATATTTAGAACAGGGGTGTTAGTAGATAGGTAAGTTAGACTGAATGAATGAACTGGCTATGTGCAACCCAATGGGCAAAGTGAAGCAAGCAGAACGGGACTTTCCCACTTCCCCCTCCCACTCCAGCTTCTGGCAGGTAGATGGGTGGGGGGAAAGGAGGAACGGGAAGGGTAGAAAAGAGATAAAATAACAAATGATGATAGCTGGGGGGAGGCAATGGTGGGGAGAATGGAAAGACTGCCTGCTTGTTCAAACTATGTTTAAAGATTTCACTGATTGGTTTGGGGGAGTATGCAAAGGAAGCCTTCCTGCCTTCCTGCCTTCCTGCCTTCCTGCCTTCCTTCCTTCCTTCCTTCCTTCCTTCCTTCCTTCCTTCCTTCCTTCCTTCCTTCCTTCCTTCCTTCCTTCATTCATTCATTCATTCATTCATTCATTCATTGGATTTATATGCCACCACTCCCAGGGTAGCTGGCTTGTGGCAGCTTACAACATCCAAATATACAGTAAAATCAATAACATTTAAATCACCCATAAAATAACCCAACAGCATCAGCATACAGAAATATGAATATCAATAAACATAAGCCACAGTTCAAGTTACAATCTTCTAACAGCATGAAACATCCAGTTTTCAGGGAAGGGCCTTAGATGGAATATAGGGAGATAACAAACAAGCAAAGAAGGATGACAACAGCATTGTTTTCAACAGGCAGGTAAAAAAAAGTCAGCCATTGCAAGAGAACGCAAAGAACCTCGATGTAGCCAGGAGGTTTTGTTTATTTGTTTTATTTGTTTTGAAGCCTGCGGCTGATGCTCTCCTGTTGGACCAGGGCAATTTTTCCCCATAGGCAATAGTGGGCAGAAGTGCTCTGTGGAGCACCTAAAATGGAACAATTTTCTCTATTCCACTTGAACCATGGCTCTTGGGGGGGGGGGGGTGCTCTAAATTAGAAGGCAGAACATGCAAATCTAGTGTAATAATCTTAAAAAAAAACTGCACCAGACCCTCAAATTGGTTATCCTAAGGAAAATCAAGACAAAATTCTTGATTGAAAGGACTGCTCAGTGGAGAGCCAGTTTGGTGTAGTGGTTAGGAGTGCAGACTTCTAATCTGGCGAGCCGCGTTTGATTCCCCGCTCCCCCACATGCAGCCAGCTGGGTGACCTTGGGCTCGCCACGGCACTGATAAAACTGTTCTGACCGAGCAGGGATATCAGCGCTCTCTCAGCCTCACCCACCCCACAGGGTGTCTGTTGTGGGGAGAGGAATGGGAAGGCGACTGTAAGCCGCTTTGAGCCTCCTTCGGGTAGGGAAAAGCGGCATATAAGAACCAACTCTTCTTCTTCTTCTTCTTCTTTCAGGTTTTCTTGTGCAGTGCCTTTAAAAGGACCATCCAAGAAATGCCCCCCAAAAAACTGAGTGGCAGGAAGCATTCCCTGCCACTCAGCTGTTTTGCAGTTTCCAAACACCCTACAACAGGGATAGGTATGAAATGGAAAATGGTGATTTGTGTTGGTTCATGGTTCATTGCAGTCTTCTGATGGGGTGTGAAGAAATAATGAAAAACAGCTGAGGGGCAGGGAGCTGTTTTGGAGTTTCTTTAGGGACTATACAAGAAACATGGAAAACTGCTGAGTGGCAGAGAATCATTCCCAGCCACTCAGCTGTCTTGCTTTCTTATGCTGTCTTTTTGGGCCCATCACTAATCTTGGATGGTTAGTCCAAAGAAAAATGCATCACAATAGTTCAGCATGTCAGAAACAATGGCTGACCCATCTTGAACTCCAGCTTGCTATAGCGATTATGTGGGATATTGTGGTTATTGTTACTGTTGTTTCAATGGGATTTTATGGGATATATTGTTTTTATGGGTTTACCTTGTAAACCAGATTTAATACCCCGCTCCTCCTCCACATGCAGCCAGTTGGGTGACCTTGGGCTTGCCACAGCACTGATAAAGTTCTGACCGAGCAGTAATATCTCTCAACCTCAACTACCTCATAGGATGCCTTTTGTGGGGAGAGGAATGGGGAGGTGAATGTAAGCTGCTTTGAGACTCCTTCTGGTACAAAAAAGTGGCATGTAAGAACCAACTCTTATTTCTCTTCCAAAATAAAAGTTTGTTAAGGAATCAATAGCCTGATATCAACAGCAATTCTTGACATGGAGATTGATGAAGACATGTTTTCAAAATAAACCACATGCTAAGTTACTTTCTAGCCCCACTCATACATGACATAATATGGTTAAGAGTGGTGGCTTCTAATATGGAGAGCTGGGTTTGATTCCCCTCTCCTCCACATGCAACCAGCTGGGTGAGTCAGAGTTCCCAGCCCCACCTACCTCACAGGGTATCTGTTATGAGGAGAGAAAGAGAAGGTGTCTGTAAACCACTCCTTTGACTCCATTGCCATTGTAGCAATGCCAACTAAACAGTACTGATTTCATGTCTCTGCTCAAAGAATAAGTGGAAGCAAAAGTAGTATTCTTCCCATTTAAGTAAGAGACTGGAGGAAAGGGTAAAGAGAGAAGTGGGGAAATAGCCATCCAAGAGGTACGCACAAGGCAAATGAAAAGAGCTTGTATATCACCATGGTTTCCAACAAGGAATCTTGTATTTCAGAGTTCAAAGGACAATCAGAAAGACATGGAGAGTCATGTGATTTATTTTTTCTTCACCCTGATAAATGGCAGGTCAAGGAGGGTTGTACTTAATAGTATATTCCTCAATGAAATGTCACTTTTTCCTCAATGTGTCCTCTGTGTGAGCTAATTAAAATGATGTTTTACTGCTATGTCAGCATGCCAAGTTGCTGACTTTCTTGTTGTCTTCTACATAGTGCAAAATGAATGTTGTCATTTGATAAATTCAGGATTTTAAACGTTCTGTCTTATGGAATCTAATGTGAGCTGTTTATGTACGCCTTGAAACTTGCATATTGCAATTTTTCCCTTCCATTTCTTCAAAAGGTACAGCTTGCCTTCTGCAGTCTCCCCACTGCATCGAGAAATTATGAAAATACATTATTAACTCAAATACAAGACTAGAGGGTTTTTTTTCTAGGTATGTCAAACAAAAACAGGGAGTGGTCTTAAATTTGCATACAACTTACAGTTATGTCTAGTGTTTTAAAAACCTTTTTGCATCTAACATTCATTCAGATTTCTTACCTGCTGCTCTCAAAAGTGACTCCCTGTGGGTTACAACAAGAATAGGCAGTCCCTCAAATATACAGGGCCCAGACCATGAAGGGCCTTAAAGGTCAAAACAAAAACTTTGAACTTGATCTGGGCTTCAGCTGGCAACCAATTAAGCTGCTAGCAAATTAGGACCCAAAAGAAAGATCAGCAGAGAGCCCAAGTGATGACTAATAAGGAGCAGTGAAAACATTATGAAAGATCACAATCACTGAGGAAGTTTGGAAAAATGGAATATAATTTACCTAGAAACCCGTTTTGGTTGTGATTTATTTATGTTATAATTTTGGATGATTTATAAAGTTTTGAATCATTATAAAACAAAGAAATAAAAAGATCCATTATTGATTTGGAATAGCCTGGACAATTGCAGTATATTTTTTGGGAGTGGAGATGGCATATTTTCCACCAGATCTGTCTTCTTGGTACAGCCCTCTGATTTGCCTCTCAGGCTATTCATGATGGTCCCCTGCTGCCTGGGAACAACACTTGGGGAAGAGACATTTTTAGGTAAATATTGGCTGGAAAATATTGATTTCCCCATCTTGTGAAGGAAGTTAAATTTGTTATTATAGTGAAAAGACACTTCTGTTTGGTTTCATCACATTTCATGAGCGGTTCCTGATTCAGTTCGCTCAGAGCATCAGCTAAACCATCATCTCCCATAGCACCTCTCTATGTTTATTTCTCCCTTCTCAGTAGAAAGAGAGGAAGTGGCTTAAAAGACCTATATTAATAAATATTCTGAATGATGATTATTTTAATGTTTATACATAACTAGAGACAAAGCCCATTGCATCAAGGGAAACAACGGACACTAGGATGCATACTGGCACCTTGGCCTTCCTGGGGGCTGGCTGCATGGCAAAAGCTCCTGCCAACCCCTGGACTCTTGAGGCCCCACCTCCAAACCTACAATCAAACATGTATCAATCAAACACTGATTAGCAAAGGACTTACAGAGAGTTTCTCAGTCACTGCCTCTATGTCAGCTTTGCTCAGCATTTTTACCATTGAGAAACCCTTAAAATATTCTTCAGGATTCGAGAAGTGGGATTTCCAGCCGGAGACTAGAATCTCTGCCACTGGTCTGGGGTGCTAGCCTCCCGGAGGGACCTGAAGAACCTGCAGAATGAAAATTTTTCTCCAGACTGGAAAGGGCTGCTTGGGAAGGGAAGTCTCTGTGGCACTGTGCCGCAGGGAGGATCAGGAATGACGATGAGCAAACATTCCCAGGGCAGAGGCTTTTCCTGGGTCCCAGAGGGCTGTCAGGGGGCTGTTTCTGGGCCTCCCACAGCCCTCCCCGCCTCCAGAAGGCATGGAGGTGCTGTACCAGGTTTACTCTCCCCGCCCCCATGTCCTTTGAGTTAAATGAGGCCAGGAGGCCAGGTCAACTTACTAGCAACAGGGCGTGCTCTGAGACTGTCTCCTCTTCCACCCAGCAAACTTCTGAAACTGTCAGGAAGTTGGAGGTGGAGACCTGACTTCTTATTAGCCTTGCCTGGCCAAGAGCTCACTCCTGATTGAAGTCGAACTACCAAGGTGGGTCATTCCTGGCTTAGGGCTATCTCCTATTGGGGGAATATTTCTAGGGGGGAGCAATCATGTAGGGAGTGAGTTGTCTGCATGCAATTTGAGCTGATTGGCCTTCAATGCAGAGTGCTCTCTCCCTATTGGTGGCACACCTCCAGGATGTGGAATAGTCAGAAATGGAATAGTGTGAAATGGAGATTTGTGAAAGCAAACACAATATTTCAGCACATACATGCACACTCAGAGGTTCAATAATCTCGACCCTAGAATTTCACTTTGAAAATAAAGAATTTTCATGAGTTTCCTATTCTGTATTGTTAACAGGAGTTTTGGGAAAGACTTGTTCATATCACAGCAAAAAGAGATTTTTATTTTGTTTATATAGTACTTTTTGAATAGCACCCTTCACCCAAGGAGCTCAGGCCAGCACACATCATTCTCTCGTCCTCTGTTATGTCATTACAACAGGATTGTAAAGAAGATTGACACTGAGGGAGAGTCAGTGGCCCAGGCCTGGGGGACTGGGAATTGGAAACTGGATGCCCCAGACACTAGCCTGATGACACCCTAGCCAGTACATGATGCTGGAGTTCTCATTACAATTCATGTTTTCAGAGAAATTGAAAAGTATATCCAGATAACATTGCTGTCACAGATTGATTCAATTTTCACCCTCTTTTTTTTTTTTTGCTTATGTAATACTTTATCCTTTTTTTTGTCTTCTAACAAAATGTAGAAAGATGTTGTGTCAATGTTTACAGCAGATGATAAAGAACAAACAGTTTTCTAGGCTCAAATGGCCTGGAGCCAAATAACCTTTAGTTGTGATCTTGACGGATTTTACAAGCTTTGGTCTGGGACAGTCTTTAGTGGCATAGCTCCTAAGTACATCTACCTGAAAATACATTGGGATTTCACAGCAAAACAAAATCACACTGTGGCAAACCGATTTGTACTACAAATGGATTCTCACAAAGTGCTGTTTAGTTATTTTTTTTAAAAAAAAATGAATACTGGCTTTACACCCAGGCCTTGAAGGAATACCACGATTTGTGTTCCACCAGATTTAGCTAGCCAGCCCACATTTTATGATAGGCAAAGTGCTTGACACTCCATTCTTTTCTCAGTTCCAGATAGGGAATAACATTAGGATATTTATCAAGGCTCCAAATTATTAGCATATATGATTGATGGTCTTCTAAGGTTACTGGCTGGCAACCAGAAGGAGAAGGAGGGATTTAGAGTTTTGGATTGCTGGGAGTAGGTAAAATGATGCCAGTTCCACCCCTATTTGGAAGAGAGGTCACAGTGCTGTGATGATGCTATGGCTTTCATCCCAAACTCTAGACTTTTTTGGTGAATAGGAGAGCATCATCCAGAAGGATGACATCATTTCCAGGTTGTGTACCAAGCAATGCCATTTCCGCCCACTGCTTAGCTGAGTGGCAGTAGTCAATGAGAGCGGTGCCATGGTGCAAGAAAACAGTAAACCTTCATTTAGCTCACACTGTAGCAAGTTGTATAGAGAGGACAGTCTTTCTTTAACTGCTTCTTCTTTGGCTAAACATTCCTATACCTCGAAGACTTCCATCAACAATAAATGTGCTCAATGGGAGCTTTCTTTTTACCTTACAACCAAGGGGTTTGTTTCCTTTTTTTTTAAAGCACGTTATAAATACCTACTCTTCGGTCCTTTAAAGCAGGGGTAGTCAACCTGTGGTCCTCCAGATGTTCATGGACTACAATAATTCCCATGAGCCCCTGCCAGCATTTGGATCATGGGAATTGTAGTCCATGAACATCTGGAGGACCACAGGTTGACTACCCTTGCTTTAAAGGGCACTTTATTTCTTTACCAAGCTGCCCATATGCTCAAGTTCTGAAGAAAATTAGTAGCACTGCATTGTGGTTGAGAAAAAAGAAAGGCAAAAAAACCCTTTGAAAGTCAGAATGGGGGGGGGGAGGGAGAGGGCTGTACACGGCCACTGTAGAGGTAAAGGTAAAGGTAAAGGTTTCCCCTGTGCAAGCACCGAGTCATGTCTGACCCTTGGGGTGACGCCCTCTAGCGTTTTCATGGCAGACTCAATACGGGGTGGTTTGCCAGTGCCTTCCCCAGTCATTACCGTTTACCCCCCAGCAAGCAAGCTGGGTACTCATTTTACCGACCTCGGAAGGATGGAAGGCTGAGTCAACCTTGAGCCGGCTGCTGGGATTGAACTCCCAGCCTCATGGGCAAAGCTTTCAGACAGCTGCCTTACCACTCTGCGCCACAAGAGGCTCAAGGTGCCCTCACTGTAGAGGGCAGCAGCCAAATAAGGAGTACAAGAATAGGGTCCTGCCCCCTTCCCTCAACACTTGGAGGCAGCCCTTGCCTACACTGACCCTGCTTCACTATCAGTAGACAGCATCATAAAAATCCATCTTATAATTGCGTGGAACAAATAGGAACAAAAAATAATTACAAATGAATTCTAAAAATGACAATTCTGGACAATATCTAGCACAAGTCTGAAACCCCAGAGTTAAATTTCATGCATTCATGCCTCATTTCATCTTACTGCTGTGAAATAAATATAAACATCAGAGCAGATTGCCACACTGCCCTAGGTTCCTTAGGGCTCACACAATTTCCAATTTTTGTACAAAGTACAAAATATTTGTACAAAGTACAAAATCCACTTGGGTGCAAAAGAGAAAAGCATATGAGAGAAAGGAATCATCTGTGTGTGCTGTGTTAATGTGTTTTTGTGTGCTGTGTGTGTTGTGTTATATCATCTGCTGAGTTTGTGGCTGCTTGTGTAGAAGAGTTTAAAGTAGCTGCATTTTCCTCAGCTTCCTAAATAAAACACATTTATATTTATGCTCATCAGCATGCAAACATCTTCCTTAGTCTGATATGTTCCAGTAACTTAATAAAGTTCTTTAGACACACCTTGAAATTTGCGTGGTATTTCACTGAGGAAGAACCTCAATATTTGCTTCACATCCATTGGCAGCTTGGGGTAAAAGATCTGTGGGCACTTCTATCACATTTCATTTCCTGGAATGCTACAGAGATTTCACCTGAAAAAGAACTCCCTGATTTACTTGAAGTGGTAAGTCTAGTGTAGTGGAGGAGAGCCATCTTGAACCTTTAATCTGGTGAGCCTGGTTTGATTCCGTGCTCCTCCACATGCAGCCAGCTGGGTGACCTTGGGCTTGTCACAGCACTGATAAAGCTGTTCTGACTGAGCAGTAATTTTAGGGCTCTCTCAGCCTCACCCACTTCACAGGGTGTCTGTTTTGGGGAGAGGAAAGGGAAGGCGACTGTAAACTGCTTTGAGACACTTTCAGGCAGAGAAAAGCAGCATATAAGAACCAACTCTTCTAGTGGTAATCCTAATAAACAGCATATATTTAAAATAGCACTAGATGGTGATTGCTGAGAGGCAGGATATAAAATCAAATAAATAAATAAAATAAATGAATCAATAAAAGTCAATAGCAAAAAAAGCCTGTCAAAATAACCAATGGGCTTTTAAAGTTATGCTGAGCATAACTTGCGTAACCCACCTCAGACTCTTATTTAATTCCGAGGAAGTCCTCCCATTTATTAATCCAGTTGCATTCCCAGTCTAGTGATATTTTGAAAAGGACGGCGATAAGCAAGAGAGGAAGGAAAGACTGAAAATGATGAATGTGTCGAAATGGTGTCTACTTTAAGGCATCTAAGCGAAACAGGAAGAAACACTCAAAACTATCGATTAATGTGTGTGGGGGGGGGAGGGGGTGAAATCCACCTCTGTTTTCAGGCTTATAAAATCCTTACAGCAAGCTTCATTAAAAGGATAGAAAAACAGAATTTCCATTTCTTTGTATATATTATGTTCCTGTCTGTGATATAAAGCAGCTTGTCCTTTCCATCACTAACATATGTCAATTGAAAAAAAAAATCAGAGTTCTCAATTAATTGGCTTCATGTCCTCAAACTCTTCACTGATAGCTTAAACTGTCTTTCTGAAAAGTTCTTCTCATAATGCAGAATTGACATTATAGACCAATCTATTTGATGACTAGGATTTTTCTGCCAACATAAATCTGTTCCTTTTACTTCTTTTTACTTTGTATCGATGTCTCTTTATGTGCACTTTTCAATGTGTTTTTTTGGATGCTCAATCTACTTAGGATCAATTAAGTCAACTACACAGGGTTTCTTACATGAGGGAAGGTATCTGAACAGGGGGCTCCCAAAATTTTGGCCAGAACTTTATTTCTTTTTTATTTCAAAAATAAAGGAAAGGAAATACACTCAGCTTTTCATACAAACACATGGGAAATCCAAAGTTCATATGATTCTGGTTTCTTGCAGGCTCAGCTCAGGGAGGGGATCAGGCAGTAAGGCAGGTCCCAAACATGTAGAGAAGACAACCAGAGTATTGTTGGAGTAAAATTGGCCAGAACTTTTATTGGTTACAGCAGAAAGAGATTTGGTGTGGAATGTGTCAATCAAATCCAGAACACTGGTCAGAACACCAATGTGCAGACTGCCCCCAGCCTACCTGCTGGGAGATACCACATATTTCATTCATTCATTCATTCATTCATTCATTCATTCATTCATTCATTCATTCATTCATTCATTCATTCATTCATTCATTCATTTATTTATTTATTATTGTATTTGTTGACCACTACTCCTGGCCCAGCCAGCTCATGGTGGTTTACAATAAAAACATTAAAATCCACATAAAACCAAATGTATATAACCAATATTTGTGGTGAAAAGTACAAAAAGTAGCCTCATATCCTACCACAGCAGTAACTATCGCCCAAAGGATATTTACTGGAGATAACCAGCCTAGGGCCTATGGAGGGAGGGACTCGATCTTTCTAACCCAGCCTCAACCAAACATCTGGTGGATGAGCTCCCTTTACATGCCCTGCAGAATGCTGATAGCCCCATCAGGGCCCTCAGCTCTTCTGGGAATTCATTCCACCAGGTTGGGGCCCTTGCCCTGAGGAGGCCCTTGCCCTGGTTGCGGTCAGGCTTGCCTCCCAGGGGCCAGGGACAACCAGCAAATTCATACCCGCAAAGAGTCTGCGGGGGGCATAAGGAAACAAGCAGTTCCTCAGACAAGTGGGACCCAGGCTGTGGATGGCTTTAAAAGTCAAAACCAAAACCTTGAACCTGATCTAGAAGCCAACTGGTAAGCCAACTAGCATAGGCTACACAAGGACTCTCCAAGATGACCTCTTAAGGTCATGTCTTAGCAGCCATGTTTTGCACCAACTGCAATTTCTGGGAGACAAGGGTAGGCCCACGTAGAGTGACTTAAAGAAGTCTAGTCTGGAAGTGACCATTGCATGGATCACCATGGCCAAGTGTTCTAGGGAAAGGAAGGGCACTAGTAGCCTAGTTTGGTGCAGGTGGGAAAATGCTGTTTGTGTAACCTTCGTGATCTGATTCTCCATGGATAAGGCATCAAAGATCATCCCCACATTCCTGGCCCCAGGAACAGCCATAAACTGTACCCTGTCTAGGCAGGGGAGTTGCACTTCCTGATCCTAAACCCTTCTACCCCGCCACATATCTCCATCTTGGAGGGGTGGAATTTCAGACGACTCTGCCTGAGCCATCCAGACACTGCTTCCAAACATGTGGCAAATGTTCCTGAAGGAGAGTCAGTCAGACTGGCTGTCTATCAGGAGATAGAGCTGTGTGTCATTCACATACAGGTGACACCCCAGCCTGAAGCCCTGGACCAGCTGTGCCAGAGGGCACATAGAAAACGTCAGGGAGAGTATCACCCCCTGCAGCACTCCACAAGGGAGCACAAAGGGGTCAGGTAACTCTTCCCCCACTGCAATCTCTGTGTCCGGTTCTTAAAGAAGATGATCAGACACTGTAAGGCTGTCCCTCTAATTAGAATGACAGTCTGTGGGATTCCACATGGCTTAAGCCACTGTATGGGTTCCCCTGTCACTTGAAAGTGAGGATGCTTTGAAATCCCACAAATCCCTTAAAATAATCCCCTAAAATGGGGAGATGGATATGCTGGTTGAATTTCTGCTCAAAATGGATCTGCAGGCCCTTCAAATAGCTCAGCATACTGTGTTTTCAACATAATTAATAATGTTGTGCTAAGTGCCTTTCTGTTTATTCAACTAGCCAATGACAGTTTCAGTTTTAATTAATAAAAGAGAATCCCAAGTCCCAAGCCCCATGGGAAGATGGGCACAGGAAGACCCCTATAAGAAATATGATTCAATAACCAAGAAGACCTTTCTATAAATCCCCAGATACCACTGCTATGAGCCCTGTCCAGGAGAGATCAGAAATACAAAAGTTGCATTGGCTGACAATGCAACTGGGCAAAAATCGGAAGCTGAGTTGGATTAAAGTTAGATCTGCTCCCCACCCTCCCTGCCGCTCTGATAGCAAGGGATAGGAATAATGAGAGCTCCGCCATGTTGGGATTGTTTTTAAAGTCTTTTAATGGGTATTTTAATGGGGATAGGACTATTGTGACCCACCACGAGCCTACGGGGAGTGGTGGGAAATAAATCTGATTAATAATAATAATAATAATAATAATAATAATAATAATAATAATAATAATAATAATAATAATGTATACTGCACAAACACCATCTTACAAGCCATCAAGAGCAGCTACACTTTGAGCACATACACGGAGTACACAGGTACACAGGTAGCCAAGTTCTAGTAGTTTAGGTCGAAAAAGACGCTGCATTTTCTTGTATACATATTTTAAACTGGTCAATGTATCTGAACTGAGGGGTTCTCTTCCATTCCACACATGCAGTATAAACATAAACAACAGTTAGATGACATGCAAATTCTAAATGGGATATGGCTAGCCAAATTGCTATGCATTTATTATCCAACTGTGTAACTGAGCAGAGACGGCATAAAACAACGAAGTTGCTTAATTTGGAAAAAAAAGTAATGTTGCTCATAACATTCCTCAAAAAATCTTATGATGAGTACTCTGCCACTTTGTTGATGCTCCAGGGTCTTTTCTCTAGTGTCTCTTCTGTATCAGAGCACCATCTGGCACATAGATTATGGACACTCCAATCTCTCTATCTCCGTATAACACTGAAAATCGCTCATACGCAATAGAAGTTGCACAAGGAGGATGAAGGGCAGTGACTAAAGTGGCTAGGCAAGTTAGTGGTTAAAATTAGGCTTGATTAGTCTGTGTTTTACACTGCAATCCTAAACAGAGTTAGGATGGCACTGTTGGTATCTTACGGCACATTTTCAAGTAATTCTCACCATTCCTTGGCCAGCACTCAGGTAAAGAAGTTATCTTACAAGCCCTCTTGAACATTGGAAGATGGGAGATAGTGGCTGATTTAAAAAAAAATAGCTATGTTTGTCTGAGCAAGTGCATACCCATATGCTTGATTATTTATGTAAATGGATCTTTATGTCCCTTAAGTCAGTGACATCACACATCAGGGCAGTTACCCCAGGTTGGCAAGCTCAGGTGAGGACCATGTTCTGACAAAGAGCTCTCTGGTTGGAGATTGGCAACTCATCTCTTCCATTTACCTTGCCAAAACGGGAGGGACTAACAGGAAAGACTTGAAGCCTGGAGACATGAGAAGCTTCGTAAGACTGGGTATTTGGGGGCATTATCTGAAGTGTCATTTCTGCCTGATATAGATGGAACTTGTAGTTTCCTGTGTTTGTACAATTCATGAGTATAGTTAGGCACAGGAAACCACATATTCTGCACACATCAGCAGGAAATCTAAGGAAAATCTAAGCCTTAAAGACAGGATTACAAGGCCTCTCATGTATCAGTGACTCTGAGCCCTGCCTTCCATTTTATTTGCCCATTTGTAAGGCGGTGTTTGCATGTGGGATGGAGAGCAGGCAGAGAAGGAGGGGGATGAGCTGGCCTGGTTGATTGGTTTTTCTAAATTTCCTTAGAAAAAGCTGGTTTCTCATGGGCTATAGTCACAGCAATTTCAGTACTTTCCAGGGATCCCCAAAGTATCGCACCTGTTTTCGTTACTGCAAGGTCTATGATTTTTCATGTAGCATTATTCCAGCATATTTTTTAAAAAGTCTATATCTATATGAGTAAATAACTCCAAATAGTATAAATGTGTTATGTAACCTAATACTTTGCATTTTTAAATATTTTATTTACTCACAGATATTGGTTGTTGGCATTAATCTGTACTTGTGCCTGTCAGCAGGGGAAAATATAAGTGAACCCCATTTATTATTAAGCATATACTTGGTATCCTAGTAGCACAGATTTTAGTAAGCAGCAATCTGCAAGCTGTGTAGTAGGTCACACTGGAAATTTTGTTGGTGTTTGTAAACAGATGATAAAGGCTCTGGCTATCTCCATGGTTATCAAGTTGTTCATGTGTGTAATTGCTTCATACAATGCTCTAATCCTCTATGGCCTCAGAAAATTGGGAATAATGTTGTACTTTATAGGTTAAAAAAATAAACCTGGATCCTAGGTCTGACAGTAGTAATCATTTACTCCCTAAATGCTTTCCCTCTAGTGATTTTAAGGGAACAGCAAGAAAACAGTTGCTGCAAGAAATTGAGAAAGGGGAGGGGAAAATAACACCGCAGGAAGTCAAGTAATGTGGCTTCAAAGAGCAGATTCATTGAAATTAGACCTAAGTGGTGTCTACCAACTTCCATATTCACTAGCCCTCTGCATGGGAAAATATGGCATGTTATCCTAGCTGAAGAAAGTCATTAAAACTTTTTTTTAAAGAATCAATTCAATTTTCCATATTAAGTTTTTTAAAGGCAGTGTCAGATTTAATACAGTCCCCTCGCAGCACAATGAGAAAATGAAGACATTTCTAAAGCACAGAATCTAGCAAAAGGGAAGCCAAGGAGTGCTTAGATCAGGAGGCCCTGTCTGTTCGAAGGGCAGGCTCTGTAATGGTATTGATTGGCTCCAAGGCCATATTAAAGATGAAGACAGGCCTCCAGAGAGAGGTTGTTGTCACCTTGACCTTGGGTCAAAGCCGGACTACTGACCCCTGACATCCAGAACTTCAGCACAGAGATCCGTGATATCTTTCATGCCTACGGAGTATGTCAGTGGGGGGACATGTGTCGATGTGGCTGTTGCCAAACCAGAATTGACCGGCCTGTAGGAAGCTGGAGAGCAGTGGGAAATGTGGGTTAAAGTATGTCAATAATGTTTCACAAGAACAATTTCTCCCAAGAATTGTAGCTGTTGGAATGTTTTGACATTTATTCGGTAGAGAAAATGTAGCATGTTTTGTTGAGGCACTTCAAGAGAGCTGCTGCTAACTGCTGTGGTGTATTGATCTTTCTGTTAAATTGCATGGGCACACTTGGGAGATCATTGAGATTCAGGCTACAGGACAGAAAGGATCGGCTGCACCCGATGGTCACTAATGGTAATTGGTTTCGATCCTCACACTTGACGAAGCCATGATTTACTTGGTTCACAGATGAATTGTAGTCACTAAATATTTTGAAAAGGGGGGAAAATACTTTGATTTCTTTTTTTCCCCTTGTCTTTTTACAAATTATTGTGTTGCTTCCTGGTTTATATATAAAGGACTGATCCTTACTGGGTTTTTTTTTTTTAAAGAATGTAGCTTGCACTGAATTTAAAGGGCCTCTCCCCTATGAGCTTTGTTTTGGTAGTGGCACAATTATTATTTAGTTTGAAAATGTACATCAGTTAAAGAGAAATGACAGGTGCATGATTCAAGATCTGGGAACTTCAGGGATATCCATTACCCCAAAAGCTCATTAGTCAGCTTATTCATCCCCCGGAGTCTTATTGTTTTAAATATATACTCTCTTCACCGTGTATATATTACGTGGAGACAGGAGGCAGGGTTCAATATACAGGGATTATACCAGGAAGATGAACCCCAGGCACAAAAGCAAGCGCTGCAGAAATAAACCTAAAGATGTCATGGTAAACATGTGTTCAGTCCGTGTCATTGTATACTTGATTTTTAATGTAGCTTTCCCACCCCTCAGATGTTATATTTGGAGTACTAAACTAAATGTACCAGGAGTCCGTGCTACCTATGATCCTGCTGAAACAGTTACCATTTTGGCTGAACAGGGCATTGTCTGTATGCTTATCTTTCACATAACACTTATTGAGGATGAAAATATGCATAAAGCCCTGTTCAGATAAATGGCTACCACATGTATCAGGATAATGGCAGGCAGGGTGTGTTCCTATTAAGTTTGGTTAGTTACCCCTAAATACTCTGCCTGGTGATATCAGAGCCTTGTGTGACTTCAAGCAGTTCTGCTGGGCCTGTGGTTGAAGCCATGAGAGTACATCTGAATTCCAGCATGTCCCCCTGCCAGAATCCACCAAGTCAACACTGCCCTCTTCTCTTTTTTCAGGTGAAATAAAATGTTAAGGAAACAGTTGCTATAATTTTGTACATACATATTTTTATTTTTTATTTTTATTGTATTTTAGAAGTTATATTTATAGTAGTTTTAAAGTAATATTTTATATTTGATAATCTTGTAAAATGTTGGATTGGATATTTTTTTTCTGTTGTAACCAGCCCTGAGCGCTTGGGAAGGGTGGGTTAAAAGTTCAAAAATAATAATAATAATAATAATAATCTAAATTATTAATGTATTGAGTAATTCTTGTGCTCCACTAAACATATTTAAATTCCAAACGTATCTAGAGTTACCATCCTTCAGTGGGATCCAGTGATATTGTGCAATGAAGAGTGATGTCCTGAAGTCACTTCCAGTTTGTACCCAAAAAGTACATCATTACATCTCTATGCTAAAAAGCACATAGAGATGAGGGCAGGCTTTCTCAACCAGGATTTCGTGAAACCCTGGGGTTTCTTGATAACCTTGGAAGGTTATCCAAAATGGGTGGGATTTAATTAATTTAATTAATTTAAAATTTTTAAATCTGTTAAACATTTATCAGGAGCTATGTTCATATATGATCATGTCAACCCCCCCCCCAGAAAAAAAATGATGGGCTTGGAGGAGGGGGTGGCAAAGGGAGAGGCCCCAGGTGGGCATGTACACAGCTATGCTTCCCAATCATATTCTGCATGTTTGTGCCACTTCTGGTGTTTCCTGAACCTTGAAGAATGTTTCAGGGGTTTCTGAATGGTAAAGTTGAGAAAACTGTTGTCGAACATCATGATGTCGCTTCTGCCCACAAACCAGAAGCAAAGTCATGATGTTGCATGTTATTGAACAGCATCACTCTGCACTCACCAAAGGCTTCCAGTGGTTGCCAGCACTGAATGGGCAATCTCTTACTGGTCCCTGGTTTTATTTTTAAAGTAAATGTATATCCATTTACCTGTGACATATGAACAGGGCTAGAGTTGCTGCTGAAGCTATTTAATTAAGTTGGAGGGACTGGATTTACTATTCCTTCCCTTTGCATAACGGCCCGTTTTGTGGCAGGGTTATGGCTGTACTGCACACATGCACCGTCAGATCAGGGCAATGAGAAATGCAGTGTCTGGAGTCTATAAAAGGTTAGTGGCAAAAGAACTATCACGCTGAAGCTAAGGACAGGAGAGAAATATTGAGAGGCCTGAACATTAGTGTCAGGTGTAATTGAGGTTTGTTCATTAGCTTGCCATCTTGATCCAAAATGAGTTTACTCTGAAGAAAGTCCCATCGATGTCAGCTAGACTGACTTAAACACATATCTTTAGTACTGTAGCTTTAGCTGCCAACAATTAGGGCTAAGCCCTTAGTGTCTTTTCTAAGGAAGAACTTGTCATTGAACGAGGATGGCAGCTGCTTCTGGACAAGCATGCATGGAATCAGGCTGCAGAATTGCAATCCTATATACACTTCTTTGGGAATAAAACTCTCTGTACTCAGTGGAGTTTATTTTTGAATATTCATGCATCAGATTTGTCTATGCATCAAAAGCTGTCTGTGAAAGATAAGAGTCAAACTTCCAGCTTCTTAAGCCTGTTGTAGAAAATGAGTTTAAAAGGGGACAGTTCTATTTAGGATTGCCCCTCTATTCAATGCTAATGATTTGATTCCCAGTATCCATCATATAATATTTAAGCAAGATTCTCAGGTACAATTTCACAGTACTACATACAGAAAGATACATGGAGAGACGAGCAGAGATAGTGAAAAACTTGCAGTTTGATAAGGAAAATAAGAGATATAGACATACACACGTGTGTATATATAGCTCATGTACCCTTGGAATATTATTTTTAATTCTTGTAGTAGGTAAGAGAACAAGTGGCTTTTGCCACATATGTTAAATGGGACAAATGCAGACTGTTGAATAAAACCCATGCACTTGCTTGACAAACAGCAAAGAATGCCTCTCACTAATGACCCCTTAATGCTTATTTGTTTGCCAGGTTCCGTTCTGCCGTTCTGTTTAGAATGGCTGTAAATAGACTGTGATTTCAAATTATAGTAAATCATGCATTATAGGATTTGAATCACGGAGAATGGTTATAGAGAAAATAATGGTGGCTAAATGCTCTTCCACCTAGGCATAATAGCTGTAGGTGGCTTTTTGAAAACGATTACCTCAGCTCCAAAGCATCTGAAATATTTACAAATGTTAGAAAACGGCAACCTCTAGAGAAAATCTAGAATACAGGCAGTGTACAGGAGATAGCCCAAGGCAATCAGCGATGAGGTCAGACTTCAACAGGATGAGTGCTATACATGAATACCATGCTGCTAAAAATGTCTTTCCATGTAGGGGAAAGGCTTTGGGATACAGTAGCAGGTAATCACTAGGGGAAGGAGAGGATTTATTTGCTAGGATCAGGATCCAGGAATTCAGTATTGATGCCTACAAAAGGTTATAATCTTAGCACATATTAAATTTACCACAGTGGTTTGACAACTTTCCTAGCAGCTGATTCCATCCTTAACAATTCAAAGCCATCTTTCAGTTTAAAGTTCATGTGATCCCTTTAAAGAACGGCTCAGTATTAATCAAGGAATATTGCTGCAGGCATCATGTTTGTCTCTCCCTTCAGAGTATTTTGCAGACAGTAGAAAATAATAAACATTGTAGTGTGAGTGTGCACATGCTGGTGAAAAATGGCAGGGGGGAAGCAGAGCAAGAGAAGTTCAGGAGAGCATAGAAATCATAATTGCTTACTTAAAATGTATCCATATTGGGAACAGATGAAATCCCTAGAATGGACAGCTAAATAAGAAGGGGCCAGTTCCTTGGCCACCTCCTACCCCTCCTGAATGTTTCCTGTGGGTTCCTGCTGTTGATCCCCTCTCTGCCTCAGACACTTTCCTACCCACAGCTGTGCCCCCACGAGTTAACTCTGGACCAAATATGCATTGAAGGGATTGGCTGACCTGACCCCTAAGGCTCAATTTTAAACTCATTTACTTAGGTAAATACCATGGAGAACTTAGGGACTTACTTCTAAGTAAATGCGCAAATTGTGCAAAAATAATGTAAACCCCCTTCCCCAAACCCTGAGCATATTCCTTTAAAAGAAAAAAATGAAAGAAAAATATTCTGAAATTCCTGTAATTTAAATTTGCTTCCAGCTATTCAAATTGATATAACATTTGTTTTTATATTTGTAGTCCTGGAACCTGATGAGACTTTTTGGGGAAAAGGCATAGATGAACGGATTTGGCCAATCTGATATATTCCCCCACACACACACACACACACACACTCCAAACATATCTCTTGAGACTGAAGTTTAAGACTAGAACTGTCAAACTTTCAGATTTGAAATTGTAAATTTCAGATTTGAATTGTTAATTGTAAACAGGTATTATTAATTTCAACATCTGAATCATGTTCCTGCTTCCTCCTCATTGGCCCAATGCTCCATGTTGGTCATCATGAACTCTTTAGAAAACTTGTACTAACTTGTACTCTCATTCATTAACAACTGAATACCAGGTACAGAGTTAGTTTTGACTCTTTCTCCCTGTGTTAATTTAAACAACATTATTTATATATTCATCTAAGTTTCAGGTTTATAAAAATCGTTGCAAAATTGATCCAGAAT